>NC_135492.1:45386816-45688482 GCF_052094955.1 Ictidomys tridecemlineatus | reverse complement strand
GCCCTTGCAGATATCCAGGAAGAGTCTCAAGACAAAGAGCAAATTCAAAGATCCTGAAGTGGGGGCAAGTTGGGGAACAGGTTGTTCAGGGGCAGACGGGAGAGGGTGGCTCAGGTGGACAGAATGCCCGAAACGCTTTTGGATGTTATGAATTCAACAGTGAGCGACTCAGGATGCCTTCTGTGTGTCTGCTCTAACCCAAACCTGCTCAGAGTTTTACCATTTGGAAGATGACTTTGTTCAGGAATGAAAATCGCCTACAAGGAGCGGAAAGGGGGAGCACAGGCGCAGGGGTTTCAAGCTGTAGTGAAGCCAAGAGGGTCACAAACCCAGGACAGACCCTCCCCTGTGCACGGAGTCTCCGGCTTTTGCCTCTTCAAGGACCGTGCTCTTGGAATGGTTCCCGGCCTTTGTCAACAAGTTCTCCCTCATTCTGTGATGATTTCCATGTGCCATGCAAACTTGCTACAGTGTCACAACTTAAAAAAGATTACAGCAAAAATGAAATCCTTCTGTTACCAGCAGTTGCTCCTTGCCCACCTTCCTCCCTCTCTGTGCATCTTTACAGCCAGCTCACCCACAAGAGTTCAGTGTGTTCACTCCTCCTGTCAGCCGCCTGGCTACCCCGTAACCCATTCATGCCGACAACTACAAGTTACCATCGTAGTGAGTTTTGAGGCTCTGGGAAGATACCAAGTGGGATGTACAGAAGTTGTTTGGAAACAGACAGGGAGTCGGGAGGCAGGCCAAACAGCCCTGAAATGGGGTTAGGTTGCCAAGAGGGCTACCCAGAAACAAAGACAGTACGGAAGGAAGAACGTGAGCTCCTTCAGCAGAGCCAGGTGACTGTTCTTTCTTTTTGACCTGAGCAGCCATCCTGGGAAAAGTGACTCTGCTGGCGTAGAGGGAACACAGGACATCAAAAAAAAAAAAAAAAAAGGGAGCCCAGGAATCTGTTCCCCAATTCAGGGGAAACAGCCAGAAACATGTTCAAAACATAAACTCAGTAGTAAAAAGAAAACTGCTGTCAGGGCTCTCCAAAGCAGCCAACTTTACTCTCCCCTGTGTTTGGCCCAGAGCTGGCGGTTAGCAGTGGCTGAGAAGTCCTGCTTCACGGGGTGGAGCAGGGAGAGGGTGATGTAGCTGAGTGAGTTGCCGGATGCCGAAGCACCCTTGAAACTAAGGTGATGTGGGCCCACTTGGTAGGTCCCATGGAAGTTCTGCTGTTGTTAACGTGACTTGAAATCTAAGCCAAGTATTTGCCTCGCTTAGTGCTTAAGGGAATTGGTGCAGCTAATGCTGGGCCCTGCCCGAGCACAATGGCTTGGCGAGGGGCTGAAGGTGGCATGTTCATATAACCAACCTGTTTCCGTTTCCTCTTCCATCTTTAGTTCATTTTGAATGTGAGGCTGGATTATAGGATCTCCTGCCTCCTGTGTATATTTAAGCGCGAGTTTGATGAAAGCAACTCCCAGACCTCGGAAACATCCTCCGGAAACAGCAGCCAAGAAGGGCCCAGTAATGTTCCAGGTTGGTGATGCCAGAGTGGGATTTTGGCCATAGAATGGGACCTGGGAAAACTAGAGATGCAAACGGTGTCTTCTAGAAAGGAGTGTACAGTGGGAGTGTTTTTGAGGACAACTATACTTCAGAGACATGTACCTGAGACTGATTCTTTTGGGGCAGGAGAAATAATGGAAAGACCCCACATGGCTTCACTGAAGGATCTTATCTCCTCCTGTCTTGGGGACTTGAGACAGCCAAGGTTTCAGTGTTGTGGTTACCTACAAAGTCCCCATAAAACAGAATGATGAAAAAATAAATTTCAGTGTCATGAGCAGTTTTACTCATGTTGAAAGTTTTTTTTCTGCCCAGGAAGTAGTGGAGACAGGTTAGGCAGAAGGTTGTGGTAGGAAAAAATCCTCTTCTAATCCCACGCTTCCTTGGGTGAGGTCACCACCCTCCCCTTCAGCACGAAGAGAAGTGGCAGCAGTGAGGCTCTAGAGGGTGTCCCCTGGGTTAGCGTGGCCCCCCACCTAGGCAGTGGGTGATTCCGGAAGATGTGGGTTAGCCCCGCAGCTTTTCCCTGCTCACCTTTTGAGAGGTTCACCAGCCACGCACGTGTCTCAAGTTACGTTCTCTAACTTTTCAGGGGCTCTTGACTTTGAACACATCGAGGAGCAAGCGGAGGGCATCTTTGGAGGAAGGAAAGTGCACTTTCAGTTGCTGTGTCATAGGTGGGACCGGGAGGTGGAAGGCCACTCTTCTCCAGCTCTAAACGGCTTGTCGTCGGCCACATTAGTAGCTTCTTAATCTCTGGGTTCTGCCTGCTTTGCTGATCTCTGTGTTCTTAGTTCTCACATCACTGTGAGGTGGCCTGAGCGTGTTTCTTGCCCAGGGAAGAAAGGATTTAAGGAGGTGTCCCCCCAAGTGCATACATCACAAGATCATGTTTAAATGAGAAAATTATGTTTAAGTGAGAAAATAGAAGCAAAAGAAACAGGGGACTCAAAACAGAGCTTCCAAACACCACAAGCCTCTTCACTGGTGGGCCGTGGTGTTAGCAATGCAGCAAAGAAACAGTCTGTCTGTTCCTTGTTCCTGTTGTTGAATCCCTCCTAAAATATCACAGTACTCAGTTTTGAATGAAAATATTATTATTGTTGTAAACGCATACACCTGGCAGCTTAGAATTTAGTATAAATACCCCATTCCATCATTCTTATAGTAACCCACATTGGGGGGATTCTTTGTTGATGCGTAATAGCCTCCTCCCAAAGCCTTGAGGATTCAAAAGCTTAGAGTTTCGTGTGGCTCAGGGGTTTTAAAAAAAAAAGTTTGACAGTTAAACAGCCTACTGTCCCCTCCCCTAATGGAATAGTTGAAGGTGAAGTAAGTTTTTAGCACTAAAGGAATAAGTCCTGAGAAATGGGATAGAGGGTTGGAAACCTGTCCAGGCCGGGTATGAGTGAGACCCCCGAGGCTCACTGGGCCTCTCCTCTCCTCTCCTGTGTGCTCTTGCAGTGAGGAGAACACCCCACTGGACCTGGACGATCATGGCGGCCGGACCTTCCTCCGCGTCCTGCTCCACCTGACCATGCACGACTACCCGCCCCTGGTGTCCGGGGCCCTGCAGCTCCTCTTTCGGCACTTCAGTCAGAGGCAGGAGGTCCTCCAGGCCTTCAAGCAGGTAGCTCACGTGGCCAGCGGGTGTGTGGTGTGTGACTAGTGGACTGTGTCCATTAAGGCCCGTTCCGCTGACGCACTGCACTCCTCAAGGTTCAACTGCTGGTCACCAGCCAGGATGTGGACAACTACAAACAGATCAAACAAGACCTGGATCAGTTGCGGTCCATCGTGGAAAAGTCTGAGCTCTGGGTTTACAAAGGGCAAGGCCCCGATGAGACCATGGATGGTGTGTCTGGTGAAAACGAACATAAGAAAACCGAGGTGAGAGGAGCACAGGTTAGGGCACCGGGCAGGTGGACGGGCCTCTCAAAGCAAGGACACTCTGTTGTCCTTAGATACAAATGCAGATTATAGCTGGGCTTCATTTGCAAAAGTTTTCCTTGTTAAGACACCAGGGTGGCAACTATTCTTCTAGGAAAAAAAGGTACAAAATCAAAGGTTACCTGCATCTCTAGGCCACCCGGGGCCATGTAGGAGAGACCCGGGCCATGTAGGAGAGACCCGGATGTGGAGGGAATTAGCGCCATACTTCTCTTCCTGATGCCCCAGGAATAAACCTATTCTGCAGCCAAGGCCTGGCATCCTCTTCCTGTTGAGTGTAGATGTCTTAGGGGCAGACCCACCATGGCTGTTGGACAATAGCACAGAACTCCTGTTCTTTGATGAAAGGTGGTGCTCACCCTAGCAATCCCACACTCGCCTGAGAGCTGTGCAAACCACAGTTGTGTTCCTTTTGGTCTCTAGGAGGGGAATAAGTCAGAAAAGCAAGAAAGCACCAGCAGCTACAACTACAGAGTGGTGAAAGAGGTAAGCCCTTGGCCTTCTCCCTTCTTTAATCCCCCAAAATAAAGGCAGAATGTTCTTTTTTTTTTTCTTTTTAATTTTTATTTTAGTTGTCAGTGGGCCTTCATTTATTTGTATGTGGTTGTAAGAATCAAACCCAGTGCCTCACACTGCTACCTCTGAGCCACGGACCCCAGCCCCAGGACGTTCTCTTTGACATGTGGGTGCTAACACACAATAAGTGGGGAGGAGATTAGACAGAGGGGAAGGAAGGGGGATGGGAATAGGGACGACAGTAGAATGAATGGACTTAACTTTCCTGTGTTCATTCGTGAATACTCGAGCAGTGAAGCTCCACTCCACATCACGTTCAACACCAAAAGGGGAAGTTATCTGCCATGTGTGTATAATATGTCAAAATTCACTCTACTGTCAGGCTACTAAAAAGAACAAAATAAATTATTCTCTAGGGAGCTCTAGTTACTGGTGGTCCAGTGGAAGGCAGGAACGCCTGCACTTTCTTTTTCATGTAAAATTTAGCAGAAAGAAAGTAGAGCTCAGGCGTCGAATGCTTTCAGCATCTGAGTTTGAACATGCCCTGCCATTTCTTGTGTGGTCCGTTCCTCGCCTCTAAGAGATGCAGCCTTTTTATAGGCACTCCGTGTTCCTGAAACTTTGCAGTCAGATACAGGATTAGCTGGTGTGATCGTCAGGTGTGTGTCTCTGCACCATGGTACCCACCAGTGACACCCACAGCTCTTTGGAAATCTTTGCATGAGGTGGTTCAGAGTTGGCAGGTTGGGGTCTTTGTGTTTTCACACCCCAGAGCAAACTCTTCCCCCTCTCGGCTGTTGAGGCCTGCTCGTAGGATTGGCAGTGCTCTCTCTGAAACTGTCCCGCTTGTTCTTGAAGCCATAATTGGCTAATTCTAGAAGGCACATTGTTGATCTTGCATAGGTTTGGTTTAATGCAATTGACAGGGACGCTGCATACAGTGTGGTGTGGGTTTGCCCTGGTTTTTTTTGGGGGGGGAGGGGGGTGGCAGGGGACAGGAGTGGTACCAGGGATTGAACTCAGGGGCACTCGACCACTGAGCCACATCCTCATTCTTATTTTGTATTTTATTTAGAGACAGGGTCTCACTGAGTAGCTTGGCGCGTCACTTTTTTGCTGAGGCTGACTTTAAACTCAGGATCCTCCTGTCTCAGCCTCCAGAGCCTCTGGGATTGCAGGCGTGCGCCACCATGCCTGGCTATTTGAGGTTTTTAATGTATTGTGGTCCCTTCCGCCTGCCTGCCCTGTGGTCTTTTTCTAATTTCTGAGGTGCTTTTTCTAATTTTTTGAGGTGCTTCTTTTCTCCCAGATTCTGATCCGGCTCAGCAAGCTCTGTGTGCAGGAGAGTGCCTCTGTGAAGAAGAGTAGGAAGCAGCAGCAGAGGCTGCTGCGGAACATGGGCGCCCACGCCGTGGTGCTGGAGCTGCTGCAGATCCCCTACGAGAAGGTGAACAGGCCCCTGGCTCGGGGCTGCGCTCCCAGGGGGATTCCTCTAGCCCTTCTGATGGAAATCATCCGTGGAAACCCATGCAGCTCATGGGTTGTTGTGACTATAAGGCAGTTTCAGGTAGCTTGAATGAAACAGACCAGCCAGCTGCACCATTTTTAAGATTCTCTGATGGAAGAAGAGTCCATTTATTCTGATTCCCAAGCCACATTGCATAGAAGTGTGTCTATCAGGGGTCAACCCTACACCTGCAATGGCCTGGGCCTCTGTGGTTTCATTTACAATACTGCGGCAGCAATGTAAGTGTCACAGGTTGCTGAATGCTGGTGGGAACATGGGACTTGCCCATCCTTGACATCTTCTGGGTGCATATTTCAAGTGAAGACACTTGGATTGAGGTCTTCTATTTGGTTGCTATAGATTGTCCTTGTAGTGGATGGAGGTTGGGTTTAGGGAAGCAGGAGCCTAACTCCTTGGCATCTGGTTCGATGCTGCTCAGGCCCTGCTCACTCTATCCTGCAAGAGCCAGTGGGGCTTCATGCTGAGCCCATTTGACGGCAGAAACTGAGGCTTGTGCAGGTTTGGAGTCCAAGGGCCACAACTCAAGTGTGTCAAGTTCACCAGTGACTTCAGAGAGGCTGGCTTGCTGGTGAAGAGGCCCCTGAAGAGGGCTCACTGCCCATAGAGTGCTCGCAAGCTCTCTTGAGCTCTCGTGGTCCTGCAGATGAGACGTGATGTCATCAGCCCACCTTAGATGAGGAGGTTCAGGGGGATACAGCTACCTATAGCAGGGCCAGCTCTGCTCCACCATGGAGTTGGGCCTGTTGCTGTGTTATATTCCAGAAAGTTCCTGCAGAGAACCCTCCCCCTCAGTCACAAGGACCTTGAGAATCAGCCAGGTTGGTCTCAGCTCTCAACAGCCACAAGTCCAATGTAAGCTCAGTGCCCCAATAGGACAGTGCAGGCTGGAAAGATTAACTTGCAGTTAACATGGGTCATCTGTCTCTCAAAGTCTGGCTGCCAGGAGGACCAGAAGGGTGCTTCTGCTTCCTCGTGTGGGATTTTGCCAACCATAGCTGGGTCTCCTAATATCATTGGTTTCCCTAATGAGCAGTGGACATCTTCAGAACAGCATCAGGCTCCATGCACCCAGATAAGATTGCAGTCTGTGGTTTAAAGATGTGTGTGTGTGTGTGTGCACGCGCGTGCGCCTGCCTTTTTTCACTTTGGGATGGGCACAGACATCCCTGTGCATGAGTGGTATACAGGGAGCCCATCAACAAGGAACCCTGTGAGATGTGATGTCTTCAAAGCTTATTCGCCTTAAAAAATCTGAATTCAAGCCCGGGAGGCTCTTTGGTGCCTTGAGCACCTGGAGGTTGCTTTTCAATGGGCAGAGGCAAGCGTGGTACTATTGAAGGTTCCCAAGGCAGCAGCTCTCTGTCCCGAGCCCTCCGATCTCTTCCAGTTGGAGGGTTTGCCACCTCTCCACTCCCACTGGCAAGGGACAAATGTAACCCCTGCTCTGTCATGCTGGGACTTGTGATTCGGATCCCTTATTATTCTCCTGTTGTTGTTCCATGATCAGAGCTGGTCACTCAGATTCCTTCTGTCACTTGTTCCTGGCGGGTATGTCCTGTTTTCTTCCAGAGTTATTTTTTTTAGACCAGAGGAGACAAAGCCATTAGCATGGGCCATATGCAGCCCACTGTCTGTTTTTGTAGGACACGTCAGAATGATGGCCATATTTTGGAATTGTTACCTGAGTACTCTCTCTACTTGATTTTGCTCCTGGACCCGCTAAGCCTGAAATATTTACTGTCTTGCCCTTTGAGAAAAATTTGGCTGACCCCAGTCTAGTCCAGAACCAATGGCCAACATGATGTGCTTTTAGTATCTGTTTTACGATAAGGAAACAAGCCCAGAGAGGTTATGTAACTTGCTCCAGGTCACATAGCAAGGAAGTTGTCAAGCTGGGATAAGAGCTGAAGAGTTGTTTTCCAGGTCTGCATTCTGCACTCCCCACTCTCCTGCCTCTTTGATGGGACGATGGATGTGACATGTCTTGGGGAGACTCTTGGGGGCTGCAGGAATCTGAAGGATGATTTCCACTGATGGACTCTTTCTGTTTTTGCTCTCTTAAATGTTTTCTAACTTAGAATTGGGCAGAATAACAATTGGTTATATATAATTGTCTTATTACAGGATATTTAACTTTTTTTGCAAACTGATGTTTTAAATGCAGGAAATACTTTTTTTATATAGAATGAGAATCCCATCATTTTGTTTGTGGAGAGTCACATCATGATGCATGTGCAATGCTCAGGGAAGGTACTGTCCCCATTTTGCTGAGGGGACTGCTAACTCTTGGGTTTAAACAGCATGCCTGAGGTGACAAGGAGGTGTGGCAGGTGCACTTGCTCCTGTTTTTGATGCACCCTGCCCTGTTACCTGCTTCTGGAGAGTAATGTGCCACTGTAGGTTGGGAACTTAAACAGGTGAGCCCAGGAGCTGGGGAGACCAGCGCTCACCAGCTGGGAGGAGGTGGGCCTGGCCTGCTCTCAGCCATTTTCAGAATTGGGGGTTTAGAAGGCATAGCCATTACTGGGCAATGAATAAAGTCTTTTCTAATTGTACCCTAAGGCTAGTGGGAGAGAATTTGGCTCATGGATGAGGCTTAGATAAGTGATTGGCTGCCTCTTGGGACGGACCATGCAGTGCCTCAGCATTTACCCACAGCCGGCCCTCAGTGGGGGCCTGAATTCTACCTTCATGGGAAGTGTCCTGCCTGGAAGCTAGTGTCCTGCCTGGCCTGGTTATCAGTGCCTTCTGTCTCTGTCCCCGCCACAGGCTGAAGATACCAAGATGCAAGAGATAATGAGGCTGGCTCATGAATTTTTGCAGAATTTCTGTGCAGGCAACCAGCAGAATCAAGCATTGCTGCATAAACACATAAACCTGTTCCTCAACCCAGGGGTAAGGCTGGAGGCCCGTCTGCAAAGCTGTTGGGGAGGGGGCTGGAACAGCTTGTCCTCTTGCTGTTATGACTTCTGGGACTTGTAATGCAGTATTCATTCCAAAGGGGAACATTGTGACCAGCTGTCAGGAGGACATAAATATCCCCCATATTTTGAGGATAGGAAAGGGGTGGTGCAGGAGAGGGGAGAAGGGAGGAAACCATAGATGCAGAAGAAGATGGGTTTCTTTGTTTTTCCTAATCATATCTCTTATTGTATCAGACTTAGCAATATGGAAATGCCAAGTCTTACTACCTAGCCAAATGCATAATGTATCTACAAAAAAATCTATATTCCATGTGAGTTTGTTCAATACATATTTAAAGAAATATTAAATATGTGTTACACATTTAAAAATATTTATAAATATATGACATATGTATTACATGTTTTAAATAGTACTTTATCTTGCATTTCCTTTTTTAAATTTAACGCACAATGGCTCCCTTTGCAAATCAACTCTATACATTGTTCTCATTCTTTTTCTTTTTAATTTTTAATTTTTTTAATTAGTTATACATGATAATAGGATGCATTTATGCACTTTGATATATCATACATAGATGGGATGTAATTTCTCATTTTTCAAAGTGTACATGTTGCAGAATCACATAGGTCATGCAGTCACATAGATACATACAGTAATAATGTCTGTTTCCTTCTACTATCTTTCCTATCCCCACATACCCTCCTCCCTCTCCCCTCCCATCACTTCCCTCTACCTAATCTAAGGTAACTCTGTTCTTCTCTAGTGCCCTCTGCCTTATTGTAAATTAACATCCACATATTAGAGAAAACATTCAACCTTTAGTTTTTTGAGATTGGCTTATTTTGCTTAGCATCCATTTACTGGCAAATGGCATAATTCTATTCTTATTTTTTCTCATTCTTTTTGATGGCCAAGCAGCATTCCATTAAATGGATATAGCTTTTTAAAAACCATTTGTATATTAATGGGTAATGAGGCAATTTATAGTTTTGGCCTTTGTAAATAATACTGTGGAGGACATCTTTGTACATGTACATAAACATAGAAGTTTCCAGAAAAATGATTGCTGGGTTGTAGGATAATATTACTTGTTTGCCTCATTAAGAAAAAGAAAAGGCAAAAGACGGAAAGATTGAGTGAGTGTGGAGGTGCACTCCTATAATCCCAGTGGCTCAGGAGGCTGAGGCAAGAGGATCACAAGGTCAAAGCCAGCCTCAGCAACTTAGTGAGACTCTATCTAAAAATAAAAAAGAACTGGGCATATATAGTTCAGTGCTTAAGTGCCTCTGAGTTCAATCCCTGGTACCAAAGAAAGAAAAAGAAATAATAAAAAGATTGAAGTCCCTTCCTCACACCAAGCATAAAACTCAGCAGCTATGTATAAAGGGTCCCAGATAATGCTCCTGAAAGATAGCATGAGAATATCTCATGACTGTATGATAAGTAAAGTTTTCTTAAACAGTGTGTAAATATCACTGATTATAAAGGAAAATACTAACAAATTGGAGTTTGTTAAAATTTAACTTCTGGTCATTATTCCTAGTGGCAAGCCAGAGAACGGGACAAGACATCACATCTCCCATGTTCAACAAAGAATTCACGTGCAGAACATGCATAACCAATTCAAAAAGATCAATGAAGGAAAAAATAGACAACCCACTTGTAAAGACTGGCAAAGCTCTCAAACAGGGCCTTGTTAGTAGAGAATGTTGAAATGGCCAATAGATAGGACAGCATGCTCCGTATCATGAGTTGAGTCATCAAATGCAAATTTATCTGATGCATCTGTGTGCGCTGTAAGAAAAGACTACAATTTAAAAGTCTGATACTGAGCACCCACAGGAATGTGGAGTAGCAGTATTGTAGAGCGTAGACAGGAAATACCTTTTTCAAACCCTCTAAACACAAACATATTCATATCCTGTGACTTGAATTCTACTTTTGGGTATGAACCCAAAACAAATGTGTGGTAGTCAGATCATGGGATGGGTGTGGAGAAGGCCTGTTTCTGTCGTCCATTGAGGTGGATGCTCTTGGGTGGTTCATTTTTCTGTGCACTTATCTTAGGAAAAGTTGAGATAACCAGGTACGATGGTGCACACCTGTAATCCCATTGACTTGGGAGGCTGAGGCAGGAGGATCATTAGTTCCAAGCCAAAAGCCAGCCTCAGCAACTTAGCAAGGCCCTAAGTAACTCAGTGAGACCCTGTCACCAGAAAAAAAAAAAGGTGGGGGCTCTGGGGGTGTGGCTCAGTGGTTAAGTGCCACTGGGTTCAATCCCTCGTACAAAAAAAGAAAAAAAAAATGAAAAAGCACAGGGTGAGACAGTGGAACAGGAAGCCTCCCTGGGGGTCATAGGCCTCCCTCTGACTGTTCTCACTGACCTGTGCCTGCCTCCTCCTGACTGTCCCCCATGCTCTCATCCCTCCCTGCGGCAGATCCTGGAAGCCGTGACCATGCAGCACATCTTCATGAACAACTTCCAGCTCTGCAGTGAGATCAATGAGAGGGTGGTCCAGCACTTCGTCCATTGCATCGAGACCCACGGCCGCAATGTCCAGTACATCAAATTCCTGCAGACGATCGTCAAGGCCGAAGGGAAATTTATTAAGAAGTGCCAAGACATGGTCATGGCTGAGGTGACGATCGCACATTTCTGGGAAGCTCCATCTGTAGGAATGTAAAACGGGTTTGGTCTTCGCTGCGTGGTCTGCATCCTTGGCAGGAGTCCTACGGGAGGGTAGCTTGTGATGGTGTGCGTATGGTTTTGTGTCTGGGGCCCCAGCAGGAGTATGATCCAGGTTTTCATTGCAGTGAAGCTGTTAACTCTAAGGACATTTGACTTGAATTCCTCTGAGAGGGAAAAGGAAGAGGAACAGTAAACCAAGAACGTGGTGCATGGGGCTTTAATGTGGTTAGGGGCCTGGAAGCCAGTGCAGCTTTCCTGCTCACAGATGATGACTTTTATCTATAGTTACCTGAATCATTAGCTTGAATTTTTTCTTTTTCGTACCAGGAGTGCTTAACCACTGAGCCATAGCTCCAGCTCTCTTTTTGTATTTTATTTAGAGACAGGGTCTCGCTGAGTTGCTTAGGGCCTCACTAATTTGCTGAGGCTGCCTTTGAACTCATGATCCTCCTGCCTCAGCCTCCTGAGCTGCTCGGATGACAGGTGTGTGCCACCACTCCTGGCTATCTCACATCATCCTATCGAACCATGACTGCAGTGTATTTAATCTTTTCACCTTAGAAAAAAGGTCTGTCCAGAAGGGAATCCTTTAAAATAAAATCTGATACCAAGTCAACTCGGTAATGCTTGGATTTCTAATCCGGTCTACTTTTGTGATTCCGGTGGCAGCAGAATGGTGTGATTAGGAGAGTGGGCTTAGGAGAGGATAGGAAAGCTGGCTGGGGCGCTGTCCCAGCTGCATGATTTGGTTGCGTTACTTGACACCTCAATGAGCATTCCCATAAAGTGAATGCACAGCGGTGTTCACTTGAAAGAGTCAGTATGTAGATTAAATGAAATAAAATGACAATAATAGCTAACATCTACTAGAAGCCTGCCATATTCTGGAATAGGCAGTAATCTACTTATTCTAGAAAACAGCACCCTGAGTTAGAGATTGTATTCGTTCCCATTTTTATTTATGAAGAAATGGAGGCACAGCAAGGTTAGGTAATCCATCTATTTTAGTCAGCTTTTTCGTTGCTGAGACTAAAAGATCTGACGAACAATTAGAAGAGGAAAAGTTTATTTGGGGGCTCAGGGTTTCAGAGGTCTCAATCTATAGATGGCTGACTCCATTCTTTGGGGCCCGAGGTTAGGGCATCACGGTGGAAAGGTGTGGTGGAGGAGAGCAGCTCAGGACGTGGCACCAGGAAGCAGAGAGAGAGACCAAGCTCACAAGATATATTCCCCAAAGTCCCACATCTTACCTAGCCACAAGCACAGGTCAGTTAATCCCTGTTTGTGGATTAAGGCACTGATTAGGTTAAGCCTCTCGCAACCCAGTCATTTGTCCTCTGAACTTTCTTGCCTTGTCTCACACATGAGCTTTTGGGGGATACCTCACATCCAAACTGTCACACCATTTAAGGAGTTTATCTTGATATCTGGCCCATAGAGCATGAAGGTTAGCTGTGGTTAATTAAGTAACATTGACCTTCTTTATTTTGACTCCTGGGATCTTCTGTAACTCGTCTCGTGCTGAGTCGGTGTCTTGTCTTCGACTTACGAAGAACTGTGTCCTAGGGGCACGTTTATGAACAGGAGTCCTCAGGCTCTTTGAATGTTGAAAGCATATCTGAATTGACAGTTCATAATTGGTGATCGGAGAGATAAGACATTAGATGAAAGACTTGTAAAGATACTTGGTTCAGTAAAACAAGGACATGAAACATTTAAAACAGAAAAACCGTAGCCTCATTAGGTTTGGGAATACAGGTGCTAGTTTGCAGTCTGTCTTTCTGACTGATGTGTACATGGTGTGTAGACCTTCTTGTCCCCTAATATTTTTTTAGGAGCACTGTGGTATTTCTGTATCCTGGGGGTAAAAGGATCATTTAGGAGATTTTAGTCGGTCAGTTATGTGAATGAATAAAAAATCCAGACGAGTCTAGGAATACAGGTTCCATGGGTTTGGGAAGGTAAAGGCCAACAGAGCATGCCTCTTTCTGGGCACATGGAATCTGATAAGGCTGCCTGACCCCTGCCCTTTCCACAGCTGGTCAACTCTGGAGAAGACGTGCTCGTGTTCTACAACGACAGAGCCTCCTTCCAGACTCTGATCCAGATGATGCGGTCTGAGCGGGACCGGATGGACGAGAACAGCCCTCTCATGTACCACATCCACCTGGTGGAGCTGCTGGCCGTGTGCACCGAGGGCAAGAATGTGTACACGGAGATCAAGTGCAACTCCCTGCTCCCGCTGGATGACATCGTCCGTGTGGTCACCCACGAGGACTGCATCCCCGAAGTGAGCCAGCCCAGCCCAGTGGGACCTCCCCAGCTGCCTCCACGTGGCACCTGGGGCCGTGGTGTGGTGGGCGGTTGGTGGTGTTCAGACCTGCACTCATTTTGCAGAAGGATACTGTTCTGCTGGGACAGCAGCTTCTTGGGCATGAAGTTGGTGTGATTGGAACACGGGGAAAGTCAGTCTTTCTCTCTGTCCCCTTTCCAGGGGGAGACAGCCTCAGCTCTGTAGAACTAGTTCAACCAGTGTGCAAAGAGGATGTGCCCTGGGCCACCACCTTGCACACGGGTGGGGAGTGGAGTGAGATACAGGTCACATGAGTGTCCCTGAGCTCTGTCCAGGAGGGAATCCTTTAAAATGAAAACTCACGATAGAAATAATGAACGACCATTATGAGAAACTCAGAAACAGCAGGTAATCAGTAAGAAAATCAAAATGACCCAGAATCCCACCCCAACTGTTAAAATTTGAATTTAATCCTCCCAGGCCTCTTTGTTTTTTTTCCCTTTTCACATATATTGGTAACAGAAAAGTGGATCACACTGTATATATCTTCTCCTTGTATATTTGAAAAGATAGATTTTTAGTTTATATTGTAAACTAAAATCATGTGTAGCATATGATGCAAACGAGATATTTATACTACTGTTTTTAGATGTCAAATACATATATGCTTTTATGCAGTGCTGAGGATTGAACCCAGTGCCTCTCATATGCTAGGCAAGTGCTCTACCACTGAGCTACAACCACAGCCCTGAGATATATAATATTCCTTTAAGAAAACATTCTATCACATTTTTCGAGTTTGTTCTCTTGGGGTGTCCATCTCATAGCTGCTGCTCTAGATTTTCTTCTTTGATTCAAGCATTGCAATCACCTCCCAACCCAGGCCACCTCTTCAATGGTACCTTGTCATGAACACACGTTCTTAATGTCTTTGTTAGTGCATTATAACGATACATGATAAGTGGGTTCATTTTGACATATTCATCAGTGCACATGACATAATTGACTCCATTTCAATCTCAATGAGAAGTTCTTAATTTTAATGTGGTCAAATTTGCCGCCCTCCTGTGGTCGAGGTGTCTGCATGGGTCTTTACCTGGAGGTCATGAACAACCTCGCTTCCTAAAACTTGTGCTTTTGAATTTTATAATCATACACTGAGGGTCTAAGAAAATGGATGGATCCTGTCCCCGGCTCCTCACTTGGAAGCTGATTCCCTCCGTCCCCAGGACGGTCCCCCAGAGGTGTGTTTCTGCCTACAGGTTAAAATCGCCTACATTAACTTCCTCAACCACTGCTACGTGGACACGGAGGTAGAGATGAAGGAGATCTACACCAGCAACCACATGTGGAAGCTGTTTGAGAACTTCCTCGTGGACATCTGCAGGGTGAGTCTTTCTGGAACCCAGGAGGGAGGGTGGTGAGGGTGTGTCCCGCTGGCCACAGCCCTGTGCAGACATTTGTGGGGAAGAGGTGCCTGCTGCTCTTCTCTCACGTCTCCTTCCTTCCTGTCCTTTTAACTGAGTATGGATGTGAGTGGTCAACCTCCGGAAGGACAGGTTGCCCTCCCCCTCACAGCTGGGTTTGTGATGATGGCCTGGGTCACATGAAGATGAAGCCCTTTTTTGATCATCCATCTGTGCTTGGGGACACCTCCCTGAACTTGAGCCCAGTCTGGTGTTGAGGGTCCCGCAGAGCCCGTCACCTGTCTCTGGCCTTCCTGACCCAGAGGCAGGGTGGACCTCAGGACACTTATGTGGTTTTGACAATGAGCTTAGTATTTATTCTCAATATCTCCCAGTCTGAATCCCACCAGTCCAAGGTTCCGGCTTAGACTTGGGGGTCTCCTGGGTTTCTTTAAACCAGGCCTTTTAGCTCTTCTATGAAAGGCCAGTCAGCCTTGTGAGTTGTGTCCGTGTCCTGAGAACCAGGGGGGTGGCTGGTGTTCCAATGAACCTCATTTATACAGACGGCAACTGGTCCTCGATCTGCGGAGCCCTCCATTAAATTGTTGAGAAACGCTGTAAAACCATTTCTTTACCTGATTCGACAAATGGGTTCTGACACCGCCTCGTGTTCAGATTACAGCATGACCGTCTGAGAATGAAGCTTGATTTTTTTAAATCCATTATTTTAAAATTCTAACCAATGCTATATCTGAAATTATAGGACTAATAAATCCAATAATCAGACGTAGTCTCCAGTCCTATAAATGGCTAATCTTACTCTAAGCAGCAAAATTTAAGTAGGCTACAGGGGAAACCTCAGGTGTCTACTCACCCTGAAACCCACGTGGTCAGTGGTGCTGACCTGTGGCACACGGGTTTTTGTTTTTAATATTTTTTTAGTTTCCAATGAACACAATGCCTTTCCTTTATTTATTTATAGTCATGTGGTGCTGAGAATCGAACCCGTGCCTCACACGTGCTAGGCAAACCCTCTATGACAGAGCCACAGCCTAGCCCCCAGGGCCCACTGTTTTGAACAGTGAATTTCAGTAAAACTCTAATAAAATAAAACAATATGGTGGGACCAGAGCCCCATGGTGACCCCAGGCGGGAACAGTCTGGCCTACCCTAGCTGAAGGCCTTTCTCAGGAGAGCAGTTCACCTATGGGGGCCATGGAGACTCTGGGGGATCCCCTGCTGCCTCCTGCTCCTGGGGGTCTTAGGCTCCCTGGGCACATCTAGGAAGTGACTGACGATGGCCTTGCAGCCCCTTCCCACTCTGAACATTCTGTGATTCTGCACCCTGCTACCTTCCTTTTCCACTCTGCAGAACTTACTTTGTATTGTTGTGATCTCTTAGAGGGATGAGTACCTCTGCCCTTGCCCTTGCCCTTGTCGTGGGTGGGCAGTGGGAAAGGCCTTTGGTAGGTCTAGGGTCCACTCTAAGCGCCTGCTCATCTTCCAGGCCTGCAACAACACAAGTGACAGGAAGCACGCGGACTCCATCCTCGAGAAGTACGTCACGGAGATCGTGATGAGCATCGTGACCACCTTCTTCAGCTCGCCTTTCTCGGACCAGAGCACCACTCTGCAGGTGAGGAGCGCGGGTAAGGGCCGGGTCTGTGCAGGAGCCCCACAGGGCAGAGGTGATGCAGACGTGGGAGCCTGCAGCTGCCAGTGAGCCACTTGGCAGAGCACTGATCAGAGAGGCACTCCTCTCCCTGAGGGCCAGTATCACAGGTGCCCTGGGGTAGACAGAGTACCCACCCCTCAGCAGCAGTAGGGACTGGTCCCAGGGCTGGCCGGCCACCCAGATTCCAACACCCATGGCTGCTAAGCCACTTCTATAGAATGGCACAGCCTTGCACGCATACCTCCCACGGATCCTAACTCATCTCTGCATTACTCGTAGTACTTACTGCAACGTCAGGGCTGGGAAAGTAGTGGTTACATGGTATTATAGAGGGAACAATGACAGGAAGATACAGTGGACGTGGGATTGGTGCAGGTGCAATGTTTTTATCCCAGAGTTCCCATCCTCGGTGGGGGGGAGCCTGCAGAGAGGGATACCTGTAGTCAGGACTGACAGTACCTGGGAGGTTTCCTTATCCCAAACGGTTCTCTTGGCTGTAGGTTTTGTTGTTGTTGGGGGGTGTTTTTTTTTTTTTTTTTTTGAACTGGGGATTAGACCAAGGCCTCCTGTTTGGTGTAGCGCCATTGAGCTCTGTCTCCAGGCCTGGTTATTTTTTGATTTTCCTTAAAATCTCTTTTCCCCTTGTCAGTGCTCCCTTCCCTCCTTCCAGTCTTAGAGAAGAACCTGTTAAATAGCTGCTAGCTTATCACCTCTTTTTAAAACAACCCAAACACCTGGAACTCTCCCTGGTAAGCTGGAATGTACATGGAGAGTTACTCCGAAGCGTTGTGTGGCTAGAATGAGAAGTTGATGAGCTGCGACAGCAGGGCTGCTGCGTTGCCCAGCTCCCCATGCACTGTTCCCATGGAATTCTTTACCAATAGCGCTTCTTGGATTTGTGCAGTGCACAACTCTGCACCCTTCCACAGTGATTCTCAGTGTTATGTCCCTTGTTAAAGCCTGGAAGAAGGTGATGGGCTGCTGTATTAGCTCCAAGTTACTACAGTGAAATGGTGGAGACAACTGACTTATAAAGAGAAAAGGTTTCTTTAGCTCACGTTTTCAGAGGTTCAAAGACATGGTACTTAGATTAGCTCAGTTTTGGTAAGGATGCTGGGAGAATTTAGGAGCAAAATGAGCTGAACTTGAGCAGCAAGGGCAGAGGGAACTGGAGTCCTACAATCTCTGCCAAGGACAGACCCCATAATCTAAAGACCTCTCACTAGGCCTCATCTCTCAAAGGTTCCAACCTCTCCAATAGCACCACCTTGTGGGAAAAGCCTTCAATTACATTTAGCCCCTACTGGGACACTCAACAAATCATAGCAGCAGTCATGCCCTTCTGCATAAGAGGTCAAGTGAGCTGATGCCCCCAGAGTGCCCATGGCTTTTGAGCAATGAGGAGGCAGGTCTTCAGAGCCATCTGTTCATCTCGTCTCTACTCAGATGTCAAAGGGAACCAAGCAGATGTGCAGTAAATGTTGGCTCACTCGAGTGAACTGGTCAGGGGATGCTTCTCTCCGAGTCAAGCTGCCGGGCTCTCATCCCACGTCCAGCACCTGTGGGACCACTCACCTCCTCAGGGTCCTGGCAAGGCTAGGTGGGACAGGGGTGCAGCCCAGCGGCCGCTCTCCTTGGGTCCTTGGAGTTCTCAGGAGCCACAAAGCTCAGGGGCTAAAACTAGGGTTGTTGGCCAATTTCCCAGCCTCCCTGTGTTCCTGTCTTGGATGGCTTGAGGTATCGGGGAGATTCTGAATATTTTATTAATGTTCCATTTTCTTGCAATATACCTTTAAAAAAAAAAAAAACGAGCGGGAGCACCATACCACTGAGCTACGTCCTGACCCTTTTTTTTTTTTTTTGTAATTTGAAACAGGATCTCCCTAAAGTTGCTGAGGCTGGCCCCAAACTTCCCACAGCCTCCTGAATTGCTGGGACCACAAGCTTGTGGCACCCCCACACCCAGCACAATGGACTTCCTTTGTACCCCCTAGCACTTTCCATTGTTTTTCTTTTTCTTTTTTTTAAATAACACATTTTATCTATCTATCTATCTATCTATCTATCTATCTATCTATCTATCTATCTATTTATTTATTTATTTGGTGCTGAAGATCGAACCCAGGGCCTCATGCATTCTAGACACGCACTATACCACTGAGCCACAACCCTAGCCCTCCATTGTTTTTCTTTTAGCTCAGAGTTTTCAATGTTTTTTTTTTCTTTGTTATATTAAATTCCAGTGTTTTCTGGAGGGGCTCTGTGAGTCCTCTCTCCCAAAGCAAAGACCAGCAGAGCAGCTCCCCATTTATAGTGGCCTTCTCATTGAAGGCCCAAAGCCTCCTTTGGATGGAGACCAAAATTTACAAACTTTCCATACATTCAGAAAAATCAGTGTGAGGTGGAATGAGTGGATGTCTGGGGTCTTGTACTTTAGAATGAGCACAAATTTATTTCTTCCTAGAGGGATAAATCCTCCCATGCAATTAACTTCTGAGTATTCCTCCCTAGTAAGTGAAGAATACCCATCAGACTTCTCTTGTCTTTATACATTGAAGATATTGTCAGAAATAGAGACTTGTCATTCACTCTCTTCTCAGTTTGTTTTTCACCAATTAAAATATATATGTTCTGCTCACAGGATATAATGAGTATAAGTTAACTTTGGAGTTAATTTGCCCGCATCCACTTACTTTGGGATGAAGCTAAAGCTCAGGGAGATGCAGTCATTGGCCTCAGGTCACACAGCTAGCTGGTAACTGGACAAGTTTTGGGACTTTGATTCCACTGTCCATTTCTGTGGTCAGACTCCATTAGATGACATCACATTTATCACTGCCTTCAAATGCTTCTCAGTGTTTCTTCTCAGGTAGGCACTGTTGGTCAGCTCTCTGTCACTTTAATGAAACATCTGAGGTAATTATAAAGAGAAAAGGTTTATTTGGGCTCGTTGTTCTGGAAGTTGCAGTGTGTGAGTGGTTGGGCCTGGGGGAGCAGCAGGCCATAGCAGGAGGATGTGGTCCAACAGAACCACCCATCTCATCGCAAGCCAGGGTACAAAAGAGCACGAGGAAAACACCAGATTCCCCCAGTCCCCTATCAAGGGAGTGTCCCCAGTGACCTAAGGGCCTCACTAGCCAGCACCACTCTGGGGACCAAGATGTGTGGGCTTTTGGGAGATGTTGGACATCCGAACTAGAGCAGGAACCCTGGGCTTTGGCCCCAGAACCTCCCAATCCTCCTTGGGGCCTGGTAACTAGCTTGTGGCAGCGTCTCTTTCCAGTCAGGTCATTGGAGACCTCCAAAGAGTCACCCTGTCCCCGTGCCCCCCCCCCTCCTGTCCTTTCTTGCAGACTCGCCAGCCTGTCTTCGTGCAGCTGCTGCAGGGCGTGTTCCGGGTCTACCACTGCAACTGGCTGATGCCCAGCCAGAAGGCCTCCGTGGAGAGCTGCATCCGGGTGCTCTCCGACGTAGGTAAGATGTCTGGGGTGACGGGATCCCGGTGTTCTGGATGTATGTGAGATGTCTGTGTGGACGATGGGGTGATGGGCGTCGCCCGCTGCCCTGGGCCCTCCCCGGGCCTCCTAAGGCTGCACAGAGTGACACTACAGAGCCTCCCTGAAAAGGTCTCCTGGGTCCTCGGCCTCCCTTTCATCTGCCAGGCCAGCACTTCCTGCAGTGAGAACCACACCTCCAGAAGTAAGCTAGGTCTTGAGAAAGAGTCCGTGGTCAAGTGTGGGGCGGTTCTTGGCAAGTCTCAGGGCGGGTGGGTTCTTGAAGGCCCTGGGAAGTCCCTCGCGTGTTTAATCCAACAGAAACATTGACCACGTCCTAGCCCTTCTTCCTGGAAAGTACTGGTCAGAACCCCAGGAACATCCCTTCTCAGAAGTGACGCTCCTTCCCGCTGGCCCTTCTCTGATAAGTGGCCCTCTGTCCCCTATCCATTCTCCTGTCACCTTTCATGGGTGGCTTTGAAGGAAGTTAAGAAAAAAGTTAAGAAAATTACTTCTCTTGACGTTATTAGTGGTCCCCTCCTCTCCAGTACTAGGGACAGAACACAGGGCCTCCATATGTGACAAAAGCAACACTCCCTTCCCATATATATAAAATCCCAGCAGCTCCAGAGGCTGAAGCAGGAGGATTTCGAGTTCAAAGCCAGCCTCAGCAACTTAGCGAGGCCCTAAGCAACTCAGAAAGACCCTGTCTCTAGATAAAATATAAAAAAGGTCTGGGGATGTGGCTCAGTGGTTAAGCGGCCTTGGGTTCAATCCCAAGTACCCCAAAAAACAAAACAAAACAAAACCTCTCTAATTTCCACCTGATACCCCACATGTTTCTGGGATACAGTGTGACTATTTGATACTTGCATAATACAGTATGTACTGATCCCGTGGGCAGAATGAGGCTTTCTTTCTGGTAGGAGCTTCAGGTGACCCTCTTCTAGTTAATTTGAGACACACAGTTAACTGTTGTAAGCCGTAGTCACCCCGCTGTGTGCTAGAGCACATTTTAGAACTACTTCCTCCCATCTAACTCTAGCATCAACCTGTCTCTCCCCTTTGCCGTTGCCAGCCCCTAATGACCACTGTCCTCCTCCTCCTGTGAGATCTGCTTAAGCACCCAGCCTGCCGTGTACCCATTTCCCACCCTATAAGACCCGTGTGCAGGGGGTAAGACTTCCTCTTCTTGAGAAGGATGTCACCTCGGAGTAGCTACTTAGGTCCCTGCAAAGGAGTCTTGGCACTCTTGAGTGCCTGTTCAGCAAGGATAGATCGTGTTTATTAGGACCCGTTGCCTGGTTTCTTTTGTTCCCTCATGGTAGGTACTGATGCCTTCTTACTTAGGTGGCAGTGTTTCACAGTAAGAGATGAAGATTTGAAAGTCTAGGTGCTACAAGTTCGTGATGAAGCATAGGATTTCTAGCTGAGATGAGTGAATCCTGTGTCCTGTCCTGCTTCTTAATTTTTATATCACTTGTATCTTGCTTCCAAACTTCTCATTTTCTGTATTCAATCATTAGGAAATTCTTGAAAGGCTAATAGTTCTTGCCCTAGGTGGTGTATTTTTTATAAGAATTTAAACAGTTGTTTCTGTGGTTCTTCTTCCAAGATGTTAAAGTTGTTCCTTGGATTAGATGCAGGTAATAGAGCACCTTCTTTCCTTCTGACATTTGGAAGCCCTGACCACAGGAAATCACTGTTTTGATGTTGGAGGTTTTCCCATAGAGCAGCCAGAATTGTCCGTCTCGATTTCCTTTTTTTAAATAAACTTTTAATTTAGGAATATTTTTAGATTTATAGGAAAGTTGCAGAGATGGTGCAGGGAGCTCCTGTGTACCCTTCACCCAGTTCTCCCAGGGCCAGCACCTCCCAGGGGACATTGGTCTAAACCAAGGAACTGGCACGGCTCTTAGTTGAGCTGTAGACTTGGTTTGGATTTCACCAGTTTTTTCCACGAATGTCCTTTCATGCCAGGGGCGAGTCCTGGCTGCCACCTTGCACATGGTTGTCATTTCTCCAAATCTCCTCTGGTCTGTGGCTGTTCTTGTTCTTTGCTTGTTTCTCAATGGCCGTCTTGCCAACGATGGTTAGTATCCTGTAGAATGTCTCCTGTGGTGATCAACGGATGTTTTTCTCATGATTAGATTGGAGTTTGCTTTTTTGTTGTTGTTGTATCAGGGATTGAATCCAGGGGTGCTTAACCACTGAGCCACGTCCCCAGCCCTTTTTATGTTTTTTCAGACAAGGGTGTTGTTGATTAGATCTCACTAAATTGCTGAGGCTGACCTTGAATTTGCCATCCTCCTGCCTCAACCTCCTGAGCCTCCGGGATTGTAGGTGTACACCCTTATGCCCAGCATGAAGTTTGTCTCTTTTTTTTCAAGTTGTAGATTGGACACAATCCCTATATTTTATTTCTTTATTTTTATGTGATGCTGAGGATTGAACTAAGTGCCTCACATGAAGCACTCTACCATTGAGCTACCTCAGTCCAAGTTAGTCTTTTTTTTAAGAAGGGAAAAGAAGAGTATCTCAAAAGAGTTTTATGTGTCATCGTGAATGCCACCTGTGTGATGTTCATCTCACATCAGCGTTTTGTGGATAGCTGTGTAAAACAACAAACTTGAAAGAGAATCTTTAGAAAAATAATCCACTGGCCAAACGAGTTCCCTGTTTTGATTCTTAAAATAAAAGAACACATTAGTGCACTGAAGAAGGCATGTATGGAGGGAACCCATGAATCGGTCAACCCTAACTTGCCCAAACTTGATGACCTGAGATCGTTTTAGTGTTCTGAAGAGCTCCCATCCCCAGAACCTTGGGAAGCCCAAACCTAAAAGATAGTGAAGTGGATTCAAGCACAGTGGCACATGCCTGAAATTCCAGCAACTTGGGAGGCTGAGGCAGGAGGATCTCAAGTTCAAAGTCAATCTCAACAACTCAGTAAGACCCTGTCTCCAAATAAAATATAAAAAAGGGCTGGGGATGTGGTTAAGTGCCCCTGGGTTCAATCTCTGGTGCCAAAAGCTGAGTATGTAGCTCAGTGCTGAAGCACCCCTGGGTTCCATCCACAGTGCCACAAAGATGGTGGGGTAGTGTCAGGATGTTCAGTCTTCACCCTCGATACCATGCAAGCTGGCATGTGGTCGGCATGGACAATCTGCCTGACGGGAGATGAGGGGTAAGGCCTTTACAAGTCCTCTCTCCTGTGCAGCCAAGAGCCGGGCCATTGCCATTCCTGTGGACCTGGACAGCCAAGTCAACAACCTCTTCCTGAAGTCACACAACATTGTGCAGAAAACGGCCATGAACTGGCGCCTGTCAGCCCGCAATGCCGCTCGCAGAGACTCTGTTCTGGCAGCTTCCAGAGACTACCGGAATATCATCGAGAGACTGCAGGTAATGCCTAGTGCTGAGGGAAGTGGCGCTTCACCTGGCTGAGGTGTTCCCACATGCTCCTGTGCTTCCTTAAGCCTAGGAGCGTCCACGCTCAGGCACAGGGAGACATCCATGAAGTATGTGAAGAATCACAGGTGGCCATAGATGAGTAGCAGGAACACAGAGCTGCTTAGGAAGCCTACTGCTCCTGATGAGGTCAAGGTCATACACAGAAGTGCAGCTCTCTCTGTGAACACTGGGGACTCTGCCCTCATGTGCAAGGTGTGTTTAATTATGACAAAGGGATGCTCAGAATAAGGGCATCAAAGGTCCATTTTTCCCAACACCCCAGAATATTTAGGCTCTTGAATCAGTGGACAAATGAGTATAGCTGATCCCTGAGGGAAGTTGTGAGAAATGAAACTTCAGAATGAGAACGTGAAAACAGAAGTATTAGCTGGACTACATTCTTTGTTTCTGTCCTCCCTCCATTAAAGCATGGTCTCAAGCAAGTGCCTGGGTTCAGATTCTGGCACCACTGCTCAGAAGTAGTACCACCTTGGGAAAGGTACTTAACTCCCCTGTACTTCCCTTATTTGTAAAATAGAATGATGGTAGCCCCTGCCTCCTGGGGGTGATGTGAGCATTAAGAGAGTTGATAGCATGTCCCAGATCTCTACATCTTGTGAAACGAAGAATGATAGTTACTTTATTCTCTTTGTTATGAGGATTGACTGGCCCAGCGAAGTATCTTGTTCAAGGTCTTTCATGAGGTTGCAGTCAGGTGGTGGCCATGGCTAGACTCACCTTTAAACCTTGTTCTATCACGTGTTGATCACTGGATACTGATGGTCAGCTGGGTCTTGGGCTAGAGTCTGAAACATCCACATGGAGCCTCCCCATGTGGCCTGGGCTTCCTCACAACATGGCAGCTGGGACCCAAGATGAGCATTTCTGGAAGGAGACGAGAGAAGGCTGATTGTCTTTATCACCTGGCTGTCAAAAAGCACACAGCATCACTTGGCCTGTGCTCTTTTGGTCAAAGTAGCCTCAGAGGTCCACTCTGTTTCAAGGAGAGGAAACATGGACCACCATGGAATGAGAGAGATGTCAGCGACACATGTGAGAACAATATGGAAAACGGGATAACGTGTAGACATCCTTGGAAAATTCAGAACCCATCAAGCTAGTGGAACAGTCCCTGGCACGTCCTGAGCACTCTATTAAGAGCTGCCAATGTAATTATTATTATTACAACTCTTATTACTGCTGCGACTATAATAATAATTACTATTATTAGGTGAAGTAACTGAGCCTCTGTGAGGTTAGACAGCCAAGTTTGCAGATGCGTCCACCAGCTCCTTGATGCATACTGGGGATATACAGTGAGGAGAAAACCCAGAAATGATCTTTGTCTCCTAGAGTCTCACGTTTGGAGAGGAGGCAGACATTAATCAGCTAATTGTGCAGGTAAATGTAAAATGGCAGAGGCACAAATCCTATGGAGAAGTGAGCAGCTCTTGCAGGTCTCAGATGAGGAGCCGATCTTGCCTGGGCTGGTTAGGGGAGGGGACAAGGAAGGTTTTGCTGAGGGAATAACTTTTGAACCAGGCCAGAAAACAGTAGGATTTAAAGAACTAGGCAGGCAAACGGCACGTGCGAAGACCATTATACGGAGAAGAATAGGGAGCATCCAGAGATACGAGGGAGGTTGGTGCGGCTGGCGCTCTGGGGACCAGGGAGGCTGGCAGGCTTCACACATCCAACTAAGAATGCCATCCTTAGCCATCACGGTGGCGCACATCTGTAATCCCAGTGGCTTGGGAAGATAAGGCAGGAGGATCTCAGGTTCAAAGCCAGCTTCAGCAACATAGTGAGGCCCTAAGCAACTTAACGGGACCCTGTCTCAAAAAAAAAAAAAAAAAAAAACCTAGGGGGTGGGAGGTACTGGGGGTGTTCCTCAGTGGTTAAATCCCTGTTACCAAAAAAAAAAAAAAAAATCTATCCTGTATCATGATAGAACCTGTTCTTGAGCAAAGGTAGCTGGATTCCAAATGGAAATGCTTCCTGACTTCACTATGCTTTTAGAAAGGGGAGGAGTAATAATATATACTCATGACTCTGAATGCACAGAATCTTCTCATTCAGTCTACACCAATTACTGCAGTCAAACATAGCCGTTTCTTGTGCTTTTCTTCCATCTATTATGCATATTCTTGGGATGAAATAGATCACGTATGTAGGTAATACTAGCTAAAAAGCCTTGCTCAGGGGCTTACAGGATCCCCATTCTGCAAATTATTATCCAAGCCTTGCCATGATCCAACAAGAACTGTCAGGATATAAGAACTTTTGCTGGGAAACTGACCCCTTGTACAATTAAGTCCTGTTTAGACACTCTTCCCCTGAGCATCTTCCCCAACCCATCGCTTTGCCGTCTTGGCTGGCCCCTCCTGATTGCTGGATGTCCTGCATTTGACAATACAATGCAGATCAATTGCTGTGTCAAGTTCAGATTTTGCAAAAGATGCAAGATTTCATGAAATACGTGGATGTCATGTGAAAGAGCTACTTCAGTCCGTCCCATGCCAGTGCCTTAAACAAAGATTTGCCAGTCTTAGGGCCAGTAGCTAGTGAAGAAGAGAAAGTTGAGTGCTTCTCAAGGGGAAGCTATTAGGGAAAAAGACCCCCAGAGAATGTTGCAAAAATGACCCCTCTTTTTGACTGCTATGAAAATCACACAAATTAATAGATATTGCGATCTATTGTCTTCCAGTTCTTACTGGGAAAATTGCCACTCCCTGCCCCATGCCAATATATATATTTGGTTCATTTATCTATTCTTTACGTAAACTAAACATTATTGAGTGGTTACAATTATCACCTAATTTTGTTAAATATAAGGTAAATTTCTCTCCATGTGGTTTAATTTTAGTTTCTGAATAAAAGACTAGTCAATTCTTTCTTGGTCCCAGTGGGTCCCCAGTGGAGGTGAATGCCGATTTAAGCAGCTTCTGCTATTGCAAATCTTGTTTAAACACCCCCCTCCAACCCCCACCGATGATCCAGTGTTCTCTGCCCATCTTAGCATGCTTCCAGTTAAGTTTCTAATCGGCGAGCCACAGAACAGGCTTAGCATCTTTTGAAGATGATTTCTCATCTGTTTTTCTATCATTTGCCTTTAAATGGTGTTTGTTTTGTTGGTTTTGCTGCTCTTTCAACTTCTCTCTGTTTTCCTTTCCTGCAGCTGTGTGTTTTGCATTTGAAGACCATCATGCTATCAGGGTACATGTATTTAGCATGTTGATACAGCATGTTCATTCATATGTGTGTTCTCATGTTGATATGACTTGATTGTGTGAGTAATCCATGCTCATTGAAAATACATGACACTGACACTCGATAGAGGAGAATCTGCATCACCTGTAATGCCACCACCCAGAGAAAAGCATTAATGATGTTTTCAAAGTAGTCCATATGTATCCTTTAGTTTGGGATTTTGCTTATAAAAATAGCATCATGGTCCATGGTGTTGCTTGACCATTTTTACACTTGTATCGTAGACATCTTTCCATACTGTTAATTGCATTTTTGCATCCTATCTTAAAATATGTGGAATGATCCCCCGAGTAGCACAAAACCATCTCAGAGGAAGGGGAGGCGGGGCGTGATTTGTCCTTTCGGCATCTTCTGCATCAGGAGGCAGTGCTTCAGGTGACCATTGCACAGGGTCTGAGCCTGTGAGATAAATGCCACACAGTACTGAAGTCACCCTAACCCAGCCTAGCCTGTGCATTGTGGCTTAGGGCAGCAGTGGGCTCCGGCCCTGCTGCCACCAGCCCTGGCCAGAGTTGGCAACCAAGCCATGCTTCCATTGCAGGACATTGTCTCGGCCCTGGAGGACCGCCTCAGGCCACTGGTACAAGCCGAGCTGTCTGTGCTCGTCGATGTCCTGCACAGGCCCGAGCTGCTTTTCCCAGAGAACACAGATGCCCGACGGAAATGTGAAAGTGGTGGTTTCATTTGCAAGTAAGTGGCCCCCTTCTTGGTGGTAGTCAGTGGCCAGAAGTCTGGTGACCAGACTGAGCCTTTGTTCCCACAGAAGGAGACGCTGTCCTGGTGTTTGACTTTGCAAGGTCATGTGCTAGAGTACTGTTCTGACCTTCCCAATGTCAGTCCTTCTATTAAATCATACTTAACTGACAACTTGTTTTTCTCTTTCCTTGTTCTTTCTTTTTTTTTTTTTTTTGGTGAGACTCTCCTTTTCATTGCATGCCCATTCATTCGACCTCCAGCAAGTCTCGACAGAGCACCCTCCACGCTCAGCAGCTCAGACGTAAAACAATCATGACTTCTCAGCTTTTACAAATCTCAGGCCCACATGACCTCAGATCTTTTCCTAACAGAAAAGTTGGGTAGTTCTTAGTTTGTGCCATGGGGCATAATATGAAAGATGCAAGTGGTTCCTTGACTAGGGAGCTCTGTTTGATTTTTACCCTGAGTTTGTCTACCTTGGGGGTGGCCCCTGCCTATGAGTTTCTTCCTTTGGAGAACCCCTCAAAGGCTGTGGATTAGGGAACTTTATCCTGTTGAGGTTATTTTTTATACCCTGCTGGCATATCCCAGCGGCAGTCTTCAGTGGATAAAGAGCCTCACTTCATGAGTGGACCTCCTGGTTTCTCAGCTGCATATAATCTCTCCATTGTACATGGTCACTTCTTGCCTGCTGAGCCCGTGGGCTGTTAATGGCCAGCAGGTGTCGCTGTTGAGCCACAGTCTGGGTCTCTTCTGGGCGCAGTGACCATGTCCTCAAGTCTGTTTAACTTTAATAAATATTGGTTCTTTAACCGACGAGTTCCATAAGTTTCTTGTAAAGTGTTTTTAACGGAAAGATCATTTCAGGGTTGTAATCTGTGGTCTTCCCTCATTCAGGTTAATAAAGCATACTAAACAGCTACTAGAAGAAAATGAGGAGAAACTTTGCATTAAAGTCCTACAGACCCTCAGAGAAATGATGACCAAAGATAGAGGCTACGGAGAAAAGGTACCGTGTTTTATTTTCCTGTGAAAAACATGCCTTGCTATTAAATTGAAGAGATGAGAGTGCTTAGAAATAACCTTAATTCAGGCATTTGAGGAGCTTAATTTTTTTAAGCTGTTTAACCTGTTCCTAAAGGTAGTTGAATCATATGAGTGTCTCCTTAAAAGTCAGATGTGCTGGGCTGGGATGTAGCTCACTAGTAGAGCTTTTGCCTAGGGTGTCTGAAGCCCTGGGTTCCATCCAGAAAGCTTGAATGTACTTGGTTGTCTCTAAAGGGCTGCTCGACATGTAAAGTCAGAGGTTTTCCTCATTTAAGTTCCCAGTGAGAAGTACATACCTCTGAGTGTCACAGTCCATGTTCCTGGACTGGGGCTCCAGCTAAGTGCACCTGTGGGGTTGCTTGCTTCTTTCCAACGAGGGGTTGCACAACCCCTCCAGAGCATGAAGGAACACCGTCCGGTTCTAACTGGAAACTCAGCAGCAGGCAGACGCTACACCATTTCTGAGTGGGATTGTGAAAGGGACAATCCCCAAGACCTGCTGCTGCTGAGGATACACAGTGAGCAGGCATCTGCCGGGATGTCCTCCTTGTCTCCCATGTTGGGCCACGTGGGCGTTTCCAACCACACTGTCCCTTCAGTCTCCAACACAGCATCTCAGGCCTGCGCTCCAGTGACACCTGGTTGCCTTGGGAGGTGCGAAGTCTGCTCAATGTCTGCTGGGCCCTTTGGCAGTGGTTTGTGATAGGTCAATACACAGAGCTTGGTGGCCTTTCAAAATTCCCAGGATCTGATTTTTTTCAGCTCTATGAAGAAGCCTTGATAATTAAATGACAGCCTTCCTTGTCAGAATAGGTGGTGCCCACCAGGCCATCCCACGTATCAACAACTGCAGGAACCTTGCTTTCTGAGCTCCAGGACTCCTCTCATTCATATTAGAACAGCTTCGGACGAGAGGGTCCTTGGATAAGAAAACATCTGATCCTCCAAGTGCTCAGTCTTCCTCCACTGCACCCCAATCACGAGGCTTTTAAGTGTTACTCTTAAAGTTTAAAATACATAAATTAAAAGGTGAACAAATAGTGACTAATTAGAAAACAGTTTTCTATAACTCAGTAGGAATTTTTGGAGGCATCATGCCAGGCAAGAGTTTATAAATATAAATAGAAGCAAAGAACCCTAGTACATTGGAGAAATATGAGAGGGTCTATTCAAACAGCTGTTGCCTAGACACCTAGGCAGGTCTTCCCCCTCCCTCCCTTTTTTCTAGCATTGGGGATTTGAACCCAGGGGTGCTTAACCACTGAGCCACATTCCCAGCTCTTTTTATGTTTTATTTTGAGGCTGGGTCTCGCTAAGTTACCGAGGCTGCCCTTGAACTTGCCATCCTCCTGCCTCAGCCTCCTGAGTCGCAGGATTGTGGACATGCATCCCTGTACCCAGCCCCTTAACTCAAGTTTCTTAATAGGGTGAAGAAATTCATCATACCCAAGCAGAGAGGCTGGGAGGAGAGAGCTTTCTTTCCAGAGGTTGGGCCTGTCATCCCCCATCACCAAAAGGAAAATCCTATGGATGAGGATGGTCATGAAGCTGAGGAAGGCATTCTGGAAACCTATGTTTGTCCAGCAGCTCCCAGTAAAGAGCTTTGGTGGCTGCAAAATGCCAACCAGCCATTTCCATGAGTGCCACTCTAGAGGGGACTGAGGACACTAAAGCACTCTACTTCTCCTCCTCTGGTCTTTAGTATTAACTCCGCTCCCCCCAGGCTTTCTGAAGATATTTTTGACACCTTACTAACTGTTCCCGTTGACAGAAGAAGCGTGATCCACAGGGCAGGCCAACTTCGTCAAGGGTGGAAGTCACCCGGAGCCAAAGAACTAACCTTTCCCAAGCAAACCAGTTGGCTCTCGTGGGTGAAATCAAAGAGGTATTCTTTGGCCTGGGAGCTGAGGCGTTTTCCTCCTCCCATCTCAGCTGCCTCCGATGGGCAGCTTTTCCCATGACCGTCACCTTCCTGTAGGTGCCAGGGCTGTTTGGCTTCCCTGCCCTCCCCCTGCACCCAAGGAGCCCAAGCTGAGGGCTAAGACGAGAGTCCACAGTTGCATGAAGTGTCTGTGGTGGGGTCAGGGCTGGAACCAAGGTCTCCAGCCTCCCCAAGGGTCGTCCACCAGCATGGACCATGTTGTCTTGTCTTTTCTAAGCTGTCATCCTTATAAGTGACGAGGCTTAGGTAGCCTTCCCTCATCTCTACATTTTATTCAACCTTAGGATAGAGTCAGGGTCACACATAAATAATACACTTGAAATCATCCTGTATGTTCCTGTTCAAAAACAGTGGTGTGCTTAGATGAGTCTACTTGTCTGGAAACAAAATTAAAAAAGAAGAAGCCATTGAGAACTGTTACCTGTATTAAAAATCGACTAAAATATACCAGAGTCCCCTTCAGACTGTGACTACTATGTGTACCCACCAGTTTGGTAGAGGACGTCTTTAATAACAATGGTAACTTTTATTGGCTTCTTGTTGGGTGCCACAGACTACACTGAGCACGTCTCCTACCTTATCTCAGATCAGTCTCAGTGATAGGTATCATTATTGTTACTATTTTTAAACATGAGTTACAAGATTCCAGTTCAGAGAGATTCGGAAACTTGCCTGGGGTCACACATCCAATAACCAGCAAGACAGGAACTTAAACCCAGACCAACAGGCTGATTCCAGAGACCAGCTCGGCACAACTGGATCCCACCTAAGTGAACAGACACCATTTGAGTGTTTTAAGTCCACCTACAGGTTTAACATCTTAAGTTTTCATCATGTTACATGATAGTGTCAACCGGGCCACTGGACCCAACAGAATCAGGTATAGCAGATCTTAAACACTAGGCTTTAGCTTACTTCTGATCCCTGTGCTAGTGTATTTTTCTCTTACTATAATAAATTACTAGGAGCAGGTGATGTTATAAAGCAAAGAAGTTTATTTAGCTTCCAGTTTGGAAGACTTAAAGTCTAAGATCAGGCGACCTCATTAATTTGCCCTCTGATAAGGGCCAGATGGGGATTGGCACCAGGTGGACCCTCTGGGGGAGCCAGAAATCGCATTCTGAGCCAGCTTCTTGATGGAGAGGGAACTCACTTTGGCAAGTAACTCAAAATTGTACAAGAAGAACCTTCATTTCTTCCAGGGAGGATTGCCAGTGACGTAAAGGCATCCTGCTAGGTCCTACCACCTCCTGGCATCTCTGTACTGAGGTCTAACCTCCTATGTGTGACCGTTAGGGGCACACATACCCAAACCCTAGCAATCACTTAGGAACAAAAATATCATTAGTTACTAAGACTCTAAAGTGCAAATGACCAGAAATGAGTGTTCTCAGAGTGGAATATGAGATAAAAAAATATTAAAAATCATCACTGAAATGATGGTGGAATACATTTTTGTACGATGCTTATAGTAACTGTATAACCTGACTATTCAAAGTAAACTTCCAATTTATTTGAGTTTATCTCAGGACTTTATAAATACTTTAAGGGATTCCTATTAAACTCTGCTTTTAATCTACAGATTAAAACCAAGTCCATATTTAAGGAACAACCAAATAAAATAAAATTTAAAAACCTCCATGGCTAAGCATCTCTAAATTTAATTCAAATCTCAGTCTCTAACACACACACAAAAATCTTCAGGCCCCTGGGCCATGCCGGAAAAGGGGACATGGTTATTTCATGAATTGGCTACCTGTACTTGACTAGGTTTTTATTTGGCTACTGTTGACTTAAATTATTAAAGAGCTCTGGGAAGGAATTTGGAGTCCAGGAATTCGTGTAAAAGGATAACTCAGAATTTTTTTAAAATTCCATTTTCCCTCCTGAATAGTCCTAGCTGTTTGGTAGTAGAGAGCCAGGATCCCAGGTAAGGCCGGGGTCTCCCTTTCCTGTAATCCTAGTTAATTACCAAAGCTGCTTTGTTCTAGGTGAGTAGAGCATTGACATTTCAAGCCAGTAATCTTTCCGACAGCCACTTCAATTCGCAGAACATACTAAATACAAAATGTGGTAAAATCACATGAGAGTCTTCCCTCTATCCTGAAACAGGGATCATTGTGATCATTCTCTCGTGAGTCTTTCCTTTCCCTAGTATTTGAGCTAATACGTGCTGTGTTACGGGTGTGACTTGGGTCAGCACCAACTGTGCTGTCCCCGTCCCTCGGTCATCAGCAGTATTAATTAGCCTAGGACTGCTGGGTCTCATTGGGCTCATCTGCAGGGTGAGCTCCTGACCCCACTGAAACATTGAAATGAGTCTCGGGCAACAACTTCCTTCTAAATTGAGTCAGTCCTACTCTAGACTTCCTCTCTGTTCTTCCTGTCCTCTGCCAAAAGAAGCGTTGCTTGGGGAATTGGCCCTTGTTCCCACCCAGTTCCACCTTGTGTCCCTGTCAGGGAGCGCAGGGCCCTCTGGACCTGTGGCCTAGTGACTCGGGAGGTTTGATACCTGGATGCGAATGAATTGTGGCAGCATCCTGCCTGCTTTGATCTGGATGTTCACAGATGTTGCTGCAAGCTGTGGTCATGTCCACGATGCCCCAGACCCTAAAAACCGTCACTATCCAATAGCCCTTTAAGGTGACCCACAAGAATACATTTGCAGAGTCTCTAATGCTTAGCAGGCTATGTTTCTTTTTCTAACCTCTTTCTTTTTCTCCCCCTTTTTTCTTTTCCAGCAAATTTCCATTGATGAGTTGGATAATGCTGAGGTCCTAATTTGGTTGCTTTTTTGTTCTGAATGTCCCATGGTGGCGTTTCCATGACGCTCTTCCAGTTAGCCTGTGCCTTTGTCTTCTGGTCTCCATGAGTCTAAGTACCTGACTCTGTGTAGCGTCCTTTGTGGAGTAAATAGAATCTCTCCTGTCTCTGTGAGCATTTCCCATGAGTTTGTTTGCCATTTGTCGCTGAAGATCCCATCTGAGTCTGGACAAAGATTCTTAAAACTCTGATAAGATTCCATTCATTCAACGTCTAGAATCTAAACTGAATTTGTGGTTGACATTGCCGTTAACTTATCTCTGAAACTCCATCTTGATGTTAGCCTAAGGAACCTTTTTGCCCTGTAAAGCTTTTGATGCAATGAGAATTTAAACCACTTTTAAACTATTTTTTTTTTTAAACAACAACAACAAAAAGGAACACTGCTTTCTGGGTGTCTGGTGATAAGTATTGAGTTGGGGGCCCACGTAGACGGCTTCGAGAGGCATTGTGAATTTGGAAGTGGTGTTTAGTCCTGAAATGAGGAATGCCCTGTACCCATGGCTTCCCTTATCTGTACATCCAGAAATTGAGAGGTCACCTAGTGGCTTCTGTAGGGATGTGTCACATTCGTTGCATTTACCCAAAATTATCTTGGAGACGGAAAAGTGGGGTGGCCATTTTGTGTGGGACTTGGGGGCTCCTTGCATATTGTCTGTTTTGTGAATTTTTTTCCCAACATTTCTTGTCATGTTTTTAGGCTGAGTGAATGGTATTGGGAAAAAATTAATTTGAGGACCTAATGTGTGTGATTGAGATCGTTTAATTGATCTGCAAATTGAGCACACTGGAATAGAATTTCATTTGACATATTGTAGTCATTTTTCTGGTCTGTTTTAATGATCTACTTCCTCTTTTGGTAGACTAATTAATACCTTATTTTGAGTGAGAGAGAGCACTATCAGACAGAACATGTTGTCTACCATGATATGTATTTTAATTAATTCGCGCTAATGTCAGAGGTATTAAGAAATAGTTCAGATCACCAATGGAGAGCTGGAATCAGAGACTTAAAATCAAAACAAGACAAATGGTTGTGAATTTGGTCTGGTTGCTTTGGGAATGGAGCACAGAGAGGCTAAGTGGCAGGTCTCGGCCCACACAGCAAGAAAGTGGCAAATTAGCATGCAGCGGGCTCAGCTCCTGGCAGGTCAGCACAGTGAATCTTTGAAGCACAGAGATCACAGACATGGGCAGGGGAGGAGGCGGTTCCTTCTGGAAAGAACAGAAGGTGAAGAAAAAAGGGATTCAGCGGTTTCATTAATTTTTTTTTAACTACACTGAAAAATACCCTATGCTGATTTCTACGTTGGCAGCCTTCGAAATCTTGTCTCTACCTAACATTGTAAATGCCTCACTGATTTGCATTTTTTCCCCTGAAATATGGAGGATGAGTTTCTCTCTGCTGAAGTACACATAAAGTCAAGGAAAGAAGCCCTTCCCTGGCGGGTCAGAGTCCGTGGTGTTATTAATACTCTTGTTTTGCACTGTAGTAATGAGTTGTTGTGTTTGCTTGCTCAAGATACAACTTTGTCCTCCTGGCTGGGAGTTTATGGCTTGCTTATGGAAAGATTCCACAGTTGGAGCAGGTGTGTTTATAATTATACTCTAGGAAATAGAATACTGTCTGTTTATAAAAGAAGAATGTTCTGGCGGGCACTGGGATTCTTTGAAAATTCCCTGAGGAGGCAACTGTGGATCCCCTCTGCGTTGTTACCCTGGTAACCGTCAGAGCCCCAGGACACTAGCACCCTGTCCCCAGTCCCTCAGGCTGTTGGGTCTGGCCCTCTAGGCAGAGATGACGGATTGGTCTTATCATCGATGCTGTTCTGGGCACGACCTCGGCTCCTGTGGTTTCTCCCCCTACTGGTCCTTTAGTGGGTGTGTTCTGCTGGAAGCCTGCAGTCACAGCCATGGCTCTGCAGGCGGTTAATGAGAGCTCAGGCTGGGCCAGCGTTGGGGTGGCCACACTGCAGAGCCTGACATGGGGGACGCCCCAAGGACAGAGGAGGGCCTGCCTGGCACCCCAGCAGCCCTCACTGAGAACAGGCCCTGCCCTTTGATGATAAAGGCCAGGGGGGCATGCCAAGAGAGCCTATAAAAAGGCCCAGTGCCTGCTGCATCCCCGTCCAGGCTCCCGAGAAGACAGGGTGAAGTGGGGACAAGAAACGTACATGCGATGGGCCCTTTGCAGCTGTCTTCTAGAATAAAATTCCATCTGACACCGGGAAGAGGAGGGGTTTGGGGTTTGGGTTTTGGTTTCTTGGCAAATAAAGGGGCAGAGTCCCCTCACCCTCTGGCTTGACCTTTCCACTGGGGCCCTGGGGGACAGTGGGGAGAGGGGCTGCGGAAGGAAACTGCTTGCCTGTGTCCCTTCAGCTCCTCCTCAGGTTTGAGTCTTGATAGATTGTTCTGTGGGCACACGCCTGCGTCACCATCCCCCAGGCCAAGGTGTACAATGTGTCTACCTCCCTAGAACCACCCCAGCTGGTGGTGAAGGCATGCATCTCTAGGACTCGGGTCCCGAGGGCCTGTTACATTTGAGGCAGGTGCTGGAGAACTCAGATACAACAGTGTCCCCAGGGAATGCAGTAGCTGCCACCCTGGAGCCTGCACTTTCATTGGAGAGAGAGACAGTGATACAAATTAGTGTAAAATGACAGCTGTCAGGAGAAATGTCAAAAAAGAGAAGTCCATGGAACCGTGAGAACATGTGGTCTGGGAACTCCTATGCAGGAGGTCAGGTAGGATGGTAGCCCCAGGAGATGATGGCGGGAGCCACTTTTCTAACCTGTGATGAGAGGCTCAGACTTGAGGCAGAGGTGGCAAGCTCCACCTAGGTGTCACCCATGTGTCCTTGGAAAGGTATGGGCAGTTTAGAAAGTGTGGGCTGTTGCTCGGTGCATGTGTCCGTTTCTATGCATTTGAGGTCTCCTCTCCATTGAATCGTGGTCCCTTGAAGCTTCTGGGGACAACTAGCAACTTGGGCTGCCTACTGCCCAACAAAAAAGCTAGACTGACGTTCCCAGTTATCCAGAGAGGCGGCCGCCAGCTTCAACTGAGCCCTCAACTTCTGCCGCCCCCAGCTGCTTCTGCAAAGATGCCACTGAACTTGGTCAAACTCGGAGCCGGGAATAAAAAGGAGAGTGCCATAAGAATTGTGAATTTCCACCTTCAGGGGGCGTTCTCATGACGTCCTACCCTGGTGGAGGTGCCCTACTTTTTTACATCGCTGTGAACTGCTGAGTTGGGCACCTGCCAACACTCGGGTGGCAGTTACATAAGAGCTGCTTTTTTTCCTGGAATTTAGGCTCACTGCTGATGTGTGACCTTCAGCAGTAATTGCCAATAAATGCAGTGAGCTGTTTACTGTCAGACACTGGCAACCACAGAGAAAGCTCACCTCGGAGCGCACAGAAGCCCGCACAGGCCTTGTGAGCATGACTTTTTGTCTTAACGCTGAGATTATCCCATCATAACCCAAGTTGTCTCATTTAGTCAAATCAATGCCTTAAAAAAAAAAAAATACAAACAGCACCATCGAACTCTGAAACTTGTGTTAGCTAACGTAGGTAGGGCCACGTTGTTGGAACAGAGCAACTTATTTTTGTTTCTAAAAGCAAATAGGGTTAAAGAGAATTATGTTAGTAGGTGTGAAGATTTGAAATTGTTCGAGTAAAATGCTAGTTTGGTTCAATTTGCTTTGAAAGCTTTCTGTTCTCTTAATGAAGGGTTTTCAAAGGCTAGCGAAGGGCAGGTCCTGGTAAATCTACCTGCAAACTTATCCACTTTTGTTGATCTCCCTCTCCTGAGGTTGTAAGTGGATAAAAAAGGAGCTGAAGACTTATTCAAGGGTTAGAGGTGGTAAATTTTCTGTGACGTGCTGATATCTGAACCTGTCACAGTTAAATTTCTTGACATGTGTCACACTTGGTGCCAGGAGAGTCCATGCAGAGACCTTCCATTTGAAGGAACATTGTAGGAGCCCGGGGACCGTAAAGGGGTTCCTGTTGAGGCCAGCAGAGAACAAAGGGTACCTGCATACGGTGCTCTGTGCTGGTTTGTGACATACCTGAAATGATGGATGGAAGGACGGACAGGTGAGGGAAGGCAATGTTTTTGTAAACACCAAGAAATAGTTATTCAGAAAGTGTGGGCTTGCTTTCATTTGAGAATTATAAAGTGCGGTAGAAATGCATCCCTTGATAAAATATTAGGTGTGTTATATGTTGAAAACAAACGTAGCAGCGTCTTATTGGAACAGATCTGGGTCCTGCTGTGGTACCCTAGTTTGGAGGCCCTGATTACCGAGATGACACTTAGGATTTGGTGACCTGAGGTGCGCCAGTCACTTGGACTGTTTTGTTTTTTTTTTCCTATGAAATTAGATTTTGCTGACCTTGTCTGAAAACATGGGGAAGACTTAAAACCCAAGAGCATGAACATGAAGAGGCAGTCGGGACCATGCCAGGTCTCCAGGGTCAGAGCTGGGCAGGATCAGCTTGGTGCTGATCACTCATAATCTGGGAGATGCTCCCTTGAAAGGCGGTGCTGGCTTGACTACCATGGCTGGCTCTGGCACTCCCTGTGGGGACAATACAGGACAGAAGAGATTCATACATGCCCATACCCTCAGTCTTCCTTAACATGTTTACTGAAGCCTTTACCTTTCATATAAAAAAGAAAAAAAAAACCCTTTGATAATAAGACTGTGCTGAGAAGTTCAATTAATTTATTAAGTATTACCTTGTACGTTGGGTATTATGTATTATATTCAGGTGCCTCTGTCTTCTTTGAACATGTATAGCTGATCAATGTGCTTCTATTTACTGAAATAACACCTTCCTGCCATAAAAATCACTTTATCCTCAAGGATAGTTCCTCAAAGGCTAAAATCCTCTTAAGAGGAAATCCTGACAGACTGTTGGTTATTTTACCAAAATATAAATTAGGTTTGATCTGGTCTTTCCCATGCCTAGAGCATTTTCTGTTTTAGCAGGTTGTGTTATTTAGGGAACTTGCCTGTTAGATTTTTATGAAGTTTACTGAAAATACACAAAGCGAGACTTCATATTTTAGCTGGAAGGAATCCCAGGGAGTACCTGCCCCCATCTCCTTGAACAGGTAACTAGTGGAAGCCCAGAGATGTTCACTAATGGCACAGGGTCTCACAGATCCAGAGCTGAACCCTGATGGTCCTCAGTCAATGGACACCTACCGGTGCTCTTGACTTTTCCATTCAGTGTCCCAAATGAAGCACATTAAAAATTGCCTCCCTGCCTGCCAGGCACAGGGGTGCACACCTGTAATCCCAGCAGCTTGGGAGGCTGAGGCAGGAGGATCCCAAGTTTGAGGACAGCCTCAGCAACTACATGAGGCCCTAAGCAACTTAGTGAGACCTTGTCTCTTAAATAAAATACAAAAAAGGGACTGGGGATGTGGCTTAGGGGTTAAACACCCCTGGGTTCAATCCTTGGTATCAAAAAAATAATCAAAAAGAAAAGAAAATCACCCTTCTGATTAGATAATGATTCCTGAGGTTGCAAAGCATCCCCTGCTCTCTCAAACCACTTCATGATGTTTTTAAGGTGGAGAAAAAAAATGCAGTTATTTTTAAATTTAATGTTTATTGTTAACAATCAATTAAACTCATTTTAAAGCAAGCCCAACAATCATTTTGGAGGAAATAGAATAAGATCACAATCATAAAAAAAAAAATCAGAAGCCCCTACTTTCAGAGTGTTTAGGAAATAAAGAATATATTACCTGTGATCATTGCGAAAGAATTCTAGATGCTTCTTTGGACTAAGAAAGCCCAGGCAAGAGGAGAACTAAAGCAAACAGGAGCAACACTGTTCCACTTCCAGCTCTTTTATTTAGCTTTGGTTTTGATTGACGGGGGACTAGGCAGGCGAGTCTGTGGAACCCCATCCCTATGGCGGCAGGAGTGTGCTGATGTAATATAGAAGATAATACCGTTTTCTCAAACACACTGACCCTGGCTTTCATTCTGCTTCCTCTTACCAGTTATTTATTTGTTTGTTTGTTTGTTTGTTTATTTATTTATTTATTTCAGAAAGCACAAACGTTGGCAGTTTTAATTCTTCACCCTAAAGTGTGAAGAATTGGATTGTGTTGTTATTTGTAGTATTTAGGAAATACTGACCCCTAGGTTGTTCTTGGTTTCCCTCCAACACTGGTGTCCTGGGTCCCACCCCCTAGCAGGAGGCTGGGTCTTCCAAGGGGAGACTCTTCTCCCTGAGACTGCTGAGCTGGGCTCTGACAGAAAAGGTCTTCTGTGGAGAATTAAGTGAGCAGCTCTCAAGAACATCCGGTTGCCTTTGTTTAAGCAATTTTGAATACCCTGTTTTGTTTTTTGTTTTTTTTTTTTTCTCTCTCTCTCTGCATTTTACCTATTGAAAAATAAACCAGAAATTCTTAGGTCACGTGACAGTGGTCTTAGATTAAGAGGGTTTTTTGCACCTTCACAATCCGCTGGAAGATAATGCCAGCGGATTGTGACACTGCAGTTCCTGCTGCTCTCTACACATGCCCTGGCCTGTCCCCTGCAGCCACCTCCTGGCCTCTGAGGACTGTGCTGCACTGCGAGAGGGCTGCCCTGCATTGTGGAGGGCTGCCCTGCATTGTGGGAGGGCTGCTGGAGGCCAAGGTCCTGCAGTGAGCGTGAGCGCCCTGCGCCCTGGCTGCCATCCAGAGCCCCAGTCTGCACCTTGTTCCAGTCATGCCCCTGGTGCATGGCTTGGGTCTGGGGCAGCCCGTGCACAGTGTGGCAGTCACACCCCACATCAGCTTCCTCCCTGGGCACGTGTCCTTTGGCCAGACTTGTGGCGCTGTCCCAACATGCAGTGGTGGACGTTTTTCTTAGAGCTACCAGATGCTCCTCCGAGGTCACTTGCAGGTCCCTGCCAGCACCTTCTCTCCTCTGTGGGTTAAAAATTGTGATAAGGAGGCAGCGGTGGAAGCGGGGTGGCTGTCTCTGTGGTAAGGCAGGCGGGGGGTCGAGGAACCCAGCCCATGAGGCCCCCAAGGAAAACAGGCAGAGGGGATGGGCGTGCACGAAGTACCCTGGATCCCAGCCTCCCCTCCTTCTCCCAGAGACACTGCAGGGGACTCTCTGTGCCCTGAGCCCAGGCAACACATTCCACCGCGTGTAGGTGGGAAAGGGGAGAGGGCAGAGAGCAGAAGCCCTCCACAGACCCCCATCCCGAGGAGCAGTAGTGCCCACTGTTGCAAGCTCTTGGCCGCCTGTCACCCACCCATTCCTCTCTTCCACGAGCCACCGTGGGTGCGCACGGCGTGGTTTGCTTTGTTCCCTTTGAGCCTTGATGTGTGTGGTTCTTCTTCAGGGGCTTTTTAAGACTCGTTCCTTCTTGGTCAGCAGTACACATTTTTTAATTTCTTATTTTGAATGTGTTCCCCCTCTCGGGCTGGTCATCTATTCCCGCACAACCACGTTCAGTTGAAAAGAGCAAGTGACCCTAGTGACCGGAGTGGGCCATGCAGCAGGAACACCTCATCTTTGGTCTTCGCCATGTGTCTCGTCCTGCAATGTTGTCTCTGCCCTTCTCTGCGGCCTGTGAGATGCAGGTGCCCTGACTAACGCACTGCTTTTTCTTCCCAACCAGCTGCCACAAGCTCCGGAATCCGAGAACGCCACAGAGGTGTGTCGCTCACCTGTATTGGTTGTGCCAGCAAATACGGGTGCTTCTGGGTTGTCCTGGCTGCGTGTCTGAATTTCAAGGGGGATGTCTGTCTCCGTGGTAGACGTGGGAGGGAACTGATCATGACTGTGCTGGATGGGACTCTCAGTGTGGAAAGAAAGGCCCCCAGAGATGGACCTTGTGCCAAGTGTCCTCCAGGTGGGGAATGAATGTGCCTCTTGGAAGGTCTTCACACAGAACCCGCCTCCGTTGAGGTGTTCCATTGAGAAATTCTGGGACGATGAGATCTTTCTCTTGTCACACAGAATTGACTTTGGACCCTGTACAAAGATGATCCGGTTTTGAAATTCTGGATATTGATTTATAGTTGGAGTCGAAACTGTGGAGAAAGTTGTAGTTTCACAACCAACACCTCCTTTCTGTCCTGTCCTTCCTGCCGCCAACACTGCGCACTAAACGAGGGGCTAGAATGTGTTGAAGTGTGCAAGATCAAAGGGAAGCTCTGGGGGGAGCTGTGTTTACTAGGTATCAGAATTTGCTTTCAGAAACTGCAGATCACAGGAGCTCTAGCTAGAATGAGATGCACTTTGTTGGAAAGTCGCATACGGAAGATCTTAAAAATGAAGCACAGACGTAGATGACTGTGTTGAGTGAATTGTTCTAATGATCAGTTCATCATATTCTAATCAGTTCTGCACTCAGTTTTGATTAGAATACTTACTTGTCTGTCCGGGGCTTGCAGGGAGCTGTGGTCTGTGTGTGCGTCCGTCTACCCAGAAGCGTGTGTACTGCATGAACCGTGCCTTAATGCATGCCTGAATCCTGAGGCCTGCCTGATTGAGTCTTGCTTGTCAGCCCCCTTTGGGGTTAATATGATACCGTAGCTTACAGAACATACATTTTATAACCTCTGCAAAACATAATGCAAAAAAATGATAGCCAAGCCCAGCATGGTGATGCACGCCTGTAATCTCAGCCACTTGGGAGGCTGAGGCAGAAGGATTGCAAGTTGAAGGCCAGTCTCAATAATTTAGTGAGACCCTGTCTCCAAAAAAAAAAAAAAAAAGAGAATCTGGGGATGTGGCTCAGTGGTTAAGCACCTCTGAGGTCAATACCAGTGATAATGATGATGATGACTTTGTTTTCTAGAAAGTCTTATTAAAAACATGCAGTAGAGTTGGTTGGGCCTAACATAATTTAGCATTGGTATTGTATTTGAAGAAATGCACAAAGAGGCCTGCTGTCTGTCTGACTGTGGCTGTGTATGAGCCTGCTGTGTGTTGGTGAAGATGGTAGTCTCCTCAGTGTGATACTTAAAAAGAAATTTCTGCACACTTAGCAGGAGCTTGAATCAAGTCCACCCCTGAGACAACTGGAAGACCATAAAAGGGTAGGTAGCCGAGAGTCCTCTGTGTTGGGAGCTCTTGACTGACCCTTACTGCCCTCTCAGCCATACCCTGAGATTTAAAGTTAGCTTTTGTTGTTGTTACTATGGTTAAAACATTCCTTGGCCCAATCGTGGCCTTTGGTGTAAGTGAAAGTAACTAGCAGTTCTACCTATTATCTACCCAATCAGGGCACTGTAACCAGCCGGGCTCTAAATAAGGACCACGTAAGCTTTTCCTTTCTACTTAGGTGGAGTCTAAACAAGTTTTTTTTTCCTATAGTAACTGATGATTTTATAGATAACAATAAACACAAAACTATAACGAAGGTAGTTCATAGTGACACTACCCAGCTGTAAATGCCGATGGCTTTTCCTTCAACCATGGGACCACATGTTCCAATAAACATGGGCACGTTTTCTCTGAGATTATTCTAAGCATGTCGCTTCTATTCCTGGCTTTCATCATTTACTGTTGCATCTGAGTTTTCTGTTGAAAGTCTTCGAAAGTTAACAGCTGCACACAGGTCCTCAGGTTCGTGTGCAGCTTGTAAGGTTTTCATTTGACAAGGAGGCGAGCAGGCGTGTATCTGAGTGGATTCCTAGGAGGGGACTGTCTTGGCCAAAGGGTGGTTCTTTCTTACAGTGCTGACTCCACCCTGCAGAACTATTTTCTAAAAAGTCATCTGTATCTACCGGCACCTGGACCAGCACCAATCTTCATCATATCAATTTTGGGAGGATAATCAGTTTTGTGAGAGCTTTTTCATCTGCCTATGGCCATGCTAAGATTGGCGTCATATGTCCATGCATCAGTTTTTATTAATGCTTGCCCTGACCCGATGCCATGACCTTTATCGCCATTTCACAGATTAAGAAACTGAGACTCAGATGGGTTCAATGACTTGCCCAAGGTCATGGGGTCAGGAAATGAACAGCCACGGTAAAGAATTGGGGGGCCTCCGTGTCCCAGAGAGTTCACACCTGCTATAAATGGGCAGCCTGATGCTCACGCACTGATGCGCTGGCCAGCGTTACCACATCCCTTTTTGTTCTCTTGCTCTAATGGAGAAACGATCTTTATCGTTCCTCAGACTGTGGCTTGAGAGGAGCTCCGGGAAAGTTTGCATTTTGCAGAATTCAGGGCACAGTCCTGTAGCCCCTCCAGCATCCTGTGTCTCCTGCAGCTCATCAACCATGGGCACCTTGAACTCTCATAGTTTCCATCCTGGCTGCCACTGATGTCCTATCCTAGGTCTTAGAAGTAGCTGGCAAAGGCACCTAGCTGTCCCTTGAGGTCTAAGCTCTCAGGAGACTGAGTATTGAAAACCCTTGGCATTAGAAACAGATGCCAGTCTCTGTTTTCCAGGTACTTGCTGTGTGCTGTGGAGCAAGTTAGTTAACCTCCCTGTGCTTCAGTTTCTTCTGTGCAAAACGGAGGGGATACTAGTCTCCATCCCTCTTTGGACGGTCATACAAATTGATCCATAAAGCACTGAGCACAGCGTCTGGCATCCAGTGAAGGAGAATCTATCGGATTGTAGTCAGCCTTGCATTTTGAAATGCTTAGGTTGTCTTGTTCACAGCAGAAGTAGAAAAAGGGAGGTATTTTTAAATTCAGATGCCACCTTAGCACTGACCAGGGTGTGAGAGACTCACAGCTCACCTGAGAAGACCCATTTTGCGGGAGGCACATGGCTGGGACCTGGGAACCCAAAAGATGGCTTTCCCTCTTCTTTGCACTTGGCTGTGTGAACTCAGTGGCTTTGTTCCCACCCAGTTCACAGTCCCTGGTTTAATTGATAGAAATAAAAACTCAGGGGGCTGGCAGGGTGGATTTCGTCAATGTTTTATTCCAAATGAAACTCCCTGTAACTTTTCCTTTTTCTAAGTCTTAGGTAACAGTATGTATGGAATTTCTTAGTGGAGACAAATCCAATATTTGTTTGCATGCTGTACATGTAAATTACTGGGGAGGGGAAAAACTAGCTTTAAAAAAAACCTTTATTTATTTATTTATTTATTCATTCATCCATTTATTTATTTATTTATGGTGCTGAGGCTTGAACCCAGCACCTTGCACGTGCTAGGCAAGCGCTCTACTGTTGAGCCACAACCCCAGCCCCACATTTTTTTTTTTTTTAAATGCACAACCAAATGCTAAAGCTCTAGAGGTGACACTATTTGGAAAGACATTTGCCCCTCCTCTGCCATCAGATTTCTTAGCCTGGTAGATTGTGATAAGCTCATTCCTTTTGAGTGATGATTATCAAGATGATTGGAAGGGCTTTTCTCTGCAGATTTTGATTTTTTTTTAAATTAAACCAATGGCTCAGGAAAAGGAAAACAACCACAGAAATTTTCCTTGAACCTAAGTGTTCACACCAGGGATTTGCATAACTTTTAATAATGATGCTTAGCCATTTTTTTTTTCTCTTCCAATTCTCCTCCTTACCTCAAATTTTCCATCTTTTTTCTTTGAGGAAAATAAAAGCATCTCGTTTGTTATTTAAAAAAACAAAACAAAAGTAAGTCCCCCTTGCTGGTTTCTTTGGGTTTTTTCCTTCTGTATACATTTAAATTTTGCATGTGTGCAGAGAGCAGGTGAGATGACTGTGCGCCTGAGACCTTATAATTAAGAGGGGGCAAAGTTTGTGGGGAATGTGCTCCTTTTTTTCTTTGCCCCTCCCCCCCATAACGAGAACGGTTCATGATATTCTCTTCTGGGGGAGATGTACCATTTGATGCATCGGTTACCATGGCAACTGCTGGGGCTTTTCTGCTAGAGGAGAGGCTGAATGGTAATGTGCAGTCCCTCCGTAGCTGCAGCCTGGCATCCAGTCCTCATAAACGTGGACTTCCTGTTTGGCGTCCACGTGCTCCTGTCTTTCCCTCCTGCCTGTCGGACTGCATGCCGCTGCCCAAGGTCTTGCTGTTTCCCCTCCTCACTATGTGGAAGGAAGAGAAAAACATCCACCAGGAGGTGGAAACCTAACTGAGTCACTCTGGCCCATGCGTGGCATGGTGGCAGGAGGCGCAGGGCAGGTGCCCAGCAGACTTCATTCATCAGACCATCCGGCCCTGTGGTCTTCCCGACTCTTGCCTCCAGCTGTCATCGAAGCCATCTGCCTTCCAAACAGCCTCCTCAGGGTGCCCAGGGATTCAGCCAGCGACTGGGGAGGGTGTCCGGCCAGCCACCTCTCTCTTGGGAACTTAAAGTCTATTCTTCCTCCAAGAACATCAGCTGGATGCCCCGGGATATATTTAAAAGGGGAAATCATTTTCATCTCTGGTATTTAACATGTGGCTGACTTTTTCTTTTCCCCGTTTCTTTCTTTGAATGTTCTTTAAAATTTGCTTCTCTTAGGAAGACCAGCTTTTAAATCCCCCACTTCCCAGTGATCACTTTGGAGAATTTTGTTGTGTTTCTCCTGGTGCCTGAGATGGCAGGCAATACCAGAAAAGGTGTCTCAATATCCAAATGGGGTTTTCTCAGCCATCAAAGAATCTTGTAAGGAAAGCTTTTTCCGCCACCAGGGCAAACAGTTTCTTTTTAATAAAGTACATAAGACATTATAAGGAACTTCCTCATTGGATCTGGTCTTGGAATTTTGAATTGATAGTACAGATGGGAAATGAGTTTTATGAGCTGTTTCCCTCATTTGTGGGGGTGGGGGGGAAAGGCTTTGACTTTTAGAAACATACAGGTCAGAATGGAGAAGGGAAAATTGGAATTTATTTTTTTCATTTTCTTCACATTCGTTTAAAACTCAGCATCCCTCTTCCCTGGCTTGTCCCTCACCACACCTGTTTACCTCATTCTTTTTGTTCCTGAGAAAAATCTTTGATTAGCAACTGTGAGTGAACCAGGGAGAGGAACCTAGCTGGATGGCCAGGTACTCTAGGTGATTTTGTCAGTCAATAGGGTGGGAGTGTCCTCTGCCCTTTCCTCCCTCCCTGGCCCCACCTCCCCAGACACCCTCCCTTGGAGTCTCCAGACCCAGGTCTTCTCAGAGCTTATTAACAGGTCTCTAAAAGTCGGACTGGCTCCTGTTACAGTTGCAGGTCCCTTCTGGAGTGCTCTGGCGTCTCTATTTTAGAGACCTGCTAGATTTCAGCACCTTTCTCTGCTAGACTTCTCACTCACCTCTCTCCATGACACACTGCAGGATCTCCATGCCTTCCCGCTTTGTCCCTGGGGAACAATCCAGAGGAAAGCCACCAAGCCTTTGACTTTCAGAAAGAGGTAGAATGGGAGTCCCTGGGGGAAAATGCCTGAAAATCAGAATGATTAGAATATGGGTCCCTGCTAGCTCAGCATCCTAGTATTAATGAGAAAGTCAATCATCTATTTTAGTTATGAGAGTTATTGTCATCTTGGTCCAGTATTCCTTGCATGTTTATATTGTCAAAACTTTTTATGACGAAGAAGTTGAAATATGGAGACTGTTTTGACAAGCCCTGTGGTTAACTCACCTTCACCAAGACGCCAAATCGGATCCACTTACCATATTTATATTCCTCCCAGTTTCTCCTCCCATATTATTTTAAAGCAAATTCCAGACCACAAAGTCATTTGATGATTATTTTTGATTGACATGTTTGACACCTGCCACTAACTTATCCCCTATATTGTTATTTTCTCTTTACCATTTAGCCTATCAACTATCATTGTAAGAAAGACTTACTTTGGGCTTATGTCATTATACTGGCTTATTCTCTCTTACTCTGGTATCTTAGTATTTTCTTGGGACCTTGGTAGGAAGCCCTGTGGTTGGAGTAGCATTTTTATATCAGCATATAGAAGCTGACCTGTAGAATTTTCAGTGTTTTTACATTTTCCATACGTCTTTATTATTGTTATTTGCTCTTCAAAATTAGCATTCTTTATCAATGTGTGATTATCACTTCAGATATGTCATATTCTAGATTGTTGTCCTTTAAAAAATCCATTTTTCTGGAGAAAATATTGAAGTCAACATCAGAGTTTTCAAATGCTTTTATTAATCATTTATTTATGTTCATGGAGTGAAACTGGGCCAATTATACCCAAATACCCCCTTGTTGTTGTTGCTGTTGTTTTCTTTTTTGAGTATTAGTCGTTCAGTTATGCATTAAATCTAGAACCTGATTTCATTATCCTGTTTGAATCAAGGGTGAGGCGCTCAGGCAAATTCTGGTCAACCGTTACTATGGAAACATCAGACCTTCAGGAAGAAGAGAGAGCCTGACCAGCTTTGGCAATGGCCCACTGTCACCAGGAGGACCCAGCAAGCCTGGGGGAGGAGGTAGGCTGCGTACCGTGCTGATGAGTAGCTGCATGTATACTGCTGCTCCACAGGTTGAACCTAGATGGATTTGTGTTTTCTTAGCAATGTGTTTGGTCTGTGATCTGCTGTCAAACTGAGGTCTAAACCTGTTTCCCTGAAAAGTAGCCCTGCCCCGCAATTAAGTATTGATGAAGGCTTTGTCCCTCTTTCCCAAGTGATAGCCCTCTTGGTGATGTTTGAATGACTCAAGAAACTAGATTTTATTGTACATTTCCCTGTGGCCATTAGGACTCATGTTTTCCCATAAAATGAGGAGGATGTTGGCAGCCAGGAAGGTGAAAAGTGCCATGTATTATGTACTTACTGAGTGCCAGGGGCTTTCCCAAGTGCTCTGTATCCTTCGTCTCATTTTGTCTTTCAAGTTGCCCATCATGTGAGGGGTACTGTCTTTATGTCAGTTCAACAGAGGAAATGGAAGCTTGTGAGGGCTCATTTGTAATTTGAACCTGGCATATATAGTTCCAATTCGCGTGCCATGTGCACCCCCAAACTCCTGTGGGAGTTGACAAGATAACTAAGGGTTCCTATTCAAAAGAGCTTAAGAGCAGATCTTTGAAGATGTTCCAAATCAGAGTAAGCACAATCAAAGTGAAAAATTTTAAAAACGTTTATGCCATGCTGGGTCCTACATAGTTTTGAGTTTTGGGGTGATCTGGGAGCTCAGTGCCCAGAGCACCAATGAGAGTTGTCTGATTGCCTGGTGATTGTTAAGTAATCTTCAGATCCTTGATGGGTCCCAAGCAAAGCACAGAGATACTTTGTGCTTCAGGTTGAATACATTTATCCTAGCAGCCCCTAGGGAGGGAGTGGGGATTCCTCACCAGCTGGAACTTCAAGTTTGTCTGCTCAGTTCCTGGAGCTGTGTGCACTTTGGGAACAATGGGGTTCTCTTGGCACATCCCTGAGCTCAGCTTTTCAAACCTTAAAATCCCATGTCGTTCTCATGTTTCTTGGGCAACATCTGAAAGTGTTTTCTCTTTACCTTCTATAGTAGGGTCCTTTGACAATAGGTGAGGGCATTGAGAAGCATCATGGGGGAATTCGAGGAGACAGATTCAGATGTAAGAAGCTGTAGCAGAGAAGATAGTGCAGGCCATTTCCACCTTGTACTCACTGGACAAGCAGTGCAAAGGAAGGGCATTTTACTTGACCTCGGCAGGGAAGGGCTGATGGACAGTTTTCTGCTTCCTGATTCCGATCAACCCCTTTATCCATGTGCACTAACATTTGTGGCATTGCCCATGGTCATACAAGGCATGTTCTTAAATACTTTGCAACCATGCAGAATCCTTTCCAAGGAATGGCACAGGCTCATTTTCTTAGGTGTATCCATTTAGTCTGAAGCTGTATGAAAACGGAGCTTCCAAGTTGCCCATTATGTGATAGGGATGGTCTTTCTGTCAGTTCAGCAGCCCATTCTCCCTGTCCCCAGTGCTTGGCTCCATGCTGAATGAGTGGACCAGATGAGTCTGGGGCTATGGTGGGTTTGGAGAAAGAGGGCTGCAATGATCATTACAGTCATGCTTCCTTAGGAGTGTTTCATAGTGGGTCAGTGTGGTCCATCTCTTAAACCAGTACTTGATAATTCTTCCCCAAGTGATTGCATTTTCATGGACTAGTCCTGGCTAGAGGACTTTGAAGGAAATGTCATTTTTCCTTCATCTTATTTACCTGAGCTCAGCACCATCTCTGCCACTTTACTGGAAGATGGGCATCCTTGAGCACCCCACTTCTTCTCTCTGTGTTAGTAAGTAGCACTTCCTTTGGGGGGTGTTGAGAGGGTAAGGAGAGCTCGTTCAGGGAAAACGTGAGTGTCTGATGTGTCCGGCAGTGTGAGCGTGCAGAAGTGTTCATTCACTACCCTGTCTCGTTTGGTGAGAGCAATGTTCTGTCTTCTCAGGGGGAGGTTCGGGATCCAACTCCATGAGCAGGGGTGAAATGAGCCTGGCCGAGGTTCAGTGTCACCTTGACAAGGAGGGGGCCTCCAATCTGGTCATCGACCTCATCATGAATGCATCCAGTGACCGGGTGTTCCATGAAAGCATCCTCCTGGCCATCGCCCTTCTGGAAGGAGGCAACACCACCATCCAGGTAAGAAGACAGCTGTTGGAACATGTCTGCCGAGCGGGAGGAACATCCTCTGGGGCCTCTTACCTGGGAAGGGCCAGGCCTTGTACGAGGGACCGCCCACGTTGATACCTCGCTGCAAATGTTTCGTCATTTCACTTATCGTTCCAAAACATGAGTTTCATTTGAGAACTGAGAAAACACTGAGGATGTACAAACAAACCTGACCCAGGTTTGTTGAATGAACCGTTAAAATGAATTTTATTTATAGTTTTCATCCAACAATGGGGATGAGTTCATCACTAGATGACCCAAAGAGTGTTTGGGCTCTGTGTACTATGTAGAAGATTTAAATTTTAGCCAAGTGCCTGTAATACCAGCAGATCAGGAGGCTGAGGCAGGAGGATTGCAAGTTGGAAGCCAGCATCTGCAAGTTAGCAAGGCCATAAGCAACTTAGTGAGACCCTGTCTCAAAATAAAACAAAAAGGGCTGGACTGTGACTCAGTGGTTAAACACTGCACTGGTTCAATCCCTAGTACAAAAAAAAAAAAAAATTCAGTTTTTATATCTGTAGACACTTCAGATGCTGCTTAGTATAGATTTCTCTACCTTTTCACTAAAGTTAAATAAAACTATTTTAAACTAATAGGAACAAATAAGGAAGAACCAGAATAGTCAAATATGAGTAGATGAGTTTTTATTAACTGGGTGTAATATTTATTAAAAATTAATGTTTAAAGCTAGAACCTTGGTAGAAGTCATTCAAGAGACAATTTAATGAATTTTAAAAACATGTAAATAATACAACTTTTAAGAAAAAAATGGCCTTTTTTTTTTTTTTTTTGGAGATAAGGGAGTCCCTTGTGTTGCCCAGGCTGGCCCTGAGCTCCTGGGCTCCAGTGATCCTCCTGCCTCAGCCTCCTGAGTGGCTGTGTGTGCCCCACCTCCATGTTGAACTAGAAATGTCATTTAAGGTGGTTCCCTTAAATACTTTTAACATCCTGTTCTGCATGCATCCTTTGTTGGCTCTCTGAACAAGGGTTCACTGGATTCACTGGATGTTTGTGTGTGTGTGTGTATATGTGTATGTGTATATTTGACCAGAGGTATTGTGAGCTTTGAATTGAAATCCAGGGTTCTGGGTCACTAGAATCTTGGTTCTTTGTGCAAATCAGAAAAGGGCGTTTCCTCTAGGGGATAGAAGGACCCCAGGCCAGGGCACTTGCACGGCGGGTGCAGCACAGGTGAGCTTTCAGCCTGGCTCACTTCTCAGCCATGCATAGCTGGCTGTGGTGGCCCTACCTCCTGGCCCTCTGGCCTCCACTTACCCCCATAAGCACTTCAGGATTGGTTATTATGTACCATGCAGGGTTGAGATTAGTGATAATGACAGTCACCTGTGCCAACATCAGAGCCTGCAGCTTATCTTGAGTTGTCATGTGGACACATAACACATTGGGATTGCTTCTCGATTCTGCCACTGAGAATGGCCAGGTCCTCTGTCCTCCTGGTCTTTGGGGTGTCACCCCTCACCAACCTCGTGGTGTTGGGTTCACGTGTTGGAGTGCTGAAAAGCAGCTTGTCTGTGAACCCCATGGTTTTCTGTGCCCAGAGCAGCTGCACTGAGCACCCATTGAGCGTTTCCTGTGTCGGTGTCTCTATACTAGGGGGTGCAGGGCAGTGGGGTCTTTAGGCCCTGGAATCAGTTGGTCTACGGGAATTTTCTTTAGAGCAAGTGTAAAAAAATGAGGGCAATGTGGGTTTTTCATAGGCCAGTGTGTTGACGGAATGCCAGATCCTTTCATTCTGAGGTTATCTCTCTGCAGTGTTCATTTTTCACTCCGGAGTCTTTACATGGATGAAATACTATTGATAGTGGGTGATGATTCCCCCGCCCCCCATATTGGGCCAAATAAGAAATCCTAGGTCATTTCCTCCCTTCCCCAATTTCTAAAAAAGCTAATTTGAGAAATTCCAGAGTTCCAGAAGCTATCTCAAGAACTGGAACAGCAAGGATGTGAGAGTGCATATAGACACAGGAGACTCTGGCTGGCACATTATGTAGTGTGAGCCACAGAGTAGGATCGATAGTGTGCATCTAAGAGGTAGCAGCAACACCCGGGTGAGGAGTCCGTGGGTCTGCGAGACAGAAACTGGGATTGGAGCTTGCAGCCCAGGGAGATTTGGTCACACTCCATGAAAGACAAGACCCAGAGAAACCAGGGGACGATGTGCAGGAGAGGGGAAGGGCTGAGGCTGGAGGTGTGTGCCCTACCCTGAAGCCTCCATGAGCCTCGGAGCTGTACCTCAGGAATCCAGCAGCACAGCACAGGTCAGCTCAGGGACCCAGGGTCGAAAAGGAGGCAGTCAGTAATTGCAAACTTAATTTGCCAAGTGGCAGGTGTGTGAGATCAACAGGTGTAGAGATCTGATGAGCACTGTGAGGACTCTGGGTAATGAAGTCACACCGGGTGTGGACTTCTTTCTGAATGAGAAGACTTTAACTGCTGTTGTCACACACACACACACACACACACACACACACACACACACACACACAGCTGCGATGAATGGTTAATTTGCTTCGCTATAGCAATCTCTTACTGTCTGTGTGCATTTCATAATAGCATGTTGTAGACCTTAAGTATACACAATAAAATTTATCTATTGAAATTACTTAGTAAGTTAGGGGAGAGGTAATAAGAACCTGAACTCCAGATGAATCTCAGGCCACAGCTTAGGAGAGGGCATTCTCTAGGAGGGACATGAGGGAGCTCCTCGGGTGCTGGAAACACAACCTGTGTGTTTGAGTGGCGGTTGCACCAGCGCACCCAGGTTGACATATGGCGCCTACATTTGAAGTTGGCGTGCTTCGCTGCACCTAAGTGATACTTCAGAAAACTGTGGTGGAGGAAGAGAGAACCTGGGCCTTCTTGGGACCGATGGGGGAGGGAGGAGGGACAGGGACACTATGATGTTCCCTCCTGAGGTCCAGCCTGGGCACCAGTGGATGTTGACTGAAGTGGCACCTGATGGGAGGCAGGCAGTGGAGTCAAAGGTCCCAGGGTCTCTGGAGGCTGCACATCCCAGGGATGGGTAGGTGCCTGAGACGCCATGGATGAAGGATTCATGGGGCTGAGGGCTGCCAGGGCTGGGGCTAGCTGGGGAGATGAAGTCTGGGATTCCGGTGAGAAGCTGTGTTTTCCACAGTGCACCCCAGATGGCAATGGCGAGGCACACAGAAGCTGGTTTTCCTTCGAGTTCTTTAACTTGTACAGTGATTATGAATATTAGTTCATGTTTTCACACATTCATGACTCACTTGCTTGGGATCCAGATGAAACCCCTCAATGGAGCGGTAGGAGTTCAGCCTCTTGGAAAGTGGAGCTGCCATCCTTCCAGGGAACCGGTGCTCAGGAGTGGGGGGCCTGGGGTGGTGGTCCGCAGGCCCCGGGCCAGGATGGGAGGGTGTGGCTCTGTACCCACTGTGACTTCTGGGGGCCCTGTTCTGACAGAGTGCCTCATAGGAAAATTTCTTCCAGCCTGGAGTTGACTCTGTGAGCTCCCCTTGTCCCCAGGCTTCTCTTTCTCTGAGAAATTAATGTGGAACTAGGGTTGTGTCTGGGGCCAGTTGAGGACAGGAACCCTGAAGCCCCAGGGAGGGTGATTCACAGTTTCATCTTGCTGGAGCGAAGCTGGTTCAAAGTAGTAAATGAGCAGCTGGGAGGCCAGTCTGGCTTTGGCTCAGCCTGCAACGGTGGCTGTTAATGATTGCTGAAGTGCTGTCATCCATTAAGGGCAGGGCTGCTCCAGCTGAACTCCGTGCACATTATCACTTCCTGTTCTGCATGATGTGATGACGTGTGCAGCCCCAGGAAGGGAAACTGGCCTCTGGTCGGGTGGGCTCCCAGTGTTCCCAGTGACAGGTGGCAGAAAGGGCAATCACCAGGAGGCAGGCAGGCAGGCAGGATTAGCCCTTGCCTGTCCAAGTGTCGTCTGCAAAAGGTACATATGTCTAGCAAGAAATCCTCCCAGGACCTGGTTTCCCATGGGCAGGAGAAAAAGAGACCAGCTTTCAGAATTAGTTTTGTGTGAGGTTAGGCAATTTATCCCTAGGCTTTGGTTCCCATGTCTTTCGAGTATGAAGAATGTGTGCACTTCTGGGTCCCTTGCATGCTTTGAGCCAGGACACTATTCAGCAATCATCAAAATTTCCCCAGGGAGTCTTAGAACCTAGGAGTGAAGCACAGCTGAGTCCTTCCTTGGCTTGTGGAAATAATTATTTTAAAAAGTGATAATTCAGCAAGTCAGCCACAGTATAGCCATGTGGCAAAATACTATCCAGCAATTAAAAAGGAGCACATTGTTGATAAATGCAGTAATTTGGATGTATCTGAGCAGTATTAGTAGGCTCAGTGAAAGAAGTCATCACAGAAGGTGACACACAGTGGTTCTAAGAGTCTAGTGAAAAAAGAACAGAACACCACCCACCAGGGTTTGGGGTAAGAGGAGAATTTAGCTATAAAGGAATATCACCAAAAAGTATCTGGCGAGAGAGAACTCTCTGTCTGCCTTTTGAAGGGGGGAGGGGGAGCACATAAATCTACACAGGTGTGAGAACTGATATAATCAAAAACCAAAAAGTCAATTATTACCATATGATAGTTTTAGAAATTAAGAAAAGTAAAAGTTTTCTGGGCATAGTGGCACACCCCTGTAATCCCAGCGGCTCAGGAGGCTGAGGCAGGAGGATTGTGGGTTCAAAGCCAGCCTCAGCAGTTTAGCAAGGCTGTAAGCAATCTAGTGAGACCTTGTCTCAAAATAAAAAGGGCTGGGGATGTGGTTGAATGGCTAGGGGTTCAGTCCCTGGTACCAAAAAAAAGAAAAAAGTAAAAATTTGAGGACGTAATTATAACCAACATTCATTAAGTGCTTATAAAGTGGTAAGAATTAAGTGCAGCTGCGTTGGATAGAGCATCTCATTTGATCCTTACAGTCTCCCTCAGAGGTGGAATCCATGATGTCCCTTTTTATAGATGAGGAAAGCAAAACTTAAGGAATTTGCCGGCAGTAGATACGAGCAGGAAAAAGCGGAGCTAAGATTTGAACCAAGGCTCTTGACATCCCAAACTCCTCCATCACTCTGTGGCTTCATTCTTCAGCATGATCTGAGCAGCAAGAGTGGCAGGTGCCCTACAAAGGAGGATGGTGTGGCTCCTCCTGGAAGGGTCAGAGCTTGTCACCTCCAGAGACAGAGGCATAGGGAGTGAAGTCCGAGTTGGAGAGTTCAGTAGAGAAGATCAATAGGACTAGTGGTCAGCTTCATTCTGTTGGTGGTTTACCATTTAGGAAGCCCTTGTATTCAAGGCAGCTCATTTGAATGCCCCTGGGCCACTGTGAGATGTGCTGGGCATGCAGCATCCTCGTGGTTGAGAAGTTCAAGGAAGCTTTGACTTAGAGCTACTGAATAGATAAGATTCCACCCCAGGGGTCTTAAGCCTCTTTCCTCCCCACCCACCATGTCCATTTTTGTTATCTGAGAAACCACCTCAAAACTTAAGCCATGACAGTATGATTCCTGAGCTCGGGCTCAGCTGGGCGTTTCTTAGGCTCCGTGTGGCTGGGCCAGGGCTGCCGGGGCTCTATCCAGCTGGAAAGCCGGGGGAGCACTTGGTGCTGTGACTTGATTCTTGATGTGGTTTGGGCTTCCTAGAGCATGGAAGTCTGGTTCTGAGAGCAGAGCTTCAAGAAACAGGAAGTGGAAGCGCTCTGTCCCTCAGTCCTTTTAAAGCCCGTATTTGGCCCGGGTTTGGAATTCCTAGAATGTCACTTCTGCCCCACGCATGGTGTGGTTCAAAGCTGGTGGTGAGTCCCGTTTCAAGGGTGAGGAAGCACACTTGGGCCTCAGGTTGTGAAGGGGACATGCAGAGCAGGAGGGAGGCAATTGGGTCTCCTTGTCACCCTGTGGGAAGGGGGCTGATTGTGACTGAGGGAGCACCCATCATGAGTCCCTCAAGCCTCCGAGCACGGTGCTGCAGCTCCAGAGTAGAGGGACACCATCGTTAGGGGAACTGAAGAGTTTGGTTTTCCTTGGGAGTTCATTTCCTCCTTTGCAAAAGTGTTGATTCATCGTCCCCTTTTGGAAGGTGTGTGAAAAATTCAGTCCTGTCTTAAGGGTAAAGTCCCTGGGACACAGCTCTTTAGACATTGTGAATCTCATTGCCCAGAACCCGAAGGATTCAGTTTGTGGGAAACCAAAAATAATGATGAAGCAGGGCTTGCTCAGCCTCCCTGCAGTCCGCTCCCTTCTTCTGAAACCCAGTCATCTCTGCCCTCACCACCCAAAGCCCTGGGATGCCTGGAGGGCAAATGGAGGTGGTTTCCCAGTCTGGCAGAATGGGCCCCTAGGGACAGTGCCTCCAAGGCTTCCAGCATCTTCTCTGCCTGCTCCAGCTTCTCTAATGGAGGGAATATCTGAGGATGGATCTCACCTCTAGACCCTCCTACTTGGTGCCATCCAAGCGGCTCAGGTGTCACACTGAGCCCGATGCTTGGAGGAGACCTTGGTTTCTCCGGAAACAGGGACACAGTTATCAAGCCGTGGGATGAAGCTCGTCTCCCAGCGTGCTTCCTGATTCTTTGTCCCCACTGTGATGCCACCCCCTTCCTGCCAGCCCCCAGAAGAAATATTTCCTTTCTGCTTGATGTTTTGTAGCAAGTGGGAAACTATAAAATAAGCATTTGCTTATGAATTAATTTCTGGCACACACAGGGCTCCGCAAGCCTCACAGCACTTTATATCCGTCCTTCGAGTCCCTGCCAATTTCTCTGTTCCTTCCTCCTAAGATGTTCCCACCAGCACCCAGGGGGAAGATCCCCCTGCTTCCTCTTGCCTGCAGGAGGACAGGGCTGTCCTTACCTGGAACCCAGAGGAGGAGAGTCTGTGGTTGCACATGTTTGGCTTTTTTTTTTTCTTTTTCAAAGCAAATACAGATGTGAGATGTGTGAGCCAGCCCCGCTGTGGAGGACTTCAGAGCCGACTGAGGGAGTACATATTTTTTAAATTTTTTTCTTGGACGACTTGCTTCCGGTTTACAGAAGCTCAGTGAATTTTATGTATCGAGTGGCTGCCCACAGCTCTTTCTTTGCCAAGGTCTAAGCTCCAGACACACCCCAACAGAGTTTTCCTTTCTGCACGTAGGCAACCAGAGATGGAAAATGTGAGAGGCAATCCTTCAGGAAGCTGGCCTGCAAATTGGGTCCTGGGATAGGGATCCCTGGTTCTCTGGGGCCTTCCCCCAATCACTCTTTTGCTTTCTGAGACTGACTTAAGAAATCAGCCCAAGAGCCGGTATTAGAGATGACATCTCGCACCCCTTCCAAGAGCTACGTCTTGGAGCCCAGCGTGGGAGGGACGCGTGGGTTGGGCTGCCCCTGACCCCACGGAGCAGGGAGACGAGGGTGGAGAGGGTGGTTTGATTTGCCTCTGTGGCAGTGGAAGGTCAGCTTGGGAGGAGATTGGCCTTGGTTGGACAGGGCGGTCACCCTGAGGAGGAGGAAAAGATTGGTGTGTGAGCGAGTTACGTAAATGGGTGTTGTTTTTGGCAGGGAAGTCAGAGATGAGTCAGTGTGAGTGGTGTTTTCTAACCTCAGGTTTTATCCATGTGGGAAAGGAGTTGGCCAGCAGGGGAGTCGGCAGCTCTCTTCCCAGCATGCGGGGGTTAGGGAGCTGCAGGCAATGAGGAGGGAGGGAGGCAGCTGGCCGTCTCCTGCAGACTCCCCCGGAGGCTGAGCCCCTGCGTGGAAGCCAGGAGGGGTCTGCCCCAGGATGGGTGTGGGGGCCCCACTCGGGGTGCTGACCCTCCTTTGAGAAATGGTGGCCTGAAGCTTGGGAATCTGGGGAGAGAACCTTGGCCTCCCAGGCAGGGCCCTCGCCGGCCTGTCCTGCTCTGTCCTGCCAGCCTCGGATGACCCTGGCTGTTCCCAGGACCCCTTTGGAACTCTTTATCCTCTAAAATGAGGGTTAGAAAGACCTGGTCCTCCCATCTCAGGGTGATTGAGAAGAGTAATGAAAGAACTTAGGGGTCAACTGAATGGCCCAGGGGACCCTGCAGAGTGGCTGCTGCTGGTCTAAGTTCCATGGAGTGGGAAGGCCAGGTCCCTGCTTCTGCCCCCAGTTTACCCCAGGCCTCTGGGCAGAGTCCTTGACCTCTCCCTGCCTGGTTCTTGGAGAGCAGGCTGATGGCAGCGCCTACCTCAGGGGGCTTCTGGACCAGTGGACAAGAGATCTCGGAGAGGACTTCCCATGTGCCGACTCCTGCAGCACACCCAAGATCCATGGTGCTTATTTTTTTATTGATAAGTGACATTTTGTTATTCAGAGGCAGTCTTCATTTTATGACATTTGTTTTCTGTCAAAAATCCTACTTCTGGCCGGGTGTGTTGGCTCATGCCTTTAATCCCAGCAGCTCTGGAGGCTGAGGCAGGAGGATCCTGAGTTCAAAGTCAGCCTTAGCAACTTAGTGAGATCTCTAAATAAAATATAACAAAGGGCAGGGGATGTAGATGAGTGGTTAAGTGCCCCTAGGTTCAGTCCCTGGTACCAAAAAAAAAAAAAAATTCTACTTCTGGTTTTTATTTTGTGTTGTAAAGTGGCTTATCATCAGTGAGCCTGCAGGATGCTGTCTTTCCTGTTGTTTGTACACTCATTTTCCCTAACTCCATCCCATTGTCTGTATATTTTAAATGAGTTTGGAGACCCAGAGGGTTGGGAAACTTGGTTGCCTTCAGTACAAGTGGCTTAGACCTGCGTTCCTTCGGGATGAAGCAGAAGGCAGAAGGACAGTGCCCTGGCTTCTCTGTGGTGCCCAGGGCTCCCTGGCCCCGTACCTTCCTTCTGTCCCTCTGGTGTTTTGGACATAAGCACTTTACCATCTTCTCTATTCCCAAGAAACCAGAGGGTCCTTGAACAAGTTCTTTAGGATTATCCGTCTAATCCAGGTCTTGAGATAGAAGCTCCAAATTCCAAAAGTAGTTACCATTCTTGGGCACGTCAGCCTTGAGCAGCTCAGCCCAGCCCTGGTTGTCATGAATGTTGACTCTTGAAGTGTCAGCACACACGCAGTGACTTCTGAACCTACTGACCCTCGGTTTTGCATTTTAAGGAAGGATGTTACTGTAGCAGTGAGCAGCCTGCTTCACCTGGGGTAGAAGAAGCGCAGTCCCTTTGTCCCTTGGAGGTGGACGAATTCACCCTTTTTGCGTTCATAGAGCAACTAGAAACCTGGTATTATTCTCTTCCTTCGTGAGTGGCAAGCCAACCACATGAGCAGGAGGGGACCTCGATGTACATCTTCCCTGAGGACTGCAGTTGTGGGGGAGGAGGAGATCTTTGGAAGCAGAATTCTAATTCTTCCTGCCTTCCTGGGAAACCTATAATCAGGAAGGAGTTTCTAAGGGGAGATGTCTTCAAAAGAACCCTCTTGTTTTCTGTGGTCTCCAAAATTTGAATAAGAAGCAGGGAGGGGGGGGGAACTATCCGCAGTAAACTAAGCTACTAAGCTGGCGTTTCATTTTATGTGCTTGGGTCCACACTGGGTCTAGGTTGCTCGCCATTTTTTCTTTTTCTTTCTTTTTTTTTTTTTTTTTAAAGACCACTCAAGTAGCTTTATGGGTGGTGTCCCACATACAATATCTCTATTTTGTCTTATTCATTTTTTATGTGGTGCCGAGCATCAAACCCAGTGCCTCACATGTGCGAGGCAAGCACTCTACCACTGAGCCCCCGCCCTCTCTTTCTTGTCCTGCAGGTCCAGCAAGAGTTCTGTGCCCCTCCTAACTTTCTCTAATGACTTCTGAGTATGGGACACCTCTTAGGAACTGCCAAGCTGACCCCACTATGTCCTCTCTATCTGTGACATGTCCAAGGATGGGCAGTGGTGGCCCCAGGGCCAGATCCAGCCGGTGACTGAGTTGTATGAAGCTTTATTGGAACATAGCCAGGGCTGGCCCTTCAGGATTATCTGCAGCTGCATTTGTGCCTCAAGGACAAAGTTAGGCAGCTGTGATAGCAACCCTGTGGCTGACAACACCTAAGAGATTTGCCATTTAGTCCTTCAGCTCCTGGATTTGCCAGCTCCTGGGTTTGCTGAATTTATTACCTCCACATTAAGCTGCTTAAGGGAAAGAACTTTTACCCCTCTGGTGTATGGTCTTCCCCATCCCGGAAATGGTGATGACAGGTTTTAGGTAAATATTCTTCAGAAGAGCCATGTCCTCAGTCACTTAGCTAAGTGGGGATTAAGGGAAAGAGAAATCTCTTCTTTTTCTTTTCTTTTTTTTTGGAGGGGGAGAGGGGGTGGAGTGGGTCAGATGGGGTTCATTTTCAGAGGACAGTGTCCTCCCTAAGGTTGGTCCTCCCTTTCCCTTCACGGTGCCCCCGCCCCTGCTTGCCGCCTTTCCACAGGGATTGGGAGGCAGGCAAGGTGGTCATCCTCCAGGGAATCATCCTACAAGCAGCTTGAGAGTTGAGATACCTGAGATTCCAGGCTTGTGTTATGCGAGCCCTTCCCACTGTCCTACCCAATGCATCTCATTTTAAGGTTAGTCACTTCCTGGTGGCCTCACATTCTATTTCTGAGCCTCCACACAGGTTTTCTCGGTGGTTAACACCAGGCTCCCCGAGGCAAATGCCCTTAAAATATCTGAAACGTGGGAATCTCACCTGCAGCCCTTTTGGCTTTTCTCTGCATACTTCCTTTGTGATCTCATTTGCTCCCAAGCCTTCCAGATACATTCATGCCAACAGTTCCCAAAGATCTAGCTCCTGACCCCACCTCTCTGCCACTTTCTTGATTTCTGTTCCAGTCCCTGTTGGGTGTCTCCACCTGTGAATTTTGAAGTTGGCCTGACCCCAGTGTCCCTTCTCCTCAGCTCATTGCCTCTTCTGGTGTCACGTCTCTGTCAGTGGGTCCCGGTCACCCCAGCTAGCTACCTTTCTCTCCAGGAACCAATTCTGTGCCCATTCTGCCTTCCGGTGGTGTGATACCCAGCACCCGGTTAGGGCATTCAGGAAGCATCAGCACTGTGAAGTAAATATCATGTCTGAAGTAGCCCAGGCAGGGATGGAAGAGGCAGGATTGGGAATGAGACCCTGTGGCTTCTGAATGTCCTCTAGACCACCTTGCATATCACTTGCCAGCATAGGGCCATCTGAGTCCTGGGGCTGATGGCCTTTCACCTGGAGACTGAGACAGACTCCCTTGGCTCCACTGCCTCTGGGTGTTTCTCTCTGATCAGTGTTGTCAGTGAGGCCCCCCAGGGATGCCTGACCACCTCATTCCCTAGAGGATGGAATGCATTGCCACCTTGGTGAAATCCATGGCATCCTGCAGGATCTGGCACTGCCTGGGTTCCTGCACTTAATCCCTCCACTCGGTCCTTCCACTGTGTCTGCCTCCTTTCCATCCCAGGCCTGGCCACGCACTGGGGTGCCTCTCTGCATCCCAGTGAGACGTGCTTGCTTCCCCTTTGCCTGGCAGGCTCCCCAAGTCTTGGTTGAAATGTCTCCTTCCCTAAAACTTCCTCCTAACCCCCTGAGGCAGAGGTAATGGTCTCCACCTCCGGACAGTGCTTTTTTTGTTAATTTTTTTCCCCAACTATAGCAGTGACAGCTTCTCCACTCCGGTTTGATGGTCCAACCACACCAGGCAAAGTCCAAGTCTGTCTTCACCTCCAAGTGCCCTGGAGATGTCTCCACAAGTGGTAGCTGAAGGGTGCTCAGCCTGCGTGTGACTGATCAGTGTGCACATTCCTATCCTGTCGCTTCTTCTGGGAACCCAGTGAGATCATATGCAGAAAGCTTGGCTCAGCTTGGTGCTTGACACATAGTCATTGCTTGTGAATAACAGCTCTGGTCACTTTTGGGTTGTGTATCTTCCCTCTCCCACTTACTTACCCAAGACTGTAATTCCTTCCGGAATTATTCCCCATCTGACTTCCCAGCACATGGGCTTTGGTGGGTGCTCCATGAAGGAGGAAATAGTCTGACCCTGTGAGGTCAGTGCTACTTTAGCTCTCCTTATCCATCCTGAATGTCAACATGAAGATGTGTCTTAATGCTTGTTACCATTTTGACAGGGGACTTCTTCAGGAGTGGGAGAGAAGTAAGTTAATGTGAGCCCAGGGGAAATAAATACATAATGTCAATTTGGAGAAATATCCTTGCAAGGTCAGAGACACCTCCCTGGGCTCATTTCCTCCTCTTCTTAATCATAATTATAGATCCTAATGATGGGTTCCAGAATCTGAGGAGCCAGGCTAAGAAGTGTTCTCTACCTGAGCTCATGTCCTCTTCTAAGTGGCCTTTTGAGGTTGGCGCTGATCTGACCCATTTTTGCTAATGAGGATACAGGACCTGAGAGGTGAAGCTGTTAGCTCAGAATCCCGAGCTAGCCAGTAGCTGCCTCAGGGGTGTTTCCTTCTGGAACCTGAGGTCTGACCCCTGTTTCCTTATTTTTAAAGAAACCACCATTTCTGATGTGGCTTCTTCAAGGACCTTGCTCCTCTTCACCTGGCAAAGTGGCCTCTCAGGCTTCCTGCCTGTGTTCCCCTGGGTGGTGGGCCCTCTGTGGAAGACGCCCTCTCCTCATGATACATCAGAAGACAGTTCTGCCGGCCCATGTGTTGACTTTGTTTATAAACTTGGCTGTGAACGAGAGGAGGAAACCGAAACGCTTTTTCTTTCAGACCAGGTGTCTCTCGTTTGCCACCTAAAAATTATACATGCCGTGCTCGCTGCTTCCCCTCCTGCGAGTTCCGGGTTCTGGGTCTATGAAAGTTAATGAGAAGACTCTCCTGTGTAACTTTCGCTCCGTGGAGATCGAGGGCAACTCATTTAATGAGGGTTCTTGTGAAAAGTTAGATTATATTACCAACGAGTTTTGTTTTTTATTTGCATCTAAAGAAGCATATGTTCATTGGCATAATGTGAGGCTTATCAGATCTCAGCGTTTGCCCGTTTTGCTCAGCAATGCTAAATGTACCAGATTCTCCCCAAATCTGAGCCTTTGCTGGTTGAGGAATATTCACGTTGAGGGAAGGCAAAGGAAGGGCATACTTCTTGTCTCTATCTTGTGCCCGTAACTGTTCGTGGTGCTGGTATGTGCTTTATCTGAGCTACATGGTATGGTCCCAATTTTAGGGGAGGAAATGGAGTCTCAGAAGAGCTTGTGTCTTATCCACGATCACTCAGTTGCAGAGCAGGGATTTGAACACAGGTCTGTCTGGACTGCTTCTCATGCTACACAAGCTTTTATTTGCATGGGTCCCTTGTGAGGACACCAGCCTGTGGTCTGTAGTCACTGTGGTGCCCTGTTGCTAGGGAGCAATGTCTCGTCGTTGAGGGTTTGTGTGGGTTAATAGATCTTCAAGGCAAGTCGGTTCTGCCCAGTTACCCAGTGAGTTTTAAAGGTAGTCGTGAACCTACACAAAGGAAGCAGCTTTCTTTGGTCAGAGGTGAACTTGTCCCTTAGAAAGGCTCTTGATCCATTAGTTCTTGGTTTTCTGGAATCCATCGTGGACACAGAAGGGTGCACTGCAGATGGCTGCTCAGGCGGCTCTTATCTTCCCAGTGAGTGGATGCATGTGTCAGTTGTGTGCCTGTGTCATATTTACAAGAGGAAGTATCCCATTTAATTTTATTTTCACACCAAAAGCCCAAGTGTTAAGAGAACATGGTGTTTTAACACTCCCTCGGTTATCAGTTGCAGAGCGGAGGTTGTATATTGTCACATACAGTTTTCAGAGTACATTTCTACATTTGTTACCTGGCAACATTGCTCTGTCGGCACATGAAGACGTAGTGGTTCCTGCCAGATCCTTACTCTTCAGACTGGAGAAGGGAGAACATGTGCTCTCTGCGGGATGCAGAATAGGGGAAGGCACAGGGGCTCAGGCAAGACCTCAGACCAGGGTTTGGGCAGCAAGTATGGCCCCCTGTCCTGTCTGGCAACACCTCCCTTGAATTCTGTGTCTGGTTCCTCACACTATAGCAGAGGGTTTGTAATTAGGTAACACTGGATACGTTCTGATTTTTTTTTTTTTTTTTGCGGTGCTAGGGATTAAACCCAGGACCTTACATGTTAGGCAAACGCTCTGCCACTGAGTGGCAGCCCTTTTTTGCTGATTCTTTATCTCCTTCAACTAAAAACAACAACAAACCCTAGCTCTGGTCATTGTATGAATCATTTAGACACCTAATACTATAATGGCAGCTCCCTGATATTCTAATTGCTCGTCTCTGATACCCAGTTCCCCGCCTGAGAGCGTGCACTGTTGTGTTTTTTGGCCACCCACTAGTTCTGATGGGAAAAGACATCCCACAGTAGGAATGACAGTCACACCATGGCTTGCTAAGGTCACAGTCTGAGCTGATTAGAGTCCTGCAGGGTCTTTTGGTTCACAGATAGATTCGAATGCTAAAGGGGGCTTCCACATACTTGGGGGTGAGAGTCAGCATAGCTCCCCTCTCCCATTTGGCCTCAGTCTACCTGCCTAACCCTTGAAGACAGCTGCCTCTGAAATCCTTGGGTGAATGTCTTCCCGGTTGGAGCCACACATCCGAGGACTGACAGAAAGCCAACTGAGACCAATGGCAGCAAATTCTGCAGCACCTGCAAAGTGTCTTAAGGAATGCTCATGAGGGAAGCGTTCCCATGGTAACCGATTCTGAAGCAGTCTGGTGGCATCAACAGGTTAGATAAGGAGTCCATCCTGGGGCTCCGCAGCGTATCTGATGAGTGCAGGCTCCTCTGAAAGGAGGAGGACACAGAGGGAGCCTGACAGGCCTGGAGGGTTTGGCCAGGTTGGACTGGACCTGGGGGCCCTTGGTCTGAGCATTGAGTGCAGCTGTCTTCTGTTTCAGCATCTTGGGGAGCAGACACGTTCAGTCCCCTGGACTCTTACCTGTCCTGGCCTATTAAGGAGGAAAAGACAACTGTTTCTGTCAGGGGCGTATTTAGAAACCCTCAGCTCTGCAGAGCTGGATCTCGGCCTCCTTTAGAAAAACCCCAGTGCCATTTTTTATGGTTTTCTTGGACCCAGGGTGCTGAGTTGGTATTCCTTTATTTTCATGAGGAGATGTTCCAAGAGGTGGCCCCAAGATTCCTTACCTTTTTACTTACTTTTTTGAAGTATACCTAGTGGATTTTTTTTTTAATCCAAGGAGGACTCAGCCCTGAGGGTTTCTGACTTGGGCACCCACCCTGAGCTCCTCTAAGCTGGCCATGAGCATCCTGCTGTTGGAACTCTAAGACGATTCCTCAGTGGCTCACAGTCCTCAAGCAGCAGGCCGCGGCAAACTGGAAAGGAAAACCGGGTCATGCCGCATGTTTTCGGTGAGCACAGGAATCAACAAAGAGATGTTATATAACTTCTATTTATATCCTCCTTGCTCACTATCTGCAGGCAGACAAGAGTGGCTGCACAGGGATTTAATGAGCTCTATGGGTTTGCTCACCTTCCTGAGCTGGTACGAACCAGCTTGTTCTCAAATGCGTCAGTAAAGAATCCGGCTGTGGGTGGGCGGCCAGGGTAGGTGGACTGAGTTGTTGCCATGGTATTTTTTAATTCCCCTGTCTCTCAAAAGTCTCACTTCCCCCTTCCCTGACTCCTTCCTCCCCCCCTCCCCTCCTTTTCTTCTCTTTCCTTTCTTTTTAATCCATAAGCTTCCTTGTTTCTTGCACCTACTCATGATTTCTTGGAGCTGCCTCCGGAAACAGAATATTTTTCCCTTTCCCTGTCAAGAGCTCCCCAGTTGTGGAGCTCCAGGACATCACAAGAGTTTGGGGTTTTCTTTTCCCCCGGTAAAGTGTATTTTTCCCACCATCTCTATTTCTTCTTCCTTGATTGTTTAAGGTCACTCACTCCATTAGAGGGGCCTGTCCTGGCCGTCTTCCCTCTCTCCCGTGCTGGATTGCTCTGGAACCAGGTGGATTCCGTGGCTCATTCCACTGTGCTTATGCCCTGGAGGAGGAGAGCTGCTGTGTTTCAGTATGTCATCCTCTGTGCTCTCTCCTCAGGCAGAGTGACCTCTCCTGTCTCCTCCGGCATAAAATAGAACCACAAGAAAACAAGAGAGTGGGTTTGATAATTCCTGGAGTTTGGGCAACTATTACCTGAAGGTTGTGAGTTGAAATTACTCAACCCACATTTAAAGGAAAAAAAAAAGTAGTGGGTGGGCTAGGGGTGTAGCTCAGTGGTAACACACACTTAGCATGTGCAAGGCCTGAATTTGATCCTGAGCACTGCAAAAAAGAAAGAAGAAGAAAGAATGAAGACAATGACTATTCCATCAGATTCTCCTCAGGAAAGCCAAACACGCTGTCCTATTGAACTTGCAAAACTCTGGCTGCTGGGGACCAGAGAGCCTTCTGAGGAGGCTTCATATTGTCCCACCAGAATAGATTCTGGAATGAAAGATCTTTACAAAAGAACAAGTAGTTCCATGATGAAAGACTCAAAGAAAAGAAAACTTAAAAAAATCTGCAAAGCCAAACCTACCCCTGCCTTGCTTAGAGTTTTGCAGTCCTCAGCAGAAGCCTGTTGGAATAATCAAAGGCAGGCCGACTTCCCCTTATTAACTTGTGCTACAGACATTTGCATAAAATAGCCCCAGATTCCAGATCATGTAGGTAATTTTTTGCCCTGCTCTGAGTAACTGGAGGGACTTTCCCTTTGGACTTCTTCTAGCAACAGCAGGGTTAAATTTATGGTTGCAACTTTTAATTCATTTAATTCATTTATTTTTTTTGAAGGGCTGGGATAGAACTCCGGCCTTGTGCATGCTAGGCGAGTGCTCTACCGGTGAGTGACGGCCGGTGGTTTTCTCATTATAAACTACCAGCTGCTTGACTCCTAATATGGGGACACGTCTCCCTCTGAATTCAGGGTTTTCAAAAATTCTATTGCTATTCAAGGAGGATGTGTTTGAGCTGCCCTCGCCATCCAGCATTCGAGAAGCATGTTTTTATTAGTCTGCCTGCAGCCCAAGCCCACTACCTGTTCAGTCAGGAGCTTGTAGCCAACCATCCTGGGAGGAAGCCAGGTTCTGAGGTGGGAGGCCCATGGGTGATTGTCCTGCCTGCTCCCTTGTTAACGATGTGGGCAATTATGTCAGTGGGGCCACAGTAGTGAACCACTAACTAGGTGGATTAAGGCTCCCCAGCCAGAGTTATGAACAAAAACCTGATAAGCCTCTGAGAGGTGCCAGTACCACATCCGACACCTTCAGCTGGTCCCTGGTGTGCTGTGTTGTCCCCGTTTAGCAGGACTTTTAGCTTTCACATAGAGGAATCTTCTGGTCACTGAGTTAAACTTCAGCTTCCCGAGACGGAGACCTGAAGCTTGACATTTTTGAAATGACACCACCCTTAGGATTATTGTTCATTTGCTCATATAGTAAATATTTACTGAGCACCATAGGAGGTAATCTGGTACTTATTGAGCACCGTGGGAGGTGGCTGTGATACAGGTGGGGACTGGCTCCACATGAGGGAGTTCCTCTGGGAGCTTGCTGGGGGGCGCAGCAGAGAGCTGGGAATCAGTTCATCGAGTGGATAGCAGGTTGGGAGCCCTCGATGGGTGAGCACACAGGGTTCACCTAGGAAGGTCAGGAAGGCTTCTCTAGGGAGGCTCCTTCTCAGCAGAGCCCTTGCAGATGAGAGGAGCAGAGAGCAGGAGTGTTCTGGACAGCTGGGCTGCCGTGGGTTTGGCACACAGGGGGAGCCGAGCAGGCCAAGGTGGTGGGACATGAAGTGACTGTCAGCCACGGTAATACGCCTGTCATCAGGTGGGAGGCTCAATTAGGTGATCCTGGCCATCCCTGCCAGCCCCGAGTCAGTGCTTCTAAAGGGCACCGGGTTGGCTCAGGCCCGTCACCTGCTGGGATACACATTACCCCTGCCAGGGCCATAATATACAGAGCAGTGCATACACGGATGAGCGCTGTGTAATTCCATCCTGCACCCCCGTCTGTTTTGCCATCAGCGTGTGTTACTGCCCGATGCCTCTGCAGCCACCAGGCTGTGTCCTGATGGGCTGGCGTGCTATGAAATAGGCCTTCGGGGCTGGGAGCAGGTTGACGGGGTGACTGCAGGTCCTGGTCAAAGAGGCAGTCATTTCAGCTGATCCTTTTTTGTTGTGAACCAATGTCCTTGCCTCTGGCAGGCCTGGGTGTGTTTATTTTTCTTTGCATTTTATGGTCCAGTGGCCTTGCTGTGCGGTTGGGTGTGTTGAGAGCAGGGAAGGAGTGTGACAGTGTGAACACCTGCCAGGTGTCAGGTGCTAGAGGGGCTCTCACCTGTGCTTTGTCCTTGACTCCTCTCAACAGGCCTCTCCTAAGGTCCTGATCCTCTTCCTTCCCCACTGCAGGTGGGAAACTGAAGATGGACGTTAGTCCAGACTCACCCAGTTCTTCAGCCACCCCTTGTGAGGATATAGGGTCTCTGCCTCTAGGAGAGAGGCTTGGTGCTCTCTCAGGCCTGTGACTCTGCACAAGTATAGAAAATGTGTGGGTCAGGATGATTCTTGACCTTGGTGTAGATCTCAAGTCACACTCCCTGGGAACCTTGGAGCTTTGAGGGCAGGAAACATGGATTAGTGCTAATGTGTAATCCCTCAGGTACAGAAAATGGAAATGTGATCTAGAGGATTCGTCCCCCAACTCCTCAGACCCTCCAGCTTCTGCTTCAGTCCTGTTTTTGATGGTTTGGGACACCTCCCCTTCCCGCCCCCACCGTGGGAAAGAACAAAGTCTGGTGGCAGCCAGGCCCCAGTACTGGGCCCTGCTCCTGGCTCCCCAGCACCCTCCTAGGCTGAGGTGCAGGATGCATTTCTTGGGTGAGGAGGGGGATGTCCAAGCACCACAGGCATTTTTCAGGGACTCATGGTACAGATTGGAGGCCTCATGAGAAGAGGCCTCTGTGTGTCCCCAGAGCACCGCCTGTGGCAGGGCTGTGGGCAAGCTGCTGGGAGCCTGAGGGTTTCACCCAAACTGCTAAGAGACTTGCCCGATGGATTGTAGAATCAGCCTTACCCTCTGGCCAGTGACTCCTGCAGCCCCAGACACAATTCAGATGGTGGTTCATTCTCTTCCCCTCTGGGATGTCCATGGACCAAGATTCTGAAGCCTCCTTGAGTAGTTGTAACAGAAGTCCTTCCTGAAGGCTAGTGGAGATTTAAAGTACCTTTTAAGAACAAGCCTTGTGTTCATTCAAAGAGGCACCAAAATCCTTGCATTTATGGAAGATTACCAGAGTGGTCCCTACTGTCGCTCTTTCCATTTCTGCAAATTTTTGGATTGCATCTATTTTTTGGGGGGGGGGCAGGGGCGGGGTTACATGTAGGTTGCATTCCATGGGTTGTCTCTGTTTTCCCTTGGAAGATTTCAATTTTTCTCTTCATGGAGACTGTTATACCAGAGGATCCCCATGAGACATACAAGTGTTGATAATTGAACCTAGAGAAAGTTTGGAGTCTCCTTAACTTCCTGTTTCTGGGGCAGGGTCCTCCGGAGCAATGTGTCTGAGCCCTCTATCTGAAATGTGTTTGGTTTGACTGTTAAATATTACGGGAGATGGTGATCGCTAACAGTTTACCTACACAATTGGGAGCTTTTTAAGATATGCCTTAAAAAAAATTGTTGGAGAGGAACACCATACCTTTATTTATTTGTTTTTAATGTGGTGCTGAGGATCGAGCCCAGTTCCTCAGATGTGCTAGGCAAGTGCTCTACTGCTGAGCCGTACCCCCAGCCTTAAGATATGCCTTTTTAATTTTATTGGCTGAGGTGCTGATGAATGTGGGTGAGAGCATCTCTGTGTTCTGATCTACACAGACAGCTATCATGAAGGTCCCCTGCTTTGGCCTTGACCCTGAGGTCCAGTGTCCCTGTTAATCCTGATTGAAGGTCTCCTTGTTCCTCATCCCATCTCTCAGGCATGGGCCAGGACATCTGTTCCAGTCATAGAAACAGTGCTTGCCTCTAAGCTGTCAAGAGGTGGCTCCATTGGGTGAAGGAGGGCCTCGCTTCAGGACCATGACGTTGAAATGCCAAAGCCTTTCCAATGCACGCTTGGTTCACCTGCTCACCTCCTCCCTTTCCACTTTGAAGTCCATTTTATTTCTGGACTCATCAAAGCTGGAGGCATCCTCAGAGAGGTTGTTGGTAAAGCGAGAGCTCCAGATGTTCACTGGTCAAAGCCCATCAAACCTTGGAAAACTTGACTTCTGAAGTGTACAATAATTTTTTCCTAGGGAACATTCAATTCTGAATGACCATTTTATTCATTATCAGACCCTGAAGTCCACAGTTGTTGCAAATACCAGGGGAAAGTTCACCTTGAAAGACTGGGGACTATCTAAGAGGAAGATCTTAAATTCTGTTCTTGGGTGAGAATGTTGAGAAATGGAAGCGAAAAAATGTTTGCCTGTCCATCTACGGAAGTCTGGATGGTCTCTGTAGCTAGAGAAATTCCAGCCAGATTTCTCTGTGAACTTCCTATATTGCGAAAGCTGCCGTGAATTGCTGTTCCTTGTGTTTCACTGTCAATTTGGAGGCCATCTTGACCACCAGGCCCAGCTGGAATTATTTATCAATGGATGTTGTTTAGTATCAGATTTTGGTCTTCCCATCACACTAGCTCATTCATAGATCCATCTCCCCCCCCCCACCGCCCCGAGCCTTTCCTTTGAACAGGGTATTATTGTTAAGTAACAATATTATACTTACTGTTCATAACCTCAACCTTGATGGACCCTCAGCTTCAGACAAGGAAGGTGGTCTGACCTTCATTTTTTTTTTCAGATAAGGAGCCTCCAGGGCACAAATGAGAACAAGTAAATTTCCCAAGATCAGAATCTTGGCCAGTGGGGAATCAAGGCTGAAATGTAGGTTTGCTCACCTCCGGTTCTCCAAGTGCTCTGGGCCTGACCAGCTGTTTTATTACTTAGTTTGTGATTCCTGATCTTTAAGTTTTGGATATTTTCCTTAGTTTCTAAGACTCATGACAGCAGTCATGGTGTGACAATGGCTTTTTTTAACAATTCATTGCCCCCAACTCGGCAAACCTTCAAATAGCAGACAGGTTGTTGGGAGTCCCTATGAACAGATGTATCATCTGTCCTGGGTGAGTCGAGCATTGGCATGAGAACCTGTCCCAGCAGTTGTTTCCTAAGAGAGCAGTGGGTGACTGTGCCTCTTGGAGGGACTTGGAGGGTGAGGATGAGGGCAATTATAAAACCCAAAAGGTGTTCACGGTATGACAGAGATGCGTGCTCAGCTGAGAACTGTTGCACGAAGAAGGTGGTCTAGGGCCTGGGCTGAGGGTCAGGTGCATGACCCCACTTTGTAGATGTAGAACTTGGCAAGTTCTGTAACTTCTGGGTGCCTCGGTTTCCTCTTCTGTAGAGCGGAGATGATAAGGGCACTTACTCCTGGGATGTTGTTTGTGTGTGTCAAGCCCTCAGGCAGTGCCTGGCCAATTGGAGACATTCAGTTGCCATCACTGTAATTGGGTGACAGAGGGTCCCTGGGATGTGGTGCATTCTCAGTTCATCACGGGTGGAGAGCCGAGGCCTAACCCACATCTTGGTGGCCACTGACATCACTTGGTTCCAGCAGGGCAGGGACACATTGTTCTAGTGGAGATGTCCTCTTAAATCCCAGAGCTGGTGTGAAAAGAGACAAGCAAAGACTCTAGGGAAGAATTTCCATCAGCCCTTGGACACTTGGGTGCTGGCTCCCTGCCCGGCAGCCACATTTTCTGAATTCTTGGACTTAGCCTAAAGACTTAATTCATGTCCCAGAAGATAAGCACGCAAGGGCAGCGAGTGCCACGGGCTGTGCTGGCCAGGGTCAGGTCTTGGAAGACAGTCAGATGGAAAAACTCATTCTCTGGATTCTCCCAAGGCCCAGAGCAAGCGCTTCCAGAAGGTGGACCAGCTGTAGGGAGAAACGCCTTCCTTTAGGGTAGGAACGAAGTCCCGCGGCCAGACTGGCTCCGGCTGCTGTCCCCAAGCCCTCCCTCTCCTGCCAGGTGACTTTCTGATCACTTCTATGTCTGCTTCCTGCCACTGCCCCATCCCCTAGCCGAGATGCCCACAGAGGGACTCCTGCCATCAGAGTGGCCTCTGCCTGGGCAGGTGTGGGCAGGCTGCCTGGTCTGCCAGGGAGCATCATGGTCCTTAGAGCTCAAAGCTGGTCTTTCCCCCGAAGTTCCTTCTTTTTGATGCAGAGGATGTTGCCCGTTGTTGGTTTATGTTCCAAGGTCTGTGTCCAGTCTCTCAGCTCCTGTAAGTCTTCTCCCCAGGATCCCTTACCCGATTAGTTTGCTTCAAGCTGTGACCTCCTTGTGCCAAAGAAAGGCAGTGTCTACCCCACCCCCTATCCACTGCCTTCCTGCTGTCTATAGAGTGCTAGGCCCTAATCCCAGGGGCCTTCTTGCCCGAAAGCAGGTTTCATTTCTTTGCAAAGGACTTGGGCATTGGTAGTGGGTGTCTGCTAGGCTAATTAACCAATATCTTATTATTTCAAGACTTGATATGAAGAGCTAGTTGATTATCCTTTTAATCTAAGACCTCTGTTCCTTGGTCCCTATCCAGCTCAGTCAGCCCAAGGAGGGACACCTGAGTGCCCTCTGGTGTTACCAGAGGGCAGGAAGGTCAGCGCAGGCTGTTTGAACTACCCCCATCCAGGCAGGTCGAGGGGGTGGCTTGGGAAGTTGAGGAGTTGATCTCTCTGCAGCCTCAGCAAGGCCCTTTTCCTGCCTGGGTCTCAGTTTCCTCATCTTGAAAAGTGGAAGGATAGTCTCCAGTGGTGGTTTGCAGAGCAGAGTCCAGAGTTAGTTCCCATGGCGTGACGGAGGGTCCTCTCTCTGTTTCAGGGGAGTCACTCTGCCTTGTCTCTCTCCTGCCCAGCTGGCGTCTTCATAGAGGATGTATCTGGAAAGGGGAGCGAGGAGTTTCCCTACTGGGAAAACCATTTGGAAACTGCTGGAGCAGAGGGCTTCCGGCTTCCACATTCCGTGATGTGCAAAAGCCTGCTCTTTTGTTTTATTTTGAAGCTCTGCTGACCGCAGCCATGCCTGCTTCCTCTCCCACAGCTGCTGTGGAGATGCCCTGGGCCACTGGTCACTTCCTCGCCCTGCCCCTGACCCCACTTCCTTCCCCTGAGCATGTCCCGGGCAGGCCTGCTGTCCATGGTGTCTGGCCTTGGCGCTGAGCATCTGCCCCCCACCAGCTCCACTTCCTCTGCTTTTCCAACCTTCTGCTCCTGTCTGGTGGGGGCCAGGCGGCTCATGTGGGTTGAGAATGCAGACAGGAGGTGGAGAGTATGTCGGGCCACGCCACAAGCCACCGGCCTCTCCTGACCCCGGCGCTCTGCTCTGCACTCTGACGGGTTTATGAATGATGCTATCTGGCCTGGCAATCTCCTCGGGCTCGGATGAGACAGCACCTATTAGAAGGGCTTTGGAATAAAATGTGATTTGGAGATAAACGGCAGGGCGAGGACAGGTCAGCCGTGGGGCTGTGCGTGCTGTTCCCCTGGGGGTCAGGGAGTCTCTGAAGGCGGCTCCTTGTCTGCACATCTTTTTGTAGTTCCCTAGCTTTCCAGAAGCAAAGTATCTCTTCCCTCTCTCTTTATTGTGATATGGATTACGAGTAATAGCCAGCTCAGGGTAGAGCTCAGTTACAGTTGACAGCTGTTTTATGCCTGTTGTGTCATTGGCTATGGCTGCAGCAATAGATGACCACAAATGTAGTGGCTTTGAGTTCCTGAATTTTTTGTTTTGCAAATTGGACTCACTAGACTGAAACCAGAGTGCTGCAGGGCTGTCCTCATTTTTGGAGGTGCCTGCAGCTCTGGAGGCCACCCACAGTCCTTGGCTTATGGCCTCTTCCCCCTGTTTCCAATTCAACAGCAGAGAGTTGGGTCCTTCTCATGATGTGTCTGTCCCTCTTCCACTCTGAAGGACCCTGGTGATGACGTTGGGCCCCCTGAGTGATCCAGGATCTGCTCCTCGTGGTGAGGTTGGTGAGCAGCCTTTGTGCCCTCTGCTGGGCCAAGCCACTGTGCCCTGTGAGGTGACTCATTTGCAGATTCCAGGGATGAGCATGTGGATGCCTTAGAGGGGACATTATTCTGGTGGTTATCTGTGTAACCTTCACTCTCATCCAGATGATTTGTTCTGGAACTTTCCATTGCTGCCTTTGTAGTCCCTTCCCATGCATGCCCCTTGAGGCAACCACAGTTTTGATTTCTTTCTATCTCCCCACCTTGCCTGCTCCAGGCCGTATTTATGCTGAAGGGCTGCCCCACCCCTGCCTGGTGGGATGGAGGGAAAGATTTGGAGAGGTAAAACCTCCTTGTGACTATAAGCTCTTGGTTTGGGGAAGGGGAGATGAGTTGAAATAGGTTCAATAGGAAGAAAAGTGGGCATTTGGCCAGGCAGACCAAAGCTGGGATTCCACGTACCCACCTGCTCTGGTCTTAGGTCCCACCTAGCATGCGTGTCCTGAGCACAGCACTCCCTCTCCCTGTCCTAAGTCCTGCAAACAGACTACTACAGAACAGGTTTGAACAGGTCCAGGAACCATGTGGAGGGCCCTGTTCTCCTGCTCTCTCCTGCTGACCTCCCCTTGAAGTGCTGATTGAATTTCTCCAGTGGCATAACTGAGGCCTCTCGCTTCCGCCTGACCGTGGCCAGGGATTCGAGCCAAACCTGAGACTCCCCTGAATCGACTCTCTGCCCATCCCCATCCTTTTCTAATTTTGCTTTTCTAATCTTCTTCGTGTCTTCTAGAGCTTGTTATCCATTGGATTGTTTTGTTGAGCACCTTCTGTTGGTAAAGCTGTTTCCAGTCCTTAAGGGATTACTGAGGACTGGTATAAATAATACAGAATAAACATACTGTCCATTGCAGAAACATATATAGAAGCACAAAATCCTCCGTCCCCTGCCCTTCTCCCATTTCAGAGGCGCTTCCCTTACCCTGAAGGTGTCAGCTGACGTGGGCTGGCTGGGCTGGCTGGATGCTAAGCAGCGTGGTTTGCAGCCGGGTTGAGCGGTTGTAGATGACAGGTGGCTGGCTTCATTTGTCGTATTTAGTTTCTTACTGAAAGTGCTTTTGTTTTCTTGAATGACCAGCTCGTCCCCACCCGCTTGTCAAGCAGCCTCCATGCTGGAGAGGTGACTGGTGTGTCCTAAAGGGGCAGCCCTCTGGTGGCCCACCGCACTAGTGAGCAGCCTCCTGTGACCCTGGGTGTGGGAAGATGGGTCTTGGTGCAGAAGTTGGGTCCCTGAGATTAGGCAGCTGGAGGTTGCTTTCTCTGCCCTCATGTACATCATCTTGTATCTGTGGGTGTGTTGGCTCTAAAAGAGATGAAGGGTTGAAACTTGGTTCCGGGTATTTGAGCAATTTCCCAGAATTAATTTATTTGGTGGCACTTATTTGTGTCGTGTCCACTCCGTATACAGATCTGAGCAGGGGGATCCACTTAGGAGGAGCCACCACGTTCTGAGTTATTAGAGTCACTATTTCATGAGACATTTAAGGAGTGCTGCGTGTGCCAGGCCCCTTCAGGGTGCTCTGGAGGCAGCTGTCAATCACAGGTGAAGCACCTGCCTTCCCAGAGCTTCTGCTCTGTGTGAGACAGATGTGAGCAGGTGAACGATAAATATAGCAGCGGTGCGACTCAACAGTGTTCCGCAGTGAAGAGAATAGAACACAGCAGTTGGCCTGGGAGCATTAGAGATGGCTTCACTGAGAAAGTGACATTCATGGTGGCTTCACTGAGAAAGTGATGTTTGTGGTGAGACCAGAAGATGAGGACCCAGGGAGAGCAAGACACTAGGGCAGTGGCATCACGTGTCTGCCACAGGACCGTTCACTAGCACATTCTTGGGTCACTTTCATGGGGACAGAAGGCTGTGTTATAGGGTGGTCAGTGGTCCTTAGGGTGACTGGCAGTACTGTGTCTGTTTCTCACCAGGCTTCTGGCTTTATGGTTTTCTTTTTGCACTCACTGTTTTCTCTCGTGTGTCTGACACCATGCCCCAATCATGATGCCTACCCCATGATGGTGGGTGGAAGGAACAGTAGGAAACTTAGCAGGAAATAAGGCAGTAAAGGACAGTGGAGGACACACACTCAAGACTTCTGCTTGGTTCAAGGCTAAGCAGCTGCAGACATGGAGCCTGGGGGAGCACTCGGGAGTGATTGGCAGGCAGGAGGACCAAAGAACACAGGTAGGAAGTTGGTCCTGTATAAGAAGCATCAAAGTCAAGACCGGGGAGGGGAGAAGCAGGGACCTGATGGAGAAGTGCTCATGGGACAGATGTCAGTCAATGTGGCCTGAGGGTCAGAGGGCCAGAGTGGCTGCGGTTGTGTGGTGGCAGACGAAGGTGTAGTAGTCAGGTGGTGACTGAATCAGCCCTTGGCAGGTGGATACAGGCTACAGTGGGGGAGCCTGGGGGGATCGAGGGGCTGGTAAGGCTTGAGTTTTTTCTAGGATTGGAAGCTAAAGACCACCATGCAGGGGAGCGCCATCTTTCCAAATGGGAAGATGCAAAATTGGCAGGAAGATCGACCTGGAGAAGCAAATACATTGTTTGGAGCTTTGTTTTATTCCGCTGGAAATGACCGTGTTGTATTTGTATGTAAATAACTCACAACAGTGTGGAACTTGCAAGGGGGTGAAAAGAGAATACTCATAAATGAAGTTGAAATACCATATTGTGTTTTCATATCAACAGTGTATACTATTGCTTGCAGTGGGTCCAAAAGCAAATGTGTCTCCAAGAGGCGGGCTACCTGTGCATTTGGAGCTTCTTCCTCTAACCACTCTTCCCTGCCCTTCGACACTTACTGGAAAATCCACCGTTTCCATGAAGGTTTTGAGATGGCTGCGGCCCAGCGTCAGCCCCTCCAGCTCTAAGCATCTACGCTCACAGGCCTTCCCTGGGTGCTTTTGACTAAGTCTGACTTAAGAATGTGTCATCCTTACCTGTTACGGAGGCCTGTGGGGCAGGTGGCCCATCTGAGTCATCTGTGCATTGTTCACGGGGCTCTGTGCTGGGGAGGAGCCCAGGGGACTCCTCGAGCAAATGATGGCCCTGCATTTGTCTCCAAAACCATTTTCCGTTTTCATTGTTAACAGCCTTGTTTTGTGTGCTTGCAGTAGAGGAGCGGCTCTCAGTAGGCTGCAGTCTGCCCACCACCCCTGGGCAGGCTTCCAAAGCCCATGTGCCTCCTCCACCACCACAGGTTTAGAAGTCTGTGTTGACGATCTCTGATGCTCGACCCAGGGAGCGAGAGTCGGGCCACCATGTTTCACCTGGGGCCGACCCTGGGTCCTCTGCAAGGCTTGGGGCTGGCTCTGGTCTCCAGTCAGTGTGGTGGCCAGTGGGGCTTACGGGGGGGCCTGTTAGTGTTGAAACTCTGTGTGTTTGCCCCTCCAGCACTCCTTTTTCTGCCGGTTGACAGAAGATAAGAAGTCTGAGAGATTCTTTAAGGTCTTTTATGACCGAATGAAAATGGCCCAGCAGGAAATCAAGGCAACTGTGACTGTGAACACCAGTGACTTGGGAAACAAAAAGAAAGATGATGAGGCGGACAGGGAGGCCCCGTCCCGAAAAAAAGGTAATGCTCCCCATCTTCCATCTGCTGGCCTGGGAAAGGGAGAGGAGGCTTGGTTTCCTTTAAGTTTTTTTCATCATTTTTTAGACTCTAGGATGCATCACGACCTGAATTCTCTGAAGAAAACAACTGCTCTGGTTTTGAAGTAATTCTCCCTAGGTGACATGAGCTGAAGTCCTGTTGCGTAGGAGAGTCTTCTTGTTTAATAAATATGTGGACATTCTTTTTGGTCAAGCTGAGGGTTTTATCGGTAGAGAATCTGTGGATATTCTTTTCCTGTCATTTCCATGTAGTCTTAGAGTAATGCATACTCTAAAACTGGTGTCTTAGGGAGCTGGGCACAATGGTGCACACCTGAAATTCCAGTGACTCCAGAGGCTGAAGCAGGAGGATCACAAATTTGAGGCTAGCCTCAGCAACTTAGTGAGACTCTTAGCAATTTAGCAAGGCCCTGTCCCAAAATTTTAAAAAGATGTGGGTGGGGAGGGGGTGCTGGGAATGTGGCTCAGAGTTCAATCCCCAGTGCCACACAAACAAACAAGTAAACAAAGCTACCAGTGTCTGTCCTTGGTCAGGTGATCTCTCCTTATTTTGTAAAGGACAGAGCTTTTTGTCTGACATCTCCCAGTAGTGCTACAGGGAGTGGAAGACCCACAGTTTTGGGAATCAGACAATCTTGAATAAATTAACCATTGTGAATCTTGCTTTTCAAGTTTAGAGCTAGATTTCTCAACCACAGCACTGTTGACCTTTGGAAGCTTCTTTGTTTTAGGGACTGTCCTGTGCATTATAAGGTATTTATTTATTTATTTATTTATTTATTTATTTAAAATTCTTTTCTCAGTGTATTGGGGCTTCAACCCAAGAATGCTTTACCACTGAGCTACATCCCCAGCCCTTTTTTATTTTTTTATTTTCAGACAGGGTCTTGCTAAATTGTTGAGGCTGGCCTTAAACTTGTGGTCCTCCTTCCTTAGCCTCCCCAGTTGCTGGGATTATGGGCATGTGCCTCCATGCCCAGCTATATAAGATATTTATTAGCATATGTGACCTTTGCTCAATTAGATACCAGTAGCACATCCCCACCCTCAGCCAAATGTGTCTCCAGATACAATGTCATTATTCCCTGAGTGGGACTGGGGAAGACATCTCCCTTGATTGAGAACAACTAGTCTAGAATGGGGATAAATGGAAGAAACATGAAGGATGCCTAAGGACTGAAATGAATTAGTCATATATTAGCCAGCTTTCTGTCACTATAACAAATACCTTAGATAATCAGGTTATAAAGATAAAAGGTTAACTTGGAAGTTTTGATCCATAACCAGTTGGCCTCTTTGTTTTTGGTCCAGTCCTAAGGCAGCATGTCAGACAGGAGCATGTGACAGAGCAGAAGCACCTACCTTATGGCCAAGAAGCAGAAAAACAGAAAAGACCAAGGCCCTCCAGTCCCCCTCTAGGACATCCCCCCAGTGAATCTAAGATGTCCCAAGAGGCCATGCTTCTTACAGATTCCATCACCTTCCAATGGCACATTGGGATGGGGATCCAGCCTTTAACCCACTGGGGAACTTTGCAGACCCAAAGCATAGCAGAGCCCCTCTTCCTGTTCAGTTCATCTAAAGCTCAAGCCAACCTTGCAAACTAAGTAGAACGCTGTCTCCATTTTACCAATGAGGAAGCAGAGGCCCAGACATGGTCCTTGACTTGTTAGGGACATGCAGCTGGAAGGTGTGGAGCTGGCATCTGAGCCTAGGCGATCTGACTGCAGTCTGTGCTCCTAACGACGATGCCACACTTAGCTCAGGTATCCTGAGGACTGGGTCGGACAAGCCACACAAAGGACCACCAGTGTTAGGTGACCGCTTGGCGTCATGGTGAGCCTCTCCCAGCTGCCTGAGATAGAGTTCACTGGTGCTCACCAGGGTGCAAAGGAGGACCCGAGACCCAGAGCCTTGGTCGTGGGGTCCACAGAGCTGTACCAAGCTCTTCTCTAGACATGGGCCTAGCCTAGACGGGACACGGGGACCAGGAGCAGCTGGCCAGGGTCCACTCCACCCTTATCCTGCCTAAGGACTGAGGAGACTGTGGCTTCCCAGGATGTTGTGCCAGCCTCACGGGTCTCCAGTGGAGACCCAGGTTTCTGAGGTCCCTTTGGAAAGGAGAATGGCGCTCCTGAGGATGTCCAATACTGATCATCTCACGCTTGCCTTCCAGCCAAAGAGCCTACGACACAGATAACAGAAGAGGTCCGGGATCAGCTCCTGGAGGCCTCTGCTGCCACCAGGAAAGCCTTCACCACCTTCCGGAGGGAGGCTGACCCCGACGACCACTACCAGTCCGGGGAGGGCACCCAGACCACCACCGACAAGACCAAGGACGAGCTGGAGATGAGCGCGGTCATTACCATCATGCAGCCCATCCTGCGCTTCCTGCAGCTGCTCTGTGAAAACCACAACCGAGACCTGCAGGTGAGGGCCCGGGCAGGTGAGGGACATCAGCCACCTTCCTCCCACACTTCAGCACCTCTCCTGCGGACAGCTGGCTTGAGCTGCAGCATGGGTGGCTGACTTTGGAGTCTCCAGGCCTCGGTCCCCATCCAGGGGAGGTGCCTGTGAGTGAGGGGATCTTGTAGCCTGTCACTGTGCAGCATCTAGAGTCTCAAGTAAAAATCAAAGATGTTAGCCTTACAAAATCAGGTGCATAGAAAGTTCTCATGAACTCAGTCGCACACTGCACAACATTACCTCGGTCAGTGGCAGACCACACCTGCGATGGTAGGTGCCATCTGCCCCAGGAGGGTAGTAGACTGTGCCATTACGTGAGTACATTCTGTGACGCTGGTACCAAGAGGTTGCCTAACATCTTATTTCTCAGCAGTTATCCCCATCCTCAAGCAAAGCATGGCTACCAGTTGAATGGAGTAGTTGCCTTCCAGAGTTTCCACAGATAGTCAGGAATCATTACTCACACTCTTGGAAATTCTTTGTTCACTTCTTGTTTGGGGATGATAACCATAGCCAAGGTTTATTGGGTCTTCTGAGTGCCCTGGGTGCCATGGTGTGGCTTTGGGTAACTACATACGTAGTTGTCGTACTTCAGAGATGAGAAAATTGAAGTGCAGGCAGGGGATGCGGGAAGGAGGGCAGGACAGGGCCTTGGACCCAGGTGTCCCAAGGCCGGAGCTGCTGACCACACGCTGCATCAGAGGCTCGCTAACTCCCTTGCAGAGTTTCCCAGCCAAAGTGCCCCAGCTGGGTGCCAGAGACTGGCCTCTTTCTTCCAAATGGGCCCAGGTATGTGGAGGCCCAGTCCCACCCAGGAGAGCATTCTGGAGCCCTGGGCCCATGGCCACTGCCTGGGTTGGCTGCCAACTCTTGAGCCCAAGGACACCACCTGCGTTTGCCCGAATAGAGGGAGGATGAATAAGGAAAAGATGTTGGACAGCTCCTCCCACGTGGAATGCTTCCTCCCAGGATCACAGTCAGCACTGGGAGTTTCTGAGCTTAGAATAAAAAAGGGGAAAAAAACAGAGGCTGAAATGACACTAGTCACATCTGGCAAGGGCAAGGTGTCACCTATAAGTACTGCCATTGCTGGCTTTCCCACAGGTGACACAATGGCCTGTCACACATTGACTGTGGCAGACCATTTGGTGTTGCCACTGTGAGTTGCTGCCACCCAGTCTCTGTGGGGATCAGCCAGATAGGAAGGACTTGTTATGGAGGAAGGCAGAGGAGTGAAGAGCCAGAATTTGGAAAAAGCATCTCAGATCTGAGGTCATTGTCTGGCCAAGTCTGACCCACGACTTAAAAGGAAGAGATTGCCCACAGACTCTGCAGGTGGCCACGCTGAACCCGCAGGGCCAGGGGGTATGAGTGGCTGAGGCAGAGTCAGTCCCTCCAGATGGGGCCAGGGTCTTTCTCCTGCTGCTGGTTGATATCAGCCATTGACCTTTGTGCACTCTGTCAACCCCTGCGTGTGGGATCCTGCCTGTCAGTTTTCTAGCCCCTCTGCAAGCTCCCTTCCTGTGGCCGAGAGCACTTTAGTTCCAGACCCCTGGTTGGACCTGCGTGGCTCAGTCAAGTGGAGCAAGACGCTCCTGCCCGGACACCCCGGTGTGACTGTTGCCTTGTTAGCTGGTCCCACTGTCTGAAAGGTGACTGTGCCCAGATGTCATCTGCCCCTCTGTCTTATAAGGGACCCCGTTAATTCTGAAGGAGGCCTGTGAAGGTGGAGTTAGTGCCCTGGGGAGCCAGGGTGGCTGGGTGTGGCATCTTTGTGGGTAAAGGGCCCACCCTGCTTCTGGGGCCATTTCTAGACTAAGCATAGTGACAGTTCCCTGTGCTGCTCCTCTGTGTGACATCACCAGTGGGCACCAGTAGGGAAGCAGGGATGGGATGATTGTGCCAGTGAACAGTTATGGGGCACCTGGTGACGGGACCTCGTCACAGTCCTGAGTGTCTGGTCGGGAGCCCGTGGGCCCACCAGAGATGGCAGCCAGTGCTGGGTGTTGCACGAGTTCATCATAGGGCATTCACCAGGTCAGAGGAAGGGGGCCGCCCCGTGTGTGCGGCCCCGGAGGGCTTCTCGGGGGTGATGATATGGGAGTTCTGCGCTCACCACGCCCAGGGCTGCCCAGGTGGACCCTCCTGCCACCCAGGGCAGAGCCGTGAGCCTCCCGGTTATGGTCCTGGGTGGTGCCCCTGCCCTGCTCTTCACCTCCCAAGCTCTCCCTCGCCAGCACACGCGCCCTCCTCCACAGGGGGAGTAGAGTGAGGCCTAAAATTCATTATTTCTTATTTGGAAGTCTTCAGAATTGTAGTTTCATACTCTAGCTCTTCCCACAACTGTCCTTCAGAATAGCGCCCCGGGAAGCCCACAGGCAGAAGCTCCTCCTAATGAAGTCTTTCCAACTTGATTCTCCTGTCTGCAGCTCTGTGAGATACGGTGCTGTGGGGAGGGGTTAAAAGATATTTTCATATATTTGGGGAAAAAAGACCTGGTAATTTAATTTCAAGGTATATAAAGATGATCCAATTTGGTGCTTTCAAATTCCTTTTTTTTTTTTAAGCCATAGAATCCTTTGTTTGAAGAACATTTATGCAGAAATGCACTGAGCAGATGAGAGTAAAGCTGCTCTGTTCAGAGTGGAAACCAGAGAGTGTTAGAGGCCCCCCTCCGTCTGTAAGAGCCCTGGAAGGTGGGGGTATTCCAGGGACCTCTCCCAAGGTTCTACAGGCCCAGTGAGAAAGCCAGTGAACGGGACCCATGGGTCACAAGGATGTAGGTCAAAACTCCCACAAAGTCAGGCTGAGTGTGGTGGCACACACCCAGCTACTGGAGAGACTGAGGCAGGAGGATGACAAGGACCAAGGATGTGGCTCAGTGGGAGAGTGCCCGGGTTCATTTCCCAGGGCCACCAAACAAACAAAAACACCTTCCACGAAATCCTTCAGGTGGTGAACTTGCCCCAGTGAAATCAGATTTTCAGGAGTGCAGTTCCCCTGTGACGGTTTTCCGTGGGGATCCACTCTTGTGACTGACACCTGTTTCTAGCGTTCCGTCCTGGCAGTGGGTCCCAGGGAAGTGGAGTTGTCTCTGGAGGGGTTTCTGGCTCCCTGGTTTGAGAAGAGCATATTGACTAGAGAGAAGGAACGGGCCTCCTGAAGCGGCAGCCCCCGGGCTCCTGCCCAGAGCCTCTTGTCCTGTGTACAACCTAAACTTTGCTGTTGGTAAATGTACAGTAGAGAGGCCACCACGGAGTTTGTGCCAAGTGGCAGTTGCTGCTCTAAGGAAAGCAGGTCCAGATCTCTGGGTAGACTTAAGCCTGGGCTTGGGGCCTTCGCTTCTTTCCCTGTCCTTCCCTACTTACTCTCTCTCTGCCTGGCCTGGCTGATGGGAAGACTTCTCCAGCACAGCAGGTGGCTGGTGCTGGCAGCACGTGGGAGCAGCCCCTGGGTACGCTGACAGCATCCCTCTGTGTTTGTAGAGGACAAGAGGACAGGGGTCTGAATTAGGGAATGGGAGGTTCCAGCAAGTCGCCTCAGAAACCCTGGGAAATGGGACAGGCTTTGGAGAAAGGGCAGCTAGCTGGCCTCCATGGGGAGCTGGAAACGTGGGTGCAGTATTAGCAGGCGGCTTCCCCAGGGCCCTTTCCTTCCTCTGTCCCGTGAAATGCAGAGATTCAGCCAGCATTTGTAAAGTGCCCAGGAGGCACCAGCCCCCGTGCCAGCTGCCTGGGGACTCGGTGCTGTCAATATGGTTCTGGGGAAAGCCATCTAGAGCTGTGTCACAGAGGTGGGGCTGCAGCGTCTGGGGGCTGGCCACATCCTAGAGGGGGTGGAGGCAGGGGGATGGCGCAGTTGGAGCCCCAGAAGCAAAAGAACAGAGTGCTTGATGAGCAGCAAGCTCAATGCAGAGAGGGGTGTGGTGGGAACCCAGCTGTCACCAAGCAGAGAGGGTGTGGTCATTCAGGTGGCCCCAATGAGCAGAGCAGGGTGTGGTGGGAACAGTGACTGGAATATGAAGGAGATGCTGAGAAGGAGGCCCTCTCCACCCAGTGCTCCTCCACCAGACCTGGCCAGGGGCTCCTCCAGGCCCTTAGGCAACAGCACCCTCCCAGAGGAGTGGGTAATATGGGTCTGAAACCCTCCTCTGGCTGCCTGTAGTCCTGAGAAAAACAATCCTTGACTTCAGGAATACGTGAATATATCCTCTTTATAAAGGTTCAAACAAAAATACACGTGTTTTTTTTTTAATTTCTTACATACATGACAATAGTGGAATGCATTACAACCATAAAAAAATAAAAAGTGCATAAAGGAATAAAAAAATAGTTTTAGTTCAGACTTCTCTTTCTTCTATCCAAGAAGCATCATCTCAGACTTTTTTCTTTATATTTAAAAGGAAACATTTAATACAAATGTGTTTGTGTCACCAATTAACCTATTTGCCAATTTCTTTTTAACCTAACACTGTGCCCTAGATCTTTCCTTATGACACACATTGATGGGCTTGGTCTTTCTAGTTTACAACCATGAATGATATGGGTAGTGTCTTTTATTTATTTACTTATTTATTTATTTTAAGTCATTGATGGACCTCTATTTAATTTATTTATTTGTATGAGATGCTGAGAATTGAACCCAGGGCTTCACACAAGCCAAGTAAGCACTCTACCACTGAGCCACAACCCCAGCCCCTGACTTTTATTTTTAACTACACCTCAATTGGTAGGCATTGAGGTTTTTGTTTGTTTTGTTTTGTTTTTTATAGCAGGAATTGAACTCGGGGGCCACATCCCCAGTGTCTTTTGAAAATTATGATTTTTCATTTTGAGACAGGGTCTCACTAAGTCGCTGAGGCTGGCTTTGAATTCGTGATCCTCCTGCCTCAGCCTCCCAAGCTGTGGGGAGTAGAGGCATGTGCCACCACACCCCTTGAGGTTACTTATAGTTGTTCACCACTATCAACAGTGCTGTGGTGAGCACCCCATGCACATACTTTGTTAGTAAAAATGAGTATTTCACAAACGTGGAATTACCAAGTCAGAGGTTATGTTCATATCATCTTGTGATTTTATCTTTTTCTGTTTTTCATTTTCTGCAGTAAATAAGGTGTCACTTTTATAACCGTGAGATGAAAAATATCACCTTATTATTTCCCCGTGCTTTAAGAATGGGAATGGCCAAGCAGGATAATCTAGGCTCCCTCCATGGCCCATAAACCAACCTGTAACATCTAATTCCATGGGGAACTGTCCCCACTGCTAGGCTATGCGTGTTCAGCACCCAGGCTGCACCATCATCTCTTTTTTTCTTTTTTTAGTGCACTACAGATATATATATAAGAATTGGGTTCATTTTGAAAAAAAAAAAAAATAATACGTGCAGGGTATTTGATATACTCCATTTCATTCCCAAGTCCCCCACCTTTCCTTCTCTCTCCTCCCTCCCTTGATATTCTCCTTCTTCTCCCTCTTGGTCTTCCTTTCACTCCTTTATCTAAATTTATTTGATTGGCTCTTGGTAGTGATACAGATGCACAAAGGTGGAATTCACTGTGGTAGACTTATACACACACACACAGAGCATAATTTTCCTACCTTCATTCTGCTTTTCCCACCTTTCTTCCCTTCCCCCCCAATTTCCTTCTTCTGCTCCTCTTATCTTTCCTGTCTTAATGATATCTTTACACACACACACACACACACACACACACACACACACACACATGCACGCACACTTTTTTCCCTTATTTCTCTCTGGCTTCCACATATGATAGAAAACATTCAGCCCTTGACATTCTGAATCTGGCTTATTTCACTTAACATGATGTTCTACATTTCCATCCCTTTTTTCTTTTTATTTTCTAAATGCCATAATTTCATTCTTCTCTATGGCTGACTAAAACTCCATTGTGTATTGTGTACATACACCACATTGTCTTGACCCATGCATCTGTTGATGGGCATCTGGGCTGGTTCTAGCTTGGCTGGTGGGAATCGTGCTCCTGTAAGCCCTCACGCGCATGTTGTGTCACCGTGGTCTGTTGATTTTACTTCTTTTAGATATAGAGAGAGGAGTGGGATGGCTGGGTCATGTGGTAGTTCCATTCCTGGTTTTTTGAGGAGTCTCTGTATGGCTTTCCAGGGTGGTTGTACTAATTCGCAGTCCCACCAACAATGTACACGTGTACCTTTTCCCCCACTTTCTCACCAATGCTTATTATTGTTTGTGTTCTTGATGGTTGGAATTCTGACTAGAGGGAGATGAAATCCTAGTGTAGTTTTGAACCACCTTTAAAATGTCAGACATCACTGAGTGGGAGGTTGGTAGAGGGAGGGGTACAGAGGGGTAAGAATTAAATGGAGAAATGAGAACTCGAAAAGACTGGAAGAGTTGGAACTGGACTACAAGGAGAAGCCCTCCTCCACTACATCCCAAGCAGAAACCCTGGAGAGCAAGCCACACCATTCATGGCCATTGCCACTCATTAAGTCCATCATGGTTAGTGGACCATCATGGGAATCATACAGACTCTCTGTCCCATGCTGCATCTGTCTGCCTAATTGCTGACCAGTCCAGGGCACAACCTGTTAGAGATTGTAAGCATGGCAGTGACCTTGACCCTCTTCTCTCCCCAACCTCCACCTGCAGAACTTCCTTCGTTGCCAAAATAACAAGACCAACTACAATTTGGTGTGTGAGACGCTGCAGTTTCTGGACTGTATTTGTGGGAGCACGACTGGTGGCCTTGGGCTCCTTGGACTGTACATCAACGAGAAGAATGTCGCGCTTATCAATCAAACCCTGGAAAGTCTGACTGAATACTGTCAGGGACCTTGCCATGAAAACCAGGTGATTCCATCTGCAATTGCTTTATCATTTTGGAAGTGTTGATGAGACTAGTTCAGGTCTCATGAAAACAGAAGGGATATCAGTGGAGGAGAGGAAATGGGAAATGATGTTGGCCAAATTATATGGTTTTGTTTTGTGCATGTACAGATAGGTAACAACAAGTCTTGCCGTTAGATATGGTTAAAACACACCGATAAAAATACAGGGGGAAAAAAAGAGGCTGGTTCAGAAGTCACCTCACATCTGTCTGCTGCCCTAGGGAGTCAGTGGGACTTGAGGTGGAAAGAACACTCCCCCCTTTGTCAGCCTTCAGAAGATTCACCTAATGATGGACTCTGGAGGGCTTGACCTTGGCCTCTGGGGTTGGTTTGGTTTGGTTGGACATTCAACTCTAACTTGACTTTTTAGGGGTCGGTGATAAAGTGGAAGAGGGGTGCTACATTAGCACCAGAAAAAATGGTGATTTATTGTAAATACCAGGAAAGATTAAAAAGAGGCTATTTGAAGGTGATGTGAACTTAGATAGAGACAAGGTCTCCACACAAAACAGCTTGAAAGCAACATGAGGACATTTCTAGTTGCCATGATAACGCTGTGGATATTGAGGCAAAGCAGGTGGGTCTCTGGCCCCCTGGAAGTGTGCTGTGGAGTGGAGCCCGGAACTTCTCTTCCTGATAGGGTTGTGGCTTGTAGGTGGCATCTGGAAGAGGGGGTGAGTTTGAGCCTTGGTGTGGGACCGAGTGTGATTCACAGTTTTACGCTGGAGCTCCTTTCTGGCTGTGGTGGGCAGAGCAAGTCTTCAGGTGGCCGGGAAGGCATGCAGTGCTGGTTACCTGGAGAGACAGGACCTTCACTCCAAGGAGAGTAGTTTTTCACAGACGTCTGGTGGCCTGCATAAAACCTGGCCTCGGTTACCTGGGAATGTGAGACTAGTGTTTTGCTACGTCTGCTTTCCCCTCCTGGTGTCCTGATGGAGCCGATGGTGCAGTCCTAGCTAGGAGAAGGAGCACAGAAATGCCCAGGCTTCAGGGAAAGGCTCTCTTTGACATTGCAGGGAATTTCCTTAAAACCTCGGGTTTGCTCTTCTGCCAAACTGAGGCCTGGAAAGCAAGAGGCTGTAGGGGGTTGTGCTTTGGGAAGATGATTAATTTTGATATTGTGTGAATTAAACCAGAAGTTTGCTTTCCAAACTTATGCCTTAAGCAAAGACACCAAAACAAAATGAGTGACGTCAAGGGGAATGGAATACACTTTTAAAGGGGAAAAAGGGCTCAGACCCTGGTATCAGTCACGCACTGTATTTTCCTTTTAAGAACAAAAGCTTACTGCACACTACTATTTGGATCAGATGAGACCAATTTATCAGTTAGCATGCATGGGGACTTTCCTGCTGTTTACTGTTAATTCTGAAACTAGAGATTTTCATCTATCTTTTATTTTTACTACTTTCTCACGGAAAATTGCAGCCCTCCCCTAGAGACATTGCTGGGAGCAGCAGACGTTGTGTTGAAATAGCCGCTGAGCCTCTTGGCCTTTGACTTCTGATTTATGTCCGGCATTTGTGTGAATGTCTGTGTGTCTCTCTGCCCAGAACTGCATCGCCACCCACGAGTCCAATGGCATCGACATCATCACAGCCCTGATCCTCAACGACATCAACCCTCTGGGGAAGAAGCGCATGGACCTCGTGTTAGAACTGAAGGCAAGTTTGAGAGACCTGAGAGGAGGGGTGCTGGTGCTGCGTCGTGACACAATCAGGGTCCTGAGCTAGGTAGTAGTGGCGGTTCTGTTGAGCTGCATGAAAGAGCCAAGTCACATGTACTCACTGAAATGTGGCACTATCCAAATAAGGGCCTTGGGGCAGGTACCAGGTTTTCAATTGTTAGGTCACATGTCACTAAGAGATGAGAAGCGAACCTGGCATCCAAGAACCAGAAGCCTACATTCCAAAAGCTACAGGCCGGGAGACGATGGAAAGATTCTTCTCTCTGGGGTTTCCAGATTTTTCCCCCTTTGAGGATAAAGGATAGGTTTGGTTGTACTAAGCTTCAACCAATCTAGCAACTCAAAAAATCCATTTTTACTTAATCAGGATAATACATTTTTTTAAAAATTCGGTCCTGAATTAGCAGAAAGGTGGCTAGTAATGTTTAAAGTAAGGACAGTACACTGAGAATGTGCCTTCAGGCCCATGATGACCCATGTGTGAATGGAGGCCTTCATGTAGTTGATACGGAAGCACCACCGGCTTTTGACTCTCCGTAAACACTGAAGTAGCTTTTCAGAGTAAAAGCAGTGCTTTCAAGGTCCCTAAGCTGCAGGGTTTATAATCTGGTTTTGAAATATGTGAACAACACATATACCATCCCGGAAAGTGACTTCTTGAGTGAGCCCCCAAACTCTCCCCTTGCTTTGAGGTTCCAAAGGTTCTCACATAATCCAAAGAATTAGGACTTGGGGTGTAGTGCAGCAGTAGACCACTTGCCTAGCATGCACAAGACCATGGGTTCCATTCCTAGCACCCTACCCAGCCCCCCCCCCCAAAAAAATCCAGAGGTTCACTTCTGAAACTTGTACTTGAAACCCACCCTGGTGTGTGCAAAGGTGTTATTGTCACTGAGCACATTTCCTCCTAGCTGTCCCCATGTTGGTGCGAGTTGAGATCTGTACCCTTGCTTACAGCCACATACAGCATTGAGCACTTCGTCATTATCATGGAAAGGCCCAGAACTACAGGGTTCACTGAAAAACTGCTCTGTTTTGGTTGCATGGAAGGCCCAGTTATTTTTATTTTTTTCTTTAATACTTCAGTGGAGGGTCTAATTAGTTGATTTGGGTATATGGATTTTTGGGGGAGGAGGGGGCAGTGGTTTTAGCTCCTTTCGAGAAATTTTGCTTTACACCTGATTTGAGCATCGTGCAAACACACCGTTTATCAGCCACTGGACTACTCTGAGACATTCATGTGCTCCAGGGCAGCATTTCAGTGACCTGTTCCACTAATTCAACAGTCTGATGATCTGAGGATAATTATAGAAAGTTCTGTCTTATGACAGCACAGCAACCTAACTGAGCTGCTGTGAAGCTTGGGGAGGAACACCCCCCCCCAAAAAAAAAAAACCAAGATCTTTGGAGTCCTATAAACAAAAAGCATAGAAATCCTTATGGCCCAGGACCTCAAGTGAGGTCAAGCCAAGATCCACAGGGTGTAGCCACATGGGCACTGTTAATAGGATGGGAACACAGAGCTTGGCAGGCAGGCAGGCAGTGTTCCTCTGGGTCACTCTGGTTAAGTGTGTTAGTTGTACTCTCATGGTATTTGGAGTTATGGGTACTGATGGAAATATTTTCAGACCACGAAGAACTATCCTGGTTGCCTTGTCTTCTCTGGCCTGCTGGGCTGAGCAGCAGTGTCCCTACACTCATCTGCCCCTGCAGAGAACTTGCCACTCCACTCCTCAGGAGCATCAAGTCAGCATGGGCCTGTGCACAGCCATGTCACCAAGAGTGACAGTCCAGTCAGGCCTCCACGTGTGCCTCTCAATATCTGCAGGGTCAGCCAACCGCAGGATCAAAATATTTGAGGAAAAATTATTGCACCTATGCTGAAAACGTACAGACAGTCTTGTTCTTGTTATTATTTCCTAAAAAAATATAGCACAGCAACAATTATTGACCTTGTACTTTTACATTGTGTTATGTATTATCATAAATAGTCCAGAGAAGAAGTATTTGGAAGGATGTTCTCAGTTATATGCACAGACTATACCATTTTCTATAAGGGACCTGAGCATCCCTGGGTTTTGGTTCCCCAGGGGTCCTGGGACCGATCCCCCATGGAGACTGGTGGGTGACTGGCACCCGCCAACACCCAGGTTTAGAATTCCAATACTTGCTAGTCTTCCAACAGCTGACACCTGTGTCTCTTTGACCTGAATCGGATTGTGTGCATGTCGCGGGGTCTGAAGGTAGCACCTCCTCTGCCTGTTGCAGAGCGTCTGTGCCATCCTCTCCCCACCAGGTGGATGCCTGTCTGACTAGCCAGGCTGCACACCTGAGTCCCCCGCCCTCGCATCTCCCCTGCCTCTCTCACCCTGGCTTTTCTCCAACTAGAACAACGCTTCCAAGTTGCTGCTGGCCATCATGGAGAGCAGACACGACAGTGAGAATGCCGAGAGGATCCTCTACAACATGCGGCCGAAGGAGCTGGTGAGTTGGGAACATCAAAGTAGGACCTGGGACCCACTCAAGGAAGCTTTCTTCAAGATTCATCAAACCAGAAGGATGAAGAAAACTTGCAATTCAGGCCCCTGAGCCGGTGGGGAGGTGAAGCGTAGGGCACTGGACATGTGTTCCCTGTCCCTGGAGCATCCAGAAGCCACCTTCTCTGTCTTCCGCTCATGGAGGACTGGGTGCAGAGCATGGTCAAGTTCACTGGCCAAGTTCAGATGCATTACGGTGAGGTTTTGGCAGCCATTTGACCTCTCCAACCTCACACTTCCCTGATTCATAAAAGAAAGATGAAGTCACCTGGGCCAAAGCGTTGTTTTCAAGACTAGATGAGAAGGTTCACATCTAGCCCAGTGCAGTGCTGACACACGATAGTCCTCTGTGAATCGAAGCCCCTTTTCTGCTCACCCCTATTCTTTGCTGATATTTTTGCCACATCTTTGTCCAGGGGTGACAAGATCACATCCGTTCTTGTTGCCAGTGGTCTGGACAATGGAAGAGAAGTTTCTTGGGTGGCTGGCGTGCTTTCTTGGCTTGAGTTTTCTTTGGAGAAAACACGATCTGGTTTATTTTTGAGGGGTGATATTCACAGGGGGCTGTGACTTCCAGGTTGGAGTTGGGGCTGCAGACTGTCAGACGAGGAGCGTTCAGAGATGGTGACAAGAGCAGAGGGCAGAGCTCTCTTTTTGGACTTTTCCCCATACAAACAAACTGCAGCTGACAGACTTAAATGAGGGCATTAAAACAGCTCTGCCTCCTGCTGACCTAGATGTGCACAGGCCAAAGTCCCTTCATGTATTTCTTTATTTAAAGTTAAGAGCAGCCCAGTTCTTTGATCTCCGAGGTCAGGGAATAAGGTCTCAGCCCGAGCTGGGAGTCCTCTGTGCGTTTGCGTAACAGCTTGTATAACTGGGAGTGCTGGGGACTCAGGGTTATCTTTCTTGAGTAGGGTCAGCATGACCTTGCAGAGATCCCGTTCATGAACTAAGAAAGCACCCAGCTCTTCTGGCCTGTCCTGGGTGGGGAAATGCCAGCACCCCATGCTGTGGCTGCCTCTAGCTCCTGGTTGGCCCCGTTGTGCTTGGAGAACATCATTCTGGCTCACAGGAGGAGTCGGACTTCCTGGAACAAATATGGCTCTAAGTGTCTAGATAGAGGGACGCTCAGATGTCCAGTGTGTGTGTGCAAGCGTGCACTGTGTGTGTTGTGGCCCTGCATCCTACACAACATGCTGTCTGCCTGATTGGATATTGGAGGGAACTTGGCAGGAATCAAAGCTCAGAGAAGGAGGCTTTGTCTCCAAAGTTCAACCCAGTGCCTGAACTGGCCTCAGTGCAGAAATGGGTGGCTCTCCACGTGTTTGATTTGGGGTAATGAGTAATAATTCCAGATTGCTGCCTTGTGGCTAAACTGCCTTCTGAACCGTCAAAAAAGCCAAAATACCAACAAACAAACAAAAAAAAATGAATCTTTCATACGATTTAGGGGGTGGAGGTGTTCTTACTCTTTAAATGATGAAATCCTGAACAATTTGTTCATTTAATAAATCCTGGCCAGGCCCTCCATCAGCTAGGGCACCGTGCTGGGCACTAGGGCAGGGTCTGGATACAGGCAGACTTGGCTCCTGCTCCCTGGGAGGTGAGGTGAGTGGAAACAGCAAGATAGGGACAGAAAGGCTCCAGGATGCTGGAGGCATGAGCCAAGCCAAGTGCATAGAACCAGGGACAGAGCTGTGGCACTGTGAAGGCGTCCAAGCTCATTAACTGTGACTTCATCAGTGTTCTTTTCTCTTAGTGTCTTTGTCCATAAAGAAATGGAACCTCTGGTAACTTTATAAAATGTTTGTGAGCATTAATTTTTTTTTGGGGGGGGGTGGTGCTGGGGATTGAACCCAAGGCCTTGCACATTCGAGGGAAGCACTCTACCGAGTGAACCAGAGCCTCAGCCCTATGAGCATTACATTTTTAAAAAGAACATGAAAATAGTAAGCACGGTGCCTGGCACCAAGGAGAAGCGGTCAATAGATGTTACTAGTTGTCTATTATTTTCACATAGTGTAGGCTTGTCAGGGAAGGGAACTGAATAAGAAAAATATTTCACAGCCAGGCACAGTTATGCACATTCCAGTGACTCAGGAGACTGGGACAGGGGGATCACAAGTTTGAGGCCAGCCTCAGCAATTTAGCAAGACCTGTTGCAAAAAGGTGGTGTAGTTCAGTGGTGGAGTGACCCTGGGTTCAATCCCCAGCACCAAAAAAAAAAAAAAGAAAACAAGCTGTTCTGAAAACAAATGGATTTCTTAGCAGATTTTTCCTAAAAGGACAAAATTGGGATTAAGGAGAGTTGATGGAAAGAAATGTGGAGATAGGAAAATTCAGGCTTCTAACTTACATTTATATCATATTTGCCTTTTCAAAGTGCTTTTATAGCCATTGCCCCCTTTTAAATTAGGAGCCATAGAATATCTCTTGCTCCAAGTAGAGTAAATGAATTTGCTTCTTGTCTGTGGAGGGTAAAGGTCTCGACTGCTTGCAGCAGTGTTAGGAGGATTCTGAGGCTGCGTTCCAAGCCCGCTAGGAAATGCTGCTGCACTGGGTGAGCAGCATCTGCCCCAGAGGGAAGATTACCACCTGGGTGCTACAGACGCCAGTCTTCAGAGGGTCCCCTCGGCCCTTCTTGCAGGTGGAAGTGATCAAGAAGGCTTACATGCAAGGCGAAGTCGAATTTGAGGATGGAGAAAATGGTGAGGACGGAGCTGCCTCCCCCAGGAATGTGGGGCACAACATCTACATATTAGCACACCAGGTATGAGCTCCTACGCCCCTGCAGACTCTGCGCCCAAGGCCACCAACCATTCCAAGCCCAAGGGCCTTCCGGAACTGAGGGCTGTGGGCCTGGGACTGGCCCTCCTTGATGGCCTTCTCTGAGGGCTGGCTGCACTCATGAGAGTGTGGCTCCCGGGAGTTTTGGCATCTGATCTGAGGCCCAGGACTTTTCTGTGCTGAGGTCACAGACTTGGAAATCCCCCTTATAAGCACCCACCCCTGGGCAGTAACAGTCGGTGGTTTATGATCTTGTCTGGAGTCCTGTGAAAGGCGTCCCAGCCTTTCTTATAAATACAGCCAAGTTTCTTAACAATCTAAAGGAGTAAACTCCAGCTTCTCCCCCAGCCGTATGTGAGGTCCGTGGGAACTTGTCGTTAGGACTTCCTTCTGCCTTGGGGGATAGGGTGATGCTCCGTGCCCTGGCATCCCAGTGTCTCCTTTCTTTATCCTGTTCCCTGTAGGAGGTTCTTAATCCTCTTTCCGGGTGCTGATGTCTCTTGGATTTTTGGGGGGTCTGGGCAGGCCGTAGCTCAGCTCCTGTTTCCTGTCCCCCTTGTCCCTCGAGCAGAGACCCGGCTATAAGCAATGATGGGGTTGGGCCCGAGGTTGGTAGGTCCCCACCCCATTTCTATCCCATGATTAGCATCTGACCTCCAAAAGGGCTTCTGAACATTCCACATGGAGGCTCTGCAGGACTGTCCAGAAAACCCTCCTGTCTACATAGAAATCAGGGGACCTTCATGAAGTGGCACGCCCTGTAATCCCAGCAGCTCCAGAGGCCGAGACAGGAGGATCGCAAGTTCAAAGCCAGCCTCAGCAATTTAGCAAGGCCCTCAGCAATTAGCAAGATCCTGTCTCAAAATAACAAATGAAAAGGGCTGGGGATCTGGCTCAGAGGCCGAGCCCCTTTGGGTTAAATCTCTGCTACCCCCTGCTCCCTGTAAAAAGAAAAGAAATGAAACCAAGGGGAAGCAAGGACTCTGTATGAGCTTCCAGGACTTTTCTACCAGGCTCTCCAAGTGACCCCCATGCAGAGGCACCTGGAGAGAAGGTAGCAAGCCTCCCAGCTCCTTTGCCCTCTGCTTGCTGCTGGTTGCGATGCACTGTTTGAAACTCGTAGCTAGAAAGAGCTCATGCATTCCTGTTGTGGAGATGTCGCCCCTGTGTTTCTGTACTTGTGTTCTAGTTGGCTCGGCACAACAAAGAACTTCAGACCATGCTGAAGCCTGGTGGCCAGGTGGATGGAGACGAAGCTCTGGAGTTCTATGCCAAGCACACGGCACAGATCGAGGTAAGCGTGGTCAGCCTGGCGCCGACCTTCAGTGCTGAGGCCTCCACTGAGCAATGCCCTGTGCCAGGCCTGTGCACATTCTTTATCTGAGCGGTGAAGGTGCTGTGAGCACCTCCTCTATACCAGGTCTTGTGTAAGGTGTGAATTAACCAGTGATGGCCGTCGGTCGTGTCTCTTGAGGGCTGGAGATGAAGTGGGCTCTGAGCAGAGCCAAACAGAGACATCTCACTCATGTCAGATTGTGGCCAGGCCACAAGGATATGGCATAAAAGAAAGCTCAGCAGAGGGGACGTGCTGCAGACTGTGATGCCCAGGAGGCCTGTTCTGAAGAGGTGGCCTCTGAGTGCAGACCCTCATGAACGGGCGAGGAGCTTCTCAGACCCTGGGAGGGGAGATTCTCGGGAGGATGGAGATGAGCAAGGCCCAGGGGCTGCAGTTCAGGGAGCTGAAGGGAGGGGGCAGCCCCGAGCCTGCAGAACTGGTGCACCATCCCTGGGAGAAGTCCAGACTGGAACCCAGGGCAATGGGACCACTAGGGAGCCTCACTCAGCCACACTACAGTCACATCTGCATGTTAAACCAAACAAAAAAGGTCTTACTAATAATCCTCCTTGAACTGGTTGGTAATGTCCCCATTTTTCACATGGAGAGTCACTGCCGTAAGGCTCAGGGGAGTCATGTTCCTTCTCCAACTCTCAGAGCTGGAATTTTAATCCCCGTCTGTCTGACCCCTGAGCCTGGGGATGTGTTTTATGTCCCCTGAATTGTCTCTTAGCATCCCAGGGAACACGGGCTTCCATCAGTCCTGCAGCAGTAAGGGATGATGCGTCACGTTTTGCCAACAAGGAAATATCCAAGCTCAGCATCAGCATTGAAAGGAGGGTTCACATTCACAAGGACTAGCACATTCCTTTGAGCAGCGGCATGTTCAAGATGGAGATTTTTCATGTGTTCTTCTCTGATGAATCAGGTTTCCAGGCCATCCTAATGTCATGTATCATTTCACTCATGTGCCAGAGTAGGTGAGCACATATTCTTGATTCATCATGTGTGTCGAGGAGCTTGGCCACAGGGCCAGTTCTGTCCTCTGGAACCCTTGGAAGACAAGTGTTAGGTGTTGGTGCCTTAGAATGTCAGAGGAGACCGGAACCTTAGAGGTCATTTTGTTGAGCTCCATGCTTTACTGGGGAGAAGACCCACTAGAGGCTGGAGAAGCACTAGAGAAGTTCTCCTGCCTCCCACTTTTAAGTGGCTTTTTTAAAAAAAAGGACAGAAATGCCTAGATGTCCCTGCCTTTGGCCAACACCCTCCCCTTCCCTCAGGTTTCCCCTGGTGGTTACCTGAGGGAACCAGGGAACAGTTCCCCACCTCCTGGGGCTTTCTTTGCAGCCCCAGTGTCCTCACTGGGAATCAGGCTAGGTGGCCCCAGGCTCGGGAACTCCTCCTGTTCCTTTTCCTCCTGAGCCCAGATGCACATCTCTCATGATGTCCTTCAGAAGAAGGCAGGACTGATTCCCAGTGGCTTGACTGTGTGGAGCAGACAGGTTCTCCATAGCAGGACACTGCAGAATGGTCCCTGCACCCCTGTTTACACCAGAATTACCTGGAGAGCTGGATCATGGGCAGGTTCTGGTCACTAACCCCTCACATTGTGATTCTAGTTCTATGAGGTTAGGTTGTGGGCAGAACTAGTGTGAGAACAAAGGCTTCCGAAACCCGAGTTCCAGCTAGATTCAGGAAGCACTGGTCTACGTCCCTCAGAGAATATGGAGCCAGGGCTTGGGAACCCGTCCCACCTCTGGGACACCTTCCCACTTGTGTTAGTCAGCTTTTCGTCACTGTGACCAAAATACCTGATAGGAAAAACCTAGAGGAGGAAAAGTTTATTTGGGGCTCAGTTTCAGAGATCTCAGTTCATGGTTAGAAAGTTTCATTGCTCTGGGCCCATGGCAAAGCAGAACATCATGACACCAGGTCCCAGCTAAGGGAAACCTCTCAGCTCGTGGCAGCCAGGAAGCAGGGAGGAGGAAGGCAGAGGAGGAGAGAGGGGACCAAGGGGCCACAGGAACAATGCACCCTTCCAGGGCACGCCCCCAGTGACCCACCTCTTCCAGCCACACCCTACCTGCCTGTGGTCACCGGGACCCGTCAGCCCATTAGGATGGACTGCTGAGGCTGCAGCTCTCAGTCCAGTCATTTCACCCTGTCCAGTGTGAGAGTTCTGTGTGGCTGCTGAGATGAAAATGAAATATAACGGAATATTCAGCTCCTCAGTTGCAGTAAGCATATGTGCTAATGCCCAGAGGCCACCTATGGCCCGCCATCCTCCTGGGCAGCATAGATGGAGAACCATCCCATCTTAGAGAAAGTTCTGTCAGGCAATAGCAGCCTCATGTGAATATGTATGTGAAACGCAATGTGATTTTCCGGTAAAAGCTGGTCACATTAAAACGAATGGGGTCTGAGGTTAGAAAAGCAGAGTTAACCAGAACTGGTTTTTACATTAGTCTGAGTGAGATGGCCCAGCCAAAGTCATCGAATCTGAAAAGTTTGTTCTTTATTGTTCTGAACCTCGAACCCCAAGTCCGCCTGCAGCCTACACAAGGTGTCGGAGGCGACCGCTGAGTCTCTCCTTTGTTTTTAAACCAGATTGTCCGATTAGACCGAACAATGGAACAGATTGTCTTCCCAGTACCCAGCATATGTGAATTCCTAACCAAGGAGTCAAAACTGCGAATATACTACACCACGGAGCGGGACGAGCAGGGTAGCAAGATCAACGACTTCTTCCTGCGCTCGGAAGACCTCTTCAACGAAATGAACTGGCAGAAGAAGCTGCGAGGTGGGTCCCAGTGCCGGGGACTTGCTCCTAAGAGGTGTGGTCCTGGGTGTCTCATAGACTCGAGCTGAGGGGTGCCTCTGCCTCCCAAGAGAAGCCACGTGGGGGTCATCTGTGTGCTTTCCTGGAGGCCAGTGGTGGCCCTTTAGTAGCTGATAAATGGGGCCAAGCCTCAGTGTGGCAGTTCCCCAGAGAGGCTTCCTTCATGCAGCATCTGTCCTGACTGGATGTGTGGCAGTTCCATGGATGACTTAGAATGCCCTTTTTTGTTGTAATCTCCATGTCAGAAATAGAAGTGGGGCATGGTGTAATCCCAGAAACTCAAGAGGCTCAAGCAGGAGGATTGCAAGTTTGAGGCCAGCTGCAGCAACTTAGGGAGGCCCTAACCCACTCAGCGAGACCCTGTGTCAAAATTAAAAAGGAGCTGGGGATGTCGCTCAGTGGTTCAAGCATCCCTGGGTTCAATCCCTGGCACCAAATAAATAAATAAATAAATAAAGAGGGCGATGAAAGACCAGGCCCTTGAGCGCCCAGGATGGTTCAGTGGGCAGAAAGTGCACTCGGCCTGATTGCTCATTTACTAGCACACCTGCTCTGGAGTCTCCCATGTTTCCCCTCATACCGAGGAGCTCAGGTTTGAGGCTCTAAATCATTTTATGGGCAGAATAACTTTTTATGTACGACACATCATTGCCCTCCAGCGAGTCCTATGGAGAGGCCCAGGCAGGCCTGTCTGAAATGACTCATGGTAGGCACCTTTATAGGGCTTCCGCAGGGGGCTCCCCTGCTCCTGGTTTTCATTAGGGGTTTAATATGGTCCTTCAGCCCCAACGACGAGCTTGGCACCAGCTGTTGTGGCCAACTTGAAAAGGATCATGTTTTATTTCTGTCAGGAGCCAGGCTTTTATTTGAAACGCTGAAGTCCAGCTACGACTGTGATCTTCTTGGCTCTTTCTATGGGGTGCGACTAGGGTTGGGGAGAGATGTGTCATAGGTCAGTTTCGGGGAACTCTCATCCTCTCCCTGATCCCTGCTAATCTGAGGACCAGACATGTCTCCTCTGCTGCTGCTTTACTTCTCTCCTCACCCACCTGCATCCTTAGCTTTGCTAGTGACAAAGAAGGTTGTCCAAGCAGATTGGCCAAAAGGTCCTATTCCCACCTCACCCCATCCCTATTCCTTTCTCGTCCGTCCCTAAGGGGCATCTTAAAACATTCTGGGCCATACCATCCTGTACCCACATGTCTCGAGTCTGACCCAGGGAGCAAAGGCTCACAGCAGTGAGCATGGGTATCCTCCTTGGTACAGACCTCAGAGGATGCAGGCACGATTCTACCACTGCCTGTCTTTGGAGCCTCCTGTAGATTCTTCCTCCGACACTCTTCCAATTTGGGCATCATGGTGAACACTGGCACTCCTGATAGCACCATGCTGGGCTGTAAGAAAGAGATGCCCCTGCCACGAGGAGGAGAAAAGCCCCATCTGCCTCGGGCTCACCTTTCTAGTTCTGTGCTAGAGAGAAGAGAGAACTGCTTTGTGGCTTCTGCCTGTCAGCGCGATGTACCACAGTCGCAGCTTTAGGGAATGGTCCCGATTTCATGCCTCCAAATCTTATCAATTAATTTTATGCTTATCAGTGAATGTGGCTGCTGAGTGGATCAGATATATTTCATCTCCCAGAATTGTTCGTCAATCCATATATATATATAGGGGGTGTACGTGTGTCTCTCTAAAAATCTGGTAAACCAACAGAGACCTTTCTGTTACGGTGTCTCACGTCGCTCTTTCTGAAATGGTGTCTCCAGCTGGGGAGATCGGGGGACCTCAGCCCCAAGGAGGAGGATGTCAGTTCCATTCTCTCTCTGCCACCCCCCTGCTCTGTGGCCCCCAGCAGGTGGGTTAACTGCTCCCAGACCTTCATCCATAAGTCGAGGAGCAGGATGACCTCTTGGACTCCTTTTATTCCAGAATGGCCATCTTGGCATTCCCAGATTCATGTCACAGTGTCACTCCTGCCTTCCTTTATTTTCAGTCTTTCTGTTTTTGGAAAACAGTTTTTATTTCTGTGAAGCTTAAACACAAGTATAGTTGTCAACTGGAAGATTTTAATTGGCTTCAAAGCTATCCTCTGGTAAGAGAGAAATTGAAAATAATAACTGAATTAAACATGATTTGCATATCTAGGGAGGGGAGAAGTATACTCATTAGAAGTGCAGTGAAGTTGAAATGCATTCTCCCCTTCCAAGGGTTTATCTTCTCTTCTAGTAATTCTGCAGAAGAGGTCTTTTCTGGCTTACTCACATAGCAGCTCAGCTTTACCTTTTACTGAACATCACCCGTGCTTTGGGACATCTGTAGCTGAGACTCCACTGTTAACGTTGCTTAGTGTTTTCTTCTGCAAGAACTGAGACACCCAGTTAGATGCTCTGCCCTGTAGAAACCCTGTTCTCTGCTTTGCTTACCCAGCACATGCAGCAGGCACGCAGGCACACACACCCTTCTCCCACCTGCATCCTGTCTCTGCCTCCCGCTCTGAAGGTCACAGCTCTGGTGAAGTCCAGACTGGGCTGTGAAAACTAGAAGAGGAAACTGAGATAGAGTTGCACATGCTCACGCCTGTGCCCTGTGACTGTCACTCTGATGGGCACAGAGCTGGGAAATGCTGCTTATACACATATATGTGGAATCCAGGTCAGCTGGCAAAGCCCAGTTCCTTTAAGCAAAAGGCTAGGAAAGAGTGTCACCAAAACGTGTCCTAGGTATAGTGAGTCAAATCACTCGCCCATCTGGGTTCATGGCATCCCACTGTCTTGCTGGACATGGCAGGATGTTGTTGATCCAGGCAACTTTTAGCCCCAAGGACATAGAAAACCTGCTGCAGGTTACAGTGGAGAACCCAACATGCGAAGGTTGTGGCTTCTTCCTTTGGAAGTGGGCAGACAACACAGGCATATTTTAAGTGGCTACATACCAAGCTGATTATGATTAGGCCTGTAGTCAGGCAGTGGCAGGTTATGCGAATATGGGAAAGGAAGACTTGGGAGGACAGGTGGGACCGGAATAGCATCTAGATGGGAAGTGGGGACTTAGCACAGCCAGAGAGCCTGCAGGAGGGGGAGATGTATCCGTCTTCTCTTGCTGCCGAAACCACTAGTCACGAATTCTGGTACCTACCACACCATTCTCACGAGCCTGTTATCAAATTGGTAGAGCCATGGCTGCCTGAGGTCCTGGGCTTTTGTCCCCTCCCTCCTCAAAGCCCAGAGTGTCTAGCAGAACCCTTCTTGTGTTGCATGGCTTTGGCTCTGAGTCTCCTGCTTCCGTCTTTCACATGCAAGGACTTGCAAGTCCTTTCTGTCATGTAAGGTAAGACAGTCACAGGCCCTGAGGATTAGGATAGGGACATTTAGGGCCCATCATTTTGCCTACTGTAGAATGCATGTTCATTGCATTTCATCACTGTGTACCAAGTTACCCACCAAATTTTAGTGGCTTGAAAAAGTAAATATTGATTTTTCTCACCGCTTTCTGGGGTCAGGAATTTGGGAGTAGCTTAGGGGGATGGTTCTGACTCAGAGTGTTTCAACTGAGACCCCAACCAGGGCCACCATCTGTGCATTTGCCTGGACTGGAACATCCACCTGTTGTTAGCTCACCCAGGTGGCTGTTGGCAGGGGTCTCAGTTCCTCTGCACATGGGCCTCTGGGTGAATCTGCTGCAAGTCCTCACAACCCAGCAGAGCCAATGGCTGAGTCCAGAGAGTGAGGAAGGCCACAGAGCCCTTCGTGACTACCCTTAGAAGTCAGGCACCAACAGTTGTGCTGTGTTCTGTTTATTAGAAGTGAGTTGCTGGCCCCACACACACTCGGGGGAGGAGAATTTAGCCACACCTTGTGAAGGGAAGAGTATCAGAGACCTTGTGGACATGGTTTTAGATCCTCACAAAGAGTACAGGGAGCCCTGAGGGACAGCACCTGTATAGACAGAATCATCACCAGACTGGGATGCAGAGGACAGGGAAGGGAAGAGGGAGAGGGTCCAGGCAGGTGGATGGAATACTGTTCCACATGCCCCAGGAAATAAGAGATGGCACCTCCAGGTGGGTCTCCAAGTACCTTCTTGCTCTTGGATTAACGCCACTTGGTTTAAAGGGCTGAATGTTTGTTCAGATTCAAAATGGTAGTACAATTTAAGTAGAATGCTAGTTTTATAAAAATAAGATGTACTTGTGAACTGCACATTTCTCAAGGTTGTACTGAGGTATCCTACAACGGATGCTCACATTGGCTCTCTGACCATCCTAGGCTTTGCCGGCTCCTTCCCCAACCCCCCAACTTACCACCTGCTTTTGGTACATCCGCGATGGGGAGAGATGCTGCGAATCTGTGCCTGTTCCTTAGCCTCAGCACCTCCTTACCGTTCATCTCTTCCTTCCAGTTCTGGAGTTTTCGTATCTAGATCAGAAAGGGGGCATCAGCCCCAAAAGAATCGCAGTTGCTTTTGTTTTCAAAGCCAGATGATCTTTCTTCTCAAGTTCGCTTCCTCAAGATGAATTATTACCCAGTGATTGGCCGGATCCTGGTTGGCCTCTCTGGAGTGGTCACACAAGCCATTTACCTTTAACCCCGGCACTGACCCCAGAGCATCGATCCCCTGGGTGATGGCATTGCCACACCCTCCACGCATTGCTGGGCATTCCCTTGTGTGTAAAATGAGGCCTCTTAATCTGAAGGCTGGGTTGCGACTCTGCAGTTAGGAAACATCGCCTCTTACCAAGTACAGACCTGCTGTGAGCGATTGTTAAGCACCCAGGGATCTGTCTGTTTGGACCCTAACCGAGTTCAGAAGGGAAGCTTCCAAAGGCTTGGCAGCTGCAAGTATCATTATAGGGCCATAGGGTTTGTCATTGGCCTCTGTGCTAAAGTTAAATGATGACTTCACTGGGGAAGGAGGAAAAAAAAAAGCATTCGAGGGACCCCTGCCCACATGCTCCATTGTCTCTGGGGAGGCTGATGTTGAGTGAGATGCTAGCGCTACACTGAAATCGGCTCCACCCTGGCACCAATGGAAAAGGTGCCCTGGAGCCGCCGAGCATGGACATAGCCTTGTTATTAGAATATCCAGCCCACGTGGTGTCACCGTAGGGCACAATGGATTGAGAAGGCAGTGGTTTCCACAGGGTGCCTTGCCCCTGTGTGACACATGGTGCCACACCCTTTCTCTCCTGGAGCCGCTGGAAACGTGGACTCCAAGCTGACCATCCAGTTGGCACCCTGTGTTCCTGTTTCCCCGGCCCCCTGAGAGTGACCATCAGGCTTCAGGGAGGCGGCAAGTGACTCGGTGTTGGAAAGGGGATTGTTGTTCTGCTGTGGGGCATTAAGAGCCAGGAGGGATGTGAAAAGGGGACCAGTCCTTGTTTGAGGCCCAACTGGACCAACTCTGAGCGCTGTGTCTCCCCAACATTTCTAGAGACCTAATTAAATTCTTGGGTCTCTCTGGGCATCTCATCTGGTCCCAGCAGCCCGAGGGGAACCAGGCCCTCCGTGCATGAACCCTGGATGACCCCCAGCCCCTGCAGCTGGTGCTGTTGACTGGGGCACGCAGGGCTTTCAAATGTCCCAACTTGTCTCCTCCTCCTCTTCAGTGTCCCCCAATAGGCCTTCTGTTCCCGAGTTCTCCAAACAGAAATGAACCGATGAGATGTCACTGCGTGCCAATTTGGAAACAAATGATCATTTTTACTGTTGAGAAGGAAACCGGTGGCACAAGTGGACTTGCGGGGACGGAGGGGAGGAGGGGCTGTGGAGTTCCAGCTCTCTGACGTGGCCTCTGCCCTCCCACAGCCCAGCCTGTCCTCTACTGGTGTGCCCGCAACATGTCCTTCTGGAGCAGCATCTCCTTCAACCTGGCCGTCCTGATGAACCTGCTCGTGGCCTTCTTCTACCCGTTTAAAGGAGTGCGAGGAGGTACCGATGGCTTAAATTTTGAAAAAATGAGTAGATGCAACTGGACAGCTGTGACCTACAGCCTTAGTACTGTCCCTGGAAGCATTTATGCCATGTTTAGGATCGCAGGTTCCCATTTTCAGGCAAGAATGAGATGGTAGCTTTTAGTTTTAAGTCTAACTTAAAATAATTTAAATATTCTATTACTATGTATGTGTATTTTAGTCAAGAAAGAGAAGGAGTTATTGAACTTGAAATATCATCTTAACCCCATTTTTTTGTTGTTATGTTTTGCTTTTGGATACTGAGGATTGAACCCAGAGGCACTCCACCACTGAACCACATCCCTAGTCCTTTTTATTTATTATTTTGAGACGTGGCCTTGCTCAGGTGCTGAGATTGGCCTCTAACTGGCAATCCTCCTACTTCAGCCTCCCGAGTTGCTGGGATTACAGGTGTGGCCACTGAGCTGAGCAGCATTTTTCTTTTAAATGCTATTTCAGGAAGCATGAGCACCCATGTCTGAAAAGATCTGATAGGAACACAGGGCTGCAAGCTATTTTCTGAAGGGTGTCTGCCCTCACTAAGCTGCCAGGTGGCAGGGGTGTGAACAGGAGAGGGTTCAGTGGAGGACTCCATTGGCTGTGATGGAGGCCCCAACTCCTGCTCGTCAAAACAGGTTATTTAGTCACTGCCTTGATCATGTTTGTATTTACCTTTGATTTAAAAAAAAAAATGTTTCAAAGAGATTTTTATTACTCACCGTGACCATTTCTTCTCTGGTTATTTGTGGCAGCACTCAGGCCAGCATCTGGGGACAGTAGGTTGACAGGCCTCACCTTTCAGTGTTAAGCTTTCTACAGTGGAATTCATGGTCAAAGAAGTCCAGAGACTTAGCACCCGGGCCTGGCTCTGCCATTCCACCTCTGGGCAGGCCACTTCCTTGGCTCCTGGTCACATGCCTCTGCATTTCTGGATACTGACACCAAGCTAGAGGCTGGGAGACTTGAGTGTGGCTGTTGAACTTCCTGCAGAATTCAGGGAAAACTAGCAACCTAGTCAGGGTTCCCTGGAGCCTCCTGCTTCTTTCCCATCAAATTTGAGACCCACTGGATGAGCTAATTGCTGAGGATCCTTCTAACTCTAACATGGTGCCCTCTGCGTTGGCATCTTAAAAACTCATGGGAGATGAGGCTTCCTGTTTGGAAAACATGGGCTTCAGGATTTCATGGGGTGGGCATGTGGGACAGCAGGACCAGATCTCCTGGGAGGGAAGGGAGGTCAGTGTGACCTAAGGGGGCCCTTTCTGTCCTTCCACCATATGGTGACTGAAGTTACCTAAAGCACATCAGTTCACCCTCAGATTATTCTTTCCTTTTGTAACATGTGTTGAATGCATTTGCTATACTTAACCAGTAAACCTCTGGAGGAGAAGGCTTCTATTAACCCTGATTAGAAATAACACCTGGTCCATTGACCTGAAAATATTTTTTTGAGATCCATATCTGTTAGGGGCCGGAGTTACAGCTTAGTGTAGACCACTTGCCCACATGCACAGGTCTCTGTTTCTATCCCCACTGCCACAAAACACACACACACACACACACACACACACACACACACGTACACACACGGATATTTGGCATCTTAAGAAAAGAATTTCCAAAATGTCCTTATAGTGCGTGCCATGTGATTCTGTGGCTCATCAGACATGGCTGCCAAGAACAGCAGTGGCCTTAAAAGCTCCTTTTCAAAAGTATCATCTCCCCAGCCCCCTCCATCCCCTTTCATTTCAGAATTGGTGAGTTGTCAAGGGCTGGGGATGTACCTCAGTTGTTAGAGTGCTTGCCTCGTATGCACAAGGCCCTGGGTTCAATCCCCAACACAACAAAATAACAACAACAAAAATCAGAATTGGTGAGTAGCTAAGTCTTTAAAAAGCGTGACACTTGGGCAGGCTCAGATGCTTCCTGAATTTGTAGGCATGCATCATGATTAAAGCAAATGCAGAGTACTACTTTTTAAACTTTTTTATATGGTAGTTTTCTAATACACACATGATGAGAAGGCAGCACAATATAATGACCCACATGTACCTATCAGCCCAGCTTTAAAAATAAACATTTTGCCAGTCTTGTTTCATCTATCCCCCTGCTATATTTTCTGAAACATTTTAAAGAAGTTTAGACATCTTGTTGTTTTGACCATAAATATTTCAGTGTGCCTCTCTAACTTATAAGCATATTTTAAAATCTGTATAATCACCATGTCATTATCATATCTAACAGAACTAACAGTAAATCCTGTAATAGTCTGTCCAAATTCAGATTTCTCCAGCTGTCTCAAAGATGTCTAGAAATTCTAGAGTTGCTTTTTGGAATCTAGCACTCTTTTTTAACACGGCTTTTATAGTGGGGAGACAGGTTTTTACATTGGCCTCTTCAGGATCTGCATATATGGTTATATTTATTAGACTGAGATATTAAGTGGTGTTCATGTGCTTAAGAAAATGCAAGGTAAGCCAGACACTGGGAGAAAAATACTTAGAAAACAGGTATCTAATTAGAGACTTATATCCACAACATTTGAAGATTCCTTAAAACTTAATAATATAAAGCCTGCCCCATTTACAATAATGGGCAAAGTATCTGGTCAGAGAGTTCATAAAAGAAGATACATAGGACCTGGGGTGCATAGCTCAGTGGCAGGACTCTTTCCTATCCACACGCAGGGCCCTGGACTGGATCCTGAGCACTGTAAATAATAACAACAACATCAACACACATACATACAAATAAGCACGTGAAAAGACATTCATCATTATTAGTTGTTAGGGAAATGCAAATTAAAACTAATGAGGGCTGGGGTTGTGGCTCAGTGGTGGAGTGCTTGCCTAGTATGTGTGAGGCACTAGGTTCAATTCTTAGCCCTGCATGTAAATAAATAAACAAATAAAGATCCATCAATGACTAGTAAAAATATTAAAAACAAAAGAAAACACAGGGGCTGGGTTTGTGGCTCAGCAGTAGAGTGCTTGCTAGCATGCATGAGGCACTGGGTTCCATCCTCAGAACCACATAAAAGTAGAATAAAGATATTGTGTCCACCTAACTAAAAAATAAATATTAAAGAAAAAAGACATTTAAACACACACACACACACATCACTGCAAATCTACTAGAATGGGTGAACTAAAAAGACCAACAATACCAAGTACCGGTGATGATGTGGGACCAGCAGAACACTCATATGCCATATGCTGATATGCACGGTCACTTGGGAAAGCAGTATGATAGTATCTTATAAAATTACACCTATACTTAAAACCCAGCAATCTCCTTCCTCACCTTAGTCCAAGAGAAATGGAAACATACCTGCTCCAAGATTTTCACTTGAATATTCTGGTTACATTATTCATAACAGCTCCAAGCTGGAAGTAACCCACATATCCTTTCATTGTTGGATGGATGGATAGGTAAGTTATAGTGTATCCATTCTATGGAATATTACTGAGCAATAAAAATAATGAAATATCAGTAGAGTCACCTGACTCAAAAAAGTTTGATAGGTGAAAGAATTCAGATACATAAGACTACCTACTTGTGTACTTTCCCCCCATTTTTATAAAATTTTAGAAAATGAAAGACTAGCATAGCAGAAGAGCACATCAGTGAGAGAGGTTGGGGCAAAACATGGAAAGCAGAGAGATACAAGGAAACTTTACGGTGATGATATTTTGTATCTCAATTGTGGGGCCAGTTTCAACTGGCTTGGCTACATACACTGCCAAGACTCACCAAATGCAACCTTTAAATTGAGTGATTTTTTTTTCTTTTGACACTGGGGCTTGAACCCAGGGGTGCTTAACCACTGAACCGCATCCCCAGCAATTTTTATTTTTTTTAATTTTGAGAAAGGGTCTCGCTAAGTTGCCTGGGGCCTCACTAAGTTGCTCAGCTGGCCTTAAACTTGCAATCCTTCTGACTTAGCCTCCGGAGTTGTTGGGACCACAGGCATGTGCCACTGTACCTGGCATGGGTAGGTTTTTTTATTTAAATGATGATTACACACCATCAACTTTAGAGACATGTAAACTCGAGCCATTCACACTCTCTCTTTGGACAAAATATGTAACCCAAGATTCAGTTTCCTTCAGAGTAAAGTAGAGAGCTAGAAATGTGGCTCAACAGCAGAGCTCTTGTCTAGCATGCGCAAAGCCCTGGGTTCCATCCCCAGCACTGCAAAAAAAAAAAAAAAAAAAAAAAAAGTAGAGCTACCAGTAGCAACCTCATAGCATAGTCGAGAGGACAGATTAAATGACAGTCAACAACAAGGGGCCAATAAGATGTTTAGTAATTGTTAAATGTGCACAAAGTGACACTTTGGATTTCTGAAGAGCTTGTGACTCTTCGTGCTCATTTCTAATCAGCTTTTCCTTTTGAAGAATGTTAAGGGGCTGGGAGCTAAGTGGCTGAGTCTGGGGAAAGAGTTGTGGGGGGAGAGAGTGCATCTGTGCAGGCATCTGTGGCCTCAGTGCAGAGGGCGGCCAACAGCTTGTGGAAGAGCGGGAGTCTGTGTACTGGTCTCTCCCTGGATGGTGCTGCAATCTCAGCCGTCCTGACGATGTGAAACCCCTTTATATAAGTGGCCTTAATCGTGTATTGCTGCTTGTTTACATCCGAAGGAGACTCAAGATGTGACAGCATTTGCAATAGGGGTGTTTTATTTTTTTTAATGAGTGTTTTACAGAACTGTATTTTTAGCCACATTGGCTCATGTTATATAACCAAGCCATCTCGTGGGACACTCTAAATAGAACTTGCAATAGCAAGAGATGACAAAAAGTGGTAGAGGCTCTTTGACTGCAGGGATAATCTGTAGGATGATACGGAAATTGTCTTCCTCTTTCCCTTGAAGAAATCCAATTCAGGCAGGGGACCTGCAGTGTTCCTTTGCATCACTTTTAATAGAAAGTAAGCTCAGGCTTCCTGTTGGTCCTGCCTGAGAGTGAGTTGGGACCCAGGTATGAGTTGTAGTCACTGAACAAGCCTTTGGTGAGGGCCTCCTGGCACCAGGCACTTCCTTCGGGGAATTTAGGGTCTGGAGAGTGAGAGAAACACACATCGATCATTAGAATGTAGCGTCTGCAGGGATGACCAGAATGTGGGGGGATGTGGAGCTGGAGGGAACAGCTGGATTGTAAATTCTGCAAGGAGAAAGGGGTGGGAGAGACTTCCCAGAAGGGGTCACCTCTCAGCTAAACCTACCATGCATAGGAAGAAAGAGTTCCCCACATGGGGAAAAACGTGTGGTGATGGCTGGGAAGTCTGAAAACACAGATGTGACCTCATGTAACTGTGGCAGAGAGTTTGAGGTGACAGTTGGAACAGACAAGGCTAGCAGGGGACTGAAGAAAACGTTAGCATAGCTGCCTTGACCTTTGCCCACACTCCAGGAAAGCACTGATCCCTGAGAGCCCTGCTCTGTCCTCCAGGGACGCTGGAGCCACACTGGTCAGGCCTCCTGTGGACAGCAATGCTCATCTCCCTGGCCATCGTCATTGCCCTACCCAAGCCCCACGGCATCCGGGCCTTGATTGCTTCCACAATTCTACGATTGATATTTTCGGTCGGGCTGCAACCCACATTGTTTCTGCTGGGAGCGTTCAACGTAAGTATGAGTGTCCTGGTTGCTGCTGTTTTCTGTTTGTGGGTTAACGCCTTCCGTTCGGGTGCCTGGCATCTTAGCCTGAGCTTTCAATCCAAGAAAAAGAAAGATTTTGCCTATGTCAGCTGCTAAAAGAGCAAAAGGACTGGGTACAGTAGAGCACACCTGTCATCCCAGTGATTCCGGAGGCTGAGGCAGGAGGATCATAAGTTCAGAACCAGCCTCAGCAAATAGGCAAGACCCAATCTCAAAAAAAAAAAAAAAAGTGGGTTGGGGGGATTGGGGATGTGGCTCAGTAGTAAAACGCCTCTGGGTTCAGTCCCCCGTTATAAAAAATAAAACAACAAAAGGAAGAGATGGTCATGGCCGCATACTCCCTCTCGGCCTTCTTGGGGCAGTTGAGCCTCCTGGTGCATCATCCAGGCGTCGACAGGCTCAACTTCAGGGACTATCCCTCCCGGGAGTGAGGCAGATAGGGTGATACATGCTGAGATTTCAGGTTGCTTCGGCAATCTGGCCAAAGGTTTGCCCATAAGTCAAACAAGCAGATATTAACCCAGCACCATTTCTGGCGGGAGCCATGTAGAAAAGAGGAGAGAGGTGAATGGGAGTGTCCAGAGCTGGTGGAGCAGCTAGAGAGGTAAGAAGAGCACCAGGGACAGTTAGTGAGTCGGTGGTGCTGGGGGAAATGCTGCTTTGGTACGATGGAGAGGAGTCCAGTGCCTCTTCAGGAGCAATCGGGAGGTGGAGGTAAGTGATGTCAATCCATTCATGGGACAGGGTGTCTGGTGAGGGGAAAGATGAAATTTGGCCATGTGAGATACTGTCGGTGTCTGAAGGTACCGTCCAGAGTTTTGTATCCCAAGTGTATAAGGAAGCTGAGGTCCCTGTGCAACAGTGGAGGTGGTTTTACCAAATAAGGTAACCATGTCCCCAACTGGGTCTTTTTATGGCGCAGGAAGCAAGAACTCTGGAGAGGAGACCATGTCGAGAAGATAAGCTTAGCGGGAGGAAGCAGGGTTAAGTTGTGTCTTGAAGGGCACAGCCAGAGAACAGGAACCTAGAAGAGCATTCTGGTTGTCGTAGGCCTCGGCCAGCGCAGAGCAGCGAGGACACCTGGGTGTGAGCCAGAGATCGTTAGAGATTGAGGTGGACCTCATTCGTAGTTGTCTGTATGAGTTGCCTTTAGGAAGAAGCTTTTAGACTTCATCCTAAGGTCCACATTTCTAAAGTATGACCTGACTTGATAAATGTTGAGTCAAAACAACAAAAAAAAGTGGTCAAGTCATTGTGAGAAATTAAACAAAATTGAAGAGTATCTCTGACCAGAGGACTTTTCAGAGACTTTAGGATACTTATATGGATTTTGAGTCTCCAGGAAAGGGAACTCACGTATTTGTGTTTCCCACGTTTGCCTGTGATTGTTTCTGTTGTTGTTGTTTTAAGTATTACTGGGGACTGGTTTTGCATTGAGTAGATGTTGGGACACTCTGTTCCTATTGGTGAGAAGTGTTTTTGAGCCAAGCCATTGGTACACACGAAGGTATTTTTCAGAAAGGTCATCATTGGTGTGTGGACTCCGGAGGCAGGGAGGCCCTGGGGTGATTTTGATCAGGTGTGGCCAGCCTGAGCCCAGGTCGTTGTGTACAGTATACACTGATGGGAAGGAAAGAGTCCTGGGTGGGGCTTCAGAGTCAGGGCATTCCCCCACCAAGGTGCAGCTGGGTCCTCTTCTTCAGGACAAGAAGGCATTGTGTGACGGAGGAGACCAATAGGACTTCAGGTTTCCAGTCATGGGTGACTAAGAGAAGAATAACACTGGGTAAAAGCTAAAAAAGGAAGTCATGAAAATATTGAGTTTTCATGGTGAAAACACATTTATATTGGTGACTTATTGGGCTTGAGATGACAAGATGTGCTAAGACTGTCAACTGTCACATATGGAAAAGCCTGGCCAGAAGTGGCAGAGAGATGTTGCTGGGGAGGGGGATCACCAACAGCAAGAGGAAGCTATTGATGAAGAAATACTGGATGGGTGGGTGCGTCAATAGACGGATGGAAAGGAAAACCTCAGTGTCTTAGAGGTCGTCTTCTCTGGACTGCCTCATTCTCTTTTACTCTAGACTTTAATCATCCTGTGGTCATCACTTCTAAATCGCTTATGGGAAAGTCTCAAATTAGACAATTTTCTTGTGTAATAATAATTGCTAGAGGGGGAAAGGGCCAGACAGTTATTAATATTTAGATGAGATTTGAGAGACAGACCAACCACCAGAAGCATATGGGAGAAGGAAGATGGTCATAGAAAAAGAGAGGAGGAACACTGGAGGTCTGAGCGCTGGGGGAGGCTGGGCTGGTGTACTGCACGTTGAGCATGCTGTTGTCCTGAGAGGGACGGGGTGGTGAGCTCTGTTGTGCTGTGAGGAGCTCAGACAGACAGGGGAAGATGCAGATAGAAGATGGCAGCCTCCCTGGGGGACTTGACAAGGGCTGCTTCTGTAGCAGGGTGGAGCTGGAAGCAAACAGAAGGCCAGCCAAGCAGAGTGTAGGGAGTGGACAGCACGAGACCACCCGTGTACAGGAGATGTTTGCTGGGGAGCAATGGAAGTTAAAGGATTGAGTGGATTCGGGGGAAGTGGATTGCTTTCCTTCCTGTTACGATGACAGGAGCTGTTGCATCCAGTGATATTAACTAGTATCCTGGTACCCTCCCTGCCTCCTTGGACCTTGCCCAAAACCCCATCAATATGCATCATCCAGAGTCAGCAATGTGTGCCCACCCTAGGGAAGACCCTCATCAGCAAAGATGAAAATATTGAGGGGAAAAAAATAACAGGCAGATTGCACATCGGAGCCCCAGAAAGCCAGAAGTTCTCTTTGGGTACTGCCTCTCTGATTGCTGAGAGGCTCTGTTACACTGACCTGCCAGGTTAACTGGCAGAATTTTCCCAGCACCTGAGGCCAGGGGAGCTGGAGTAGCAGAAAGTGGCTTTACCAAGGGTGCCCAAGGTACTTTCTGTCCAGCCTCCTCCAATTCAAGTTTTTCTATCAACCTGTTGAAGCGATAGACTTCTAGTAGTGTATTTTCTAGCAAAAGTGGGACTGTTGTACATCAATTAGGACTCCTTCAGTTACAGGTACCAGAAAGTCTATGCAGAGGAGACAATGGATTGGTTGGTTTTGACCAAAAAAAAAAAAAAAAAAAAAAAAAATCAAGAGCCTGGCTTCAGGCATAGCTGATTGTAGGATCTCAGACAGTGGCATCAGGGCCTGTTGCTCTGTCCCTTCTTTCAGATCTGTGTCCTGTGTACTGGTTGTGCTCTCTGGATCTGTGGTATGGTAAGAGGCTGCCAAAAGCTCCAGAGGTTATTCTGTCTTGTTAAGATCAAGGGGAGAGACAAAATTGTTTTCTAGTGCTATGCCCGGGAAGGGCTCAGTAAACTCTATTGGCTCCCTTTGATCACATGCCTATCCCTGAACAATGCAGTAGCACAATCCCAGAAGATTCCAGTATTCTGATTGCTCAGGGTGGAGCCCCACCCAGACCTCAAGAACCGATTCCTGGAAAGGGATGGATCCCCCAGGGAAATTAGAAGTGATTCCCAGAAGAAGGGGCTGGGAAACTGAACTCATCTTGACATTCCTTATTTGCTTCCCCCCGCCAAAGTTCTTATTTTCCCTATAAATTTAGAAGCACTGAAAGACAAGAATTGCCTGCTTCTCATTAAATTGCAACCCTATAATGCCTAGAATGTAACAAATTCAGAAAATACTTGTAATCATGCTGATCATGAAGTTCGTGGGTAGAGGTGACTTCTGTGTTTGACTAACTCACGTAAGAATGTTAGAAATGATTCATATCATTTTGAAAATCGTAATCTCAGTATGTGTTAATTTTGTTTTTGCCATATACAAATGCTACTTATTTACCGTTGCACATGACATTGTTTGACTACTGTGCAATTTGTAATATGCCTGAAAAAGCAAAGTAGTGAAGTGACTTGGAACTACAGAATGGTTCTTGGACACGGTGGGCACTTGGCACCAAAGCAAGCTCTTGTCAGGCGGTGGAACCTAACTGCATTCGCATGAGAATCTCCCTGGGCTCACGCACACACTTTGTCATGGTCTGTGCCATCTGACTCTTCTGTCCTGGTTCTCAGGTCTGTAATAAAATCATCTTTCTAATGAGCTTCGTGGGCAACTGTGGGACATTCACCAGAGGCTACCGAGCCATGGTTCTAGATGTCGAGTTCCTGTATCACCTGCTGTATCTGTTGATCTGTGCCATGGGACTCTTTGTCCATGAATTCTTCTACAGTTTGCTGGTGAGTACCAGGTGTTAAGATGCTTTACGTGTCCTATGCCCCCTCTCATCAGAGACCCTTCCTTGTAATGGCAACTGATGTGCCTGGTCCTGCAAGGTCAAGCCCCTCCTATACCCAGCGTTTGGGGAATCTGAGGTGCAGAGTCACACTGTGCTCCAGGCACGGCACACTTGTCACCTGGCACCAGTGTACGAGGCTTACTGTCTGATTCAGGAGCTGTCCCCTCAACATACATCTTGGTTTCTCAGGATGAGCCAGCACCTACTGAGGACAATATTCATGAGCCTGTCCTGTGCAGTCTTTGTGGGATCCATTTCTCAATGAACTATGCAGTGACCATAAGAGTAGGAATGACTTGCCAAGGCCCAGGAGATATTTTCAGTAGAAGTTCTTTTTGTTCCAACTGCACCACGTGGTTAAGGTCTATCACGTGAGTGGTTCTATCTCCTTTCTTCTGAGCAGGTTTTTTTAAAATTACAGATCACATAACTGCTTCCTGTCGTGTAGTTAAGAGAAACCTAGATCTGTAGAATTGGGGAAGAGAACCATCTCCTGGGCCTGTCTCACATGACAGAAACTGTAAAATGACTATTATACACACCAGGACTAGGAACATGTATATAAAAATGATCAAGGCCTCGTACTGATGAACAGAAGGAAAGTTCTGCAGGGAGGTGCTACCCATGGGACTCTGTGCCTCAGATTCCCCACCTAGGTGTGAGAAGCATACATCCCACAGGACCTTGGCAGGAATTATGTGCCACTGTTCATGTCCATGTCATAGAACAGCATAGCCTGAGGGTCACTAGCCACAGATGGCTCTATCCCATTCCCATCCACCGCGCCATGAAGAGTTCGCCAGGATTAGCTTACTCCATTAGTGATGGATGTTGGTGGGCTAAATGGAATGGATCCTTTTTTTCTCATTTTAAAACAGGTCTGGCTGTGATCAGGTTTTGGGCAAAGAGGTCTTGGACTGCCCTTGTTATTGCCATTACCTGGTCTGTATCAAAAATATTTAGAGCCTTTTTGTATCATGCAATAATGTTCCTGGAGGGAGATTCAGCTTGTGTGTCAAGGAGACCCACATCTGCCAATCCAAAAATCATCCTGTCCTGCCTGCCAGTGGCAGGAGCACAGCTGGTCGTCTCTCATGTCCCTGCTAAGGGGTCTCTCCCAAGAGGCAAGACATCCCCTTTAGGAAATTCTGGGGAATGATGTTGGTCAAATCGTATCATTATACTGTGTGCATGTATGGATATATAAATACAAATCCCACCAGTACGTAAAACCCAAATGAACCAATTTTAAAATATAGGAGAAAAGAAATTGAGGCTTGGCAAGATCAGGTGGATTTTGTCACCCAGTCAGTCAGTGGCAGACACAGGATGGCACCTCAACACTGTAGATCCCCAAGTCTATTCCCCTTTCATTTGGAACATGTGAAAAGGTCCCTGCCTCTGTGAAACTGGAATTTCGTGTTCCATTTTGCATTCATGTTATCAAATCTCACTTGTCACACAAAGTTACAGAGAAACTTGAGCTTGAGACCGTATTGCCTGAGCTCAGTTCACCTTTAGAAAAATGGAATTTGGTTGGTCTAGATGGTGACAGATGGCTCTCTGTGTGCTTCTGGGACCTTTCTAAGCCCTCTGAACCTTGACGTGTCAGTGGCCTCAAGTGATATGTCTGTCCCTTTTGGTGTTGAAATCAGACCTGGTGGACATACCTGGTAAGAACCACAGACAGAAGAGTGGAACTGTTCAAATGATTCCCCAAATAAGGAAAGCCAGGCACCCACAGAAACTGGGCTTCTGTAAAGGGAGAGAGACCTGCAGCATAGAAAACCTAGCAGACTGGAAGGGAGGGGAATCCGGTGGCCAAATAAAGTGCCAGGAGAACCCAAGAGACTGTCTGATTGTTACCTTGGGCCTCCATTCAAGCTAAGTCCTTAGAACAATATTAACATCCAAGAAGAAATGTACAAAGTTCATAAGTAGGTAATTAGCCAGAGGAGCAGTCCAGATGGGCAGCAAACACAGGAAGACGTCCATCTTTACTGCTAAACCAAGACATGATGGTTAAAATGACTGCAGGTCCCACCACAGATCTTACCTGTGATGTCTGTCAGGGGAAGTTAAAAAACACTATCATGGTTAGTACTGGTGACGCTGGGGATGACATGGGGATGATTCTTTGCTGGTGTGAGTATGCATGGATCCTGCCTGCCTGGACGGTGGTAGGCAATGTACTTATGTTAGAACATGTGACTCCAAGTTTCCATTTCTGGAAATGAACCAAAGAGAAATAGACAAGTGTGTATAGAGGCATATACAGCATTGTTTACAACAGCACATAATTTTAAAAATATTGACGACTTAAAAAAAAAAAAAGATACTGGTTATTTTGTGGTTTTTTTTTCATACAAATACTAGGAGATCATTTTTGACATGAAAATGCTCATTACTGCTGGGCATAAGGGATTTTGGCTATGTACCAAAAATAATATGGTATAATATTTTTCTAAAAAAAATATGCATCTATTATATTTTTTAAAATATGAGCAGGAAGTAACTTGGCAAGTGAAGGTAATCAGGTTCTCCTTTGTATAAATAGTAAATGTTCATTGTTTTAAAATCAGAAATTCAAAAAGTTAAAAAGGGGGGGAAGGTTGAAAAGTCACTTGTCCTTTCTGTGATTGGGAGCTGTGTAATTGCTATTGCTTTTGACCACGGAAAACAAGTCTCTTTTGTTATGGTGTGACGGTGTTTTTACTGGCCTCTTAGGATTGAGTTGCTAGAAAATATTTAACCAGCATTAACAGTAACACTCAGCCTTTTGTTCCCTCCTATTGACTAAGTGCATCTTCCTCGCTTCTTTTTAAGGACCCAACTTTGCCCGGTTCTCTTGGCAGAACTAGTATTTAGAGCACAGATTGGTGTTAGAGCAGCAGAAAGGCTAATTGACCATAAAATGACCTCAGATGATACAATTCTAAATTGGAAGGGACTCGGAGATCAGTTAGTTCAGTCCACGTATTTTTACAGGTGGGAAACCGAGGTCCAGAGACGCTAGATGGCTTGATCAACATCTCGTAACAAAGGGGAAGCAGAGTCGGGAGCCAGACCCTTTCCGCTGAATGGCTTCATGGTGACCAACAACTGTGGCAAAGGCTGGACCTTTGAGAGAGGTTTCAGCGTCAGCTCAGAGGCTGTGCTGAAAACTAGACTCCAGCCAGGCCCGATGGTGCACACCTATGATCCCAGATATCTAGGAGGCTGGGGCAGGAGGATCACAAATTTGAAGGGGGATGTTGGGTGTCACATGCTGAGGGCAACAAAGGGAAACCCAGAATTTAAAACTAAAAATAATAACCATATAACACACTAGATTTCATGTCTAAGAGCAACCCCATAGAGCTCTCCTCCTGTAACTCCCCATTATTCCCCTGCTGCAGAACTATAGCACAGCTCTTGGAAATCTAGCCAGGGCCTCTCAGACCTCCATGGTCCAACAGGATCCTGCAAACAGTAGCTCCCTTGGCAAAGGCCAGGCCCAGACTGTAAACTGCAGGGGTCTCCCCCACCCTGGGGAGGACAGAAGGGCTGAGGCCTCCTGGTAGGTCAATACCATGACTGTCCTGTCCCCGCCGTCTACTGATTATGTGACCTTGCCCCAGTCTCTTCTTCAGGAAACTGATAATTACCATGTATTGTCTTACTTGGCATGAATGCTGAGCCCTGGATACACATTGCCTATTTACTGTCTGTAAACTGCATCCTCTGCTCTGCAAAGGGGACGGGGACAGTATCTAGCCCAAAATGGCAGTGAGGAGCTAAGATCCAAACCTATTATGGAAGCCCAAGGTCCTCACTGCTTGCAGTAGCTTGTATGATGTCTGCCTTCCCCAGCAGACACTCGGCTTCCGGAAGGCCGGGACCACGCTGGCTGAAGCAGTAATTATGGCCTGAATAAATGTATCCCTTTACTCTCTGCATCATACGTGCTGGATTTCCAGGACCCCTAGCCTGCTCCATGTGTGCTGGAAATTGTTCCTACGTCCTCGCCCCTCTTGCATGCTTATTTTTCCTCTTTTTTTTTAAAACCATCTCAGTTCTTGCTGTGAAAATAGGCAAGATGTGAAATGTTGGGCTGAAGTTGTAACTTAGTGGTGGAGCACTTGCCTAACACATGTGAGGCACTGGGTTCGATCCCCAGCACCACGTAAATAAATAAATAAATAAACAAAGGTATTATGCCCATCTAAAAAAAGATGTGGAATGTTTAAAATAATGCTTTTCAGTGTCCAAGAGGGTAAATGGTCTGTAAGCCTTGCTTTCACCATGGGGTAGTGATGTGTGTGTAATATAGAGGCTTCTTAAAAATTGACGTGCCATCTCTGTGTTTGTTTTTGAAGCTGTTCGATTTAGTGTACAGAGAAGAGACTTTGCTTAATGTCATTAAAAGCGTCACCCGCAATGGACGGTCCATCATCCTGACTGCGGTTCTGGCTCTGATCCTGGTTTACCTGTTCTCGATCGTGGGCTATCTTTTCTTCAAGGATGATTTTATCTTGGAAGTAGACAGATTGCCCAATGAAACAGCTGTTCCAGGTAGGTCTGGGATCTTCTCTCTTTATCATTACAAGGATATGTCCTGGTTATAGCTCAGCTAGAGAACAGTGCCATTGGCATCGTAGGCCTCTCTAATGCCCAGAGTGTGAGTCATGAATACAGAACTTGGTTCTCCCTTTGCCGGAAGGGGGATGTTGTGTGTCACATGCTGAGGGCAAGTGACCAGACGTTACGATCGCTCACTAACGTCCTGTTTTAAACCAGCACAGCTTTTTCCATAAAGCAGTTGGAGCATGTATGTTGAAAGTATCGAGATGTGCAGCCTCTTGACTTAGCCTAAATTCTCAGAAGTAGGTTTACTAAGGAAAACCCCTGCTGACGGTGCATGTGAAAACCTGGGAGAAGGTTCTCTGCAGTGCGAAACTGGAAACAACCTAAGTGTCAGGGGGCGTTTTCTTAGATTATGGCCCATCCACTGGGTGGAGTCTCCTGCACCAAGGGTCCATTTTTATAAGGCATCTTAGAAAAATATCACAGAAGATACCATGAGAAATTATGGGATAACAAGAGTAGGACTTTTTCTTTTCTTTTTTGGTACTGGAGATTGAAGCCAGAGGCACTTTACCCCTGCACTGAGCCACATCCCAGCCCTTTTTAGTTTTTATTTTGAGACAGGGTCTATGTTGCTGAGGCTGGTCTCAAGCTTGCAATCCTCCAGCCTCAGTCTCCTGAGTCACTGGGATTACAGGATTGTACCACCATGCCTAGCCTTTTTTTTTTTTTCTTTAAGTTAAAAAATTTATATGTATCTTTTAAAATGTAGACAGATATACTATCAGATTGCTAGCAGTGGCTATCCTGGGGCTTTTTTTTTTTAATTGTATGCAGGTTTTATAGCGAGCTGATGTTATTTTTATGTATAGCAAAGACAGAAGAGGTTTCCAGTTTTGAGAGAGGAACAGTACTCGGTGCCTGAGTGCTCTCTTCTCCCTCTTAACAGAGCTGCCACTGGTTAGTGAAGTATGACAGGCGTTGGATCAAGCTCCTTGATCTCAGGAACAAACTGACGGTGGCCTGCGAAGGCAGGAGCCTGGTTTCCTCCCTTCCAGAAGTTTTTTTTGGCATGTCATTCAGCCTCCAGTTGACATTTCGTGGCACTTACTGTTGGCCATCTCCGGGTTCTGAACCAACCTGGGCTGGACCTTGGCTCTCCATTGGTACCCACTGAAACTTCCCCTGCAGTCTTGGTCTAAATCTTGCTGGAGTCTGTACATACTGTAGTGTTTGTCTGAAAGTCTCAGCTGTTTGTCTTTAAAGTCGGAGAGGTGCTATTTAAGTGCGATATTTCTAGTAAGCCTACAGGAATTGACATTTTTGGCTTTTTTCCCATCCAGATCACCAAATGAAAGTGTAAATCGCATCTCTTGCTTTGAATTTATATGCAGGACTGAAGGGTGTTATTTATGTAAAGAATTGTTTAATCAGCCGTGAATTGGGGACTTCAAACATTTTAACTGTATGCTGCCAGATTTTTCATCATGAAATTTCCTTCTCTTTCCCAGAAACCGGCGAGAGTTTGGCAGGCGAGTTTCTGTACTCTGATGTGTGCAGGGTGGAGACGGGGGAGAACTGTTCCTCTCCTGGACCCAAGCAAGGTAGGGCCCCATGTGAATCTCGGATGCCAAGACGATGAGGGTGATTTTGGAGGCAGAGTGCAGTAAACATGCTGCCCAGAGGAAGGCTGGTGACAGCTGTAGGGGGCTCAAGGGGAAGGCAGGCCCGTGCTCACCTGATCCGAGCACCCACTATCTTCCTGCCCTGTGTTGTTCTGAGAGCCGGCAGAGGAGTAGGGGGAACATGTCAATAGGGATCACTAGAGAGAATGCCAAGTGCTGGGAGTCAGGACAGAATACAGAAGACAGGCCCCCACACTCACACCATCAGGACCAGTGTCATCTACTAAAATAGGGGACTCTTGAGCAGAGAGGGACAAGTGTTCCTGGTGGCGGGCGTAGGGTATAGAAAGGCGTAATGGTGGAATCCAGCAAACTTGGGGAGATGATTATGCAGAACAAGAGCAGCAAGCAACAACAGAAGCAAAGGGCCAGGTTAGGAAGGGTCTAGCTGGGCTGGGAGTTGCTGAAAGGGGCAGGAGGAGATGAGGTCTGTGTTTTAACAAGACCGTCCTCGGTGCAGCTGGAGAAGGGGACGAGGTGGGCAGCATTCTCCATAAACAGTGAGAGAGAACAACCCAGGGTAAAGCCAGTGGACCTGCTGTGCAATCTCACTAAGCCCTGCCCACAGCATTCCCATGTTTTACTGTGACCAAAGGACCTTACAAGAACAATGCAGAGGAGAGGAAGTTTATTTTGGCTCATGGTCTCAGTCCACAGACAGCCAACTCCATAGCTCTGGACTGAGGTGAGGCAAGGCGGAAGGGCATGGTGGAGGAAAGCAGCTCAGGACATGGCACCAGGAAGGAGGGAGAGCTGCTCCATTCACCAGATACAGAATATAAACCCTGAAGGTACCCCCGCAAGGACCCACCTCCTCCAGCCACACCCCATCCACCTACAGTTGCCACCCAGGTAATCCCTAGTGGGATTAATGCACTGGTTATGTTAAGGCTCTCATACCAGTTGTTTCACCTCTGAACCTTCTTGCATTGTGCCATACCTGAGCTTCAGTTGGGACACCTCACATGTTGACCATAACAGGGAAACCTGGATCCTGTGACAGACCCTCATCTGAGAAGCAAGATGCCTGTAACCCAGAGTGGTAAACAACTTACCAGACCTCAAAAGACTTCTCTGTTCATAGGCAGGACATAGAGGGAGGGCCATCCTGACCTGGCTTGAGAAGTTAGCAGGGGGTTAAGGGGTGAGAACAGAGTGGCCCCCTTTGTAAAACAGGTCTTTGACTCTTGATTCTTTCTGGCACCTGCTGGCTGCTCAGACGACATTTGGGAGCGTCATTTCAGAATCACAGTACCGCTGTTCCCCTCATGTTTTAACTGTCATGACTTGCCCCACTGACAGAGCTAGTCCCTGTGGAAGAAACGGAACAGGATAAGGAGCACACGTGCGAGACGCTGCTGATGTGCATTGTCACTGTCCTGAGTCATGGGCTGCGGAGTGGGGGCGGAGTAGGAGATGTGCTCAGGAAGCCATCCAAAGAGGTAGGTGTATCCCCAGGGGAAGGAAGGGCAGAGGGGGCGTGTGGGGGCAGGTGGTGGTGTAAACTGAAGGCACAGAGGAAGAGCTGGGAAGAGGGGAAGCAGCCATTGCAGAAGTAGCTAGGCAAGGCTTCCCTGCTCCCTCCTTCTTTTCTCATGTTGGGGCCACGCTGCGTGGGAAGGGCCCCCCACGTTGCCCCATTCCCTAGAATTAATGGTTGTCTCCTTCAGGCTCGAGTCTGGCCTAAAGGAGACATTTCCAGAACCCTCCTGGGTGTACCAGACAATACCTGGAGAATTCACAGTGTAGACAGACCCAGGGTAGGAAAAGAGACAGTTTAACCTCCACTCCAGTTGGTGCTGGGCCCCAAGCCCTGCAGGGGACAGTGAGGGAAGCACCTAATTGCCTTGCCTCTCTTCTCCAGGAACCTCTCTTTGCTGCAAGAGTGATCTATGACCTCTTATTCTTCTTTATGGTCATCATCATCGTCCTGAACCTTATTTTTGGTGTCATCATTGACACGTTTGCTGACCTGAGAAGTGAGAAGCAGAAGAAAGAAGAGATCTTAAAGACCACATGCTTCATCTGTGGTGAGTGGCCTCCTGGGCTCTGGACAGCCAGGTGGGGTCATGGTGGGCTGTGCTGGGTGCTCTGTGGGACAGTGACAATGACTATGTTCCCACCTCTGTTCTGGGAAGTATTCAGAGTGCCTACAAATTCTATGCAGCCATTGCTCCTTTATCTTTAGGAATGAAGTTCTTGGAAGCAGAAACCTGACTGCACATTATTTAAATAAAAGCATCTCAGGGTCTTTTAGGGTAGGGCTGCCTGAGCTTCCATCATAGTGAACTAGAAGGGAGATCCTGTGTCCCCTCCAGCCCGCAGACATCTTCACTGCTGTTGGAATCAGACTGTGTGTGGAAGAGTTTAGGGCTCGGGCCCCAGACCTAGACTCTGATTAAACATCTGCCACTCACCAGCATGAAGCAATCACTGAGCTGCTCTGAGCCTGTTCTCCTTGTCTGTGATATGGGTGCAGCCATGTGTGCTGCTTGCATTACTGAGTGGGAGAGCGCTCAGGTGAGCACCTGGCACAGACCCTGGCTTAGGCATCCGAGGCCAGGTATCGAGCTGTGCACACAGAGGGCTTTGGCTACTGAAAAAAATCATTTTTGGTATAACAGGAAAATATATGCAAATGAAAACTAATCCTATAAACATAGGAACTGAGTAATCACTGCAGGATTATTCATAATATAGTTATAAAATACGTATATTGTTCCCTAGTAGGGACACTAAAAACAAAACAAAACAAAAAAAAAGCCAAATGAGTATTTCCCCTTTAAAGATTTAAATTTCTTTTTGAAAGGATTTTTTTAGTTCTTGTTTTTTGCCCCCACTTAAAACTTTTTTAAAGCTTTTCTTTGACATAATTTGTTATGGAAAAGTCATAAGACTAGTGCAAAGAATTTCTAAATACTCTTCACCCAGATCCTCCAGATCTTATTGTTTCTCATTTGCTTCACACACACTATTTTTCTGAACCATGTGAGTGTCTGTGGCTGACACATGTCCTCTTATTCCCAAATGTCTCAGTTACATATTTCCTAACAACTAGAACATTCTCCTATCTACAATATAATTACCAAAATAGGGAAATCAAAACAGATTTAAAACTATCATCTAGTCTGTAGACCCTCTTCGAATTTCACCCTTCTAAGACCCAGGTCATGGGTAGCATGTGGTCGCCCTGTTTTCTTGTGCCTCCTTTGGCATTTTTTGATTTGGGTCTCTCTAGTGCTTCCTGATGGTAGAGTCAAGATTATACATTTTTTACAGGAATATCAAAGATGTGTTCTTGTCAGCGTGTCATACCAGGAACATATGACACGGGTTCGTCTCATAGCTGGTGTTGTTCACTTTGATCACCTGGTTAACATGGTAACTGCCAAGTTCTCTCCACTATGAAGCTTATCTTTATGGGGAGATACTTTGACACTAGTAAATATCCTCTTATTTCTTAAAGGAAACTTTCAACCACTAGTTTTGGCATCGCTGATGATTCCTGTCTGAATCTGTTATCACAATGGTGACTGAAGGATAATTTTCTTATTCTTGGTATATTTGGGGTTTTTGTTTTGGTACTGGGGAATGAACCTCTCAGTGCTCTACCACTGAGCCACCTCCCCAGTCCTTTTATTTCTTGCTGAGGATGGTCTTGAACTTGTGATCTTTAGCCTCCTGAATCACTGGGATTACAGGCATGTGCCAAGGTCCCTGACCTCCAAAATCTTGTAAAGTGTCTGTACCTTGGTATTTACCTGGTTGCCTGTGCAGGCAGGAGCACCTCACACGTTCTCATTCAACCCTGAACACCCCTGGAACCTAGATGGCAGTCTTCTTCCCCTTTGCTGACAAAGCAACCAAGGCCCATTGAAGAGATTGAGCATCAGAGGTGGGATTCATGCCCAGCTGGGTCAGACCTCACCGCCTGTGTTTTCCCATCATAAAGTGAATGTGTTGTAAAGGTTGGCATGAGACTATGGATTTTTCAAAGTTGCTCAGTGGGTTTTCCTGTGTCTCTTCTAGGCCTGGAGAGAGACAAGTTTGACAACAAGACGGTCACCTTTGAGGAGCACATCAAGGAAGAGCACAACATGTGGCACTATCTGTGCTTCATCGTGCTGGTCAAGGTGAAGGACTCCACCGAGTACACTGGGCCCGAGAGCTATGTGGCAGAGATGATCAAGGTAAGCCGACCACATGGGAGGCAGCCTGAGGGTGAGCTGTGCAGCAGAGGCTCATACAGCTGTTGACTGAGCCCTTCTCACCACGGAGGCCGGGTGCCCCCCTAGAAGATGGCTCTCAGCCCACATCCAGGGAGGAGATGCTGAGGCTCAGAGACGTCAGCACAGGACCATTTCTGTGGGGCTAGGGCTGGGGCCAGGCCCAACTCTCCACCTCTGTTAAGGCGGCCCTCCTCTTGGTAATGCCCTGCCCCTCCATAAGACCTGGCTTCCCCGAGACATCAAGACATCATAAAAGCAAAACACTCACTTGGTGCAGTGGGGCACAGTTGGCCAGACCGTGGGCTCAGCGCTGTTCTTCAGCAGGCAGGGACACAGGCTGGAGTAATCTGCGTCCCACTCAATCTTCTTGCTGATGGGACATGGGCCACTGCATCCCAGGAAGAAGGCAGGCTGCTGCAGGGCTTGAGAGCTCTTGCCCACAGAGCTTGGTGGTAGCACCAGATGCGTGCTGTGGGGGTCCCAGGCCAGCTGTGCTTTCAGACCTGTGCTTTCCAAAGTCATTACAATGTGCAGGGGTGTGTGGTGACGTGAGGCAGCAGAGCTGTGAAGTCAGGGGTCTGTGCACTCGCTCTCTGTTGCGGGGGAGGGGGACTGCCGTCCCACTGCCTTCCTTCCTATCCCAAGGACTAGCGAACCACCCGGAACTGAGCTTCTCGTGTACAATGTACTGTGAAGCTTGTCTTGTCACAATGCAGCATGCAGCTCAGGGGTTGTGAGCACCACTGGTGTGTGTGGTGCAGGCAGCAGTCACTTGGTAGTATGGCTGGCACCCCCAGGTTCTGGAGGGCTTTCTGAGGGTGTCCACAATGTAGGAGTCCTGTGCTGTCCGTACCCTTGAGGTCTTCAGGGTCCAGTTCCTTGTACATATGAATCACCTGCGATCTCACTAAAACTCCAGTTGTGACTAGGCAATCAGTGCCAGGGCTTGGCCATTTCCATCCACCTCCCTGGGGGGCTCTGAAGCCCACAGAAGAGGCAGGACGCGTCCTGGTCCAGCCTGGATGGTGAAGGGAAGCATACCTCGTCGTGTGCCTGCTTCCACGTGCCTGGTTCTTTTACTTCCTGCGTTGTATTCAGTTATTAAGATGACCCCAAGTGGGCAGCGCGGAGCAGGAGACTTTGGGGTTGAGGAGAAAGGGATGAGGGGTCACAGCAAAGATGACTTGAAAAAGAGGAGGAGGAAAAAATGAACCAAGAGAAGGAAGGGGAGAGAAACATCCGAGGACAAGGGTATGGTGTCTCCTTTTACACATGAAAGCCTGGAAGTGGGTAGGTGACTTGAGTGTTAACTGCCCCAAAGGTCCTGAGCCAGGATTCAGAGAAGACACTTGAGGTCTGTGTTGTGGGAGACAGCCGGAGGGTATGTCGGGATGTTGGGACTGTGGAGGGGAGCCGGTGCCACCTCCATAGGAGACTTTATCTGAGATGCCCTCAGGTGCTTTTTCCTCCTCTACTTGGTGACACTGGCAAATCAAACCATGTCCTCAGCCCAACACCAATCTGTGCACCTGCATGGAAAAGCTACTCTTGTCTCTTCTCTCTCCTTATTCTGTCACCTTCTGTCTGTGTCTGAATGTGCCCCGTGTTTTAAAAATCTCTCTGGTGCTGGGTGGGGTGGTGCAATTCAAGGCCAGACTCAGCAAGTTAGTGAGGCCCTAAACAACTTATCAAGACCCCATCTCTAAAGGGGCTGAGGTTGTGGCTCAGTGGTAGAGCACCCCAGGTTCAGTCCCTGCTACCGAAGGAAAAAAAAAATCTCTCCAGGACCAGTACTGATGCTTTCTGTTAATCACCTTACTTTACAGTCACAGGAAACTCTCGTGCCCTTGTGAGCTTCTGTCTCAATTGTGCAGACTTAAATGAGTCTTGTGAGCAGTCACTTGATGAGGATTAAGAGCCAGGGTAACCCTGCCTGCCACCCGAGCCTTCTGCACAGGATGCTCTGAGGCTCTGGGTCTTGGGAGCACTGCTCTGCCAGCACTATTCTTTGATTGTATGAGACGTCCTGTTAGAAAGCCTCAGGATCTGTGGCATCAAGGAATTCTTATATGTGAATGTCAAAGCTGCTGAGCAGCCAGGTGTTGTGTGTGCTAAGCGATGGCACAGTCAGTATTGGAACCACCAGCCGACAGGAAGTGCCGCTCAGGGCAGCACTGATTTCAGTGGTGTCTGACCTTGATGCCACATGAATCCAAAAGGGCATTAGACAAATGAAGGTAGGAACTAAGGTGCTTCGTTGAATTGTTTGGCAGGGTCGGGAGTCCTGGGGCCCTCAGAGCTGCAGTGGAGCAGGCTGCCTGCCCCCTGGTGGACCCGACTCAGTCACACCCTGAAGTCCCCAGGAGCCTCTCTCTGAGGAAGTGTGCCTGCTCTGCACTGGTCCTGGGAAGAAAAAAAAAAAAATCAAGTGATCTATTATTCCTAGAGCCACCCTCAAGCCTGCCAGGAGTGCCTCCTGGATCGGAGAGAAGGGACAGCTCACCATCACTGAGGGCAGAGGAAAGAAAAAGGGGGGGGGTGCCACCCTTCTGCTGGCCTCGTGTCCCAAAACAAATCTTTGAGACAGGTCCTTTTGGAGTATGTGGCCCTCAGGAAAGCCACCCTTTGCCTAATGTGAGAGGCAGGGAAGTTCAGTTCTGCCAGAGGCCAGCTGCCAGGGCCTGGGGCAGTCACTGCGTGGGAGGTCCCAGTGCCCTCAGAACAGCCCCTTGCAGACAGTAGCATCAGGATTGGCAGATAGGTTTCATCCATCTGGTAGAGTCTGCCCAGAGTGCTATGTTGAGATGAGTTCTGGGAAACCCAGGCTGGCTCTAGGGGCATAACTGATGACTAACCACAGATGGAAGGGGAGGAGAGGACGGCAGTGTCCTGAGCGTTGCCCCCCCAGCCTAGACCCAGGTCCCAAGGTGCACTTCCTCCTTTGCTCACTGTCTGGCTGTGTCAAAACAGACAGGCTGGCCAGGTCACATGGGTCACCCTCACTAACTCCTAGTCAGGGGCAGGATTGCTGCTCGCTACAGCTGGAAAGAGGGTATTTCATGCCATCCCTGGAGGGAGGGAAAGGAGGACCTGTGTCTTAGTTAAGAACCTTGTGGTAGCTACCCAGAAATTAATAGGAGATGGAATGTTGTCTTCTTCCCATCATCTCCTCTTCTGTTTGATTGAAGATGGGAATGTCCCTGACCAAACCAGGGCTAGACTGATGGACATGACCAACTTCTCCCTCCCCAGGAACTGGAGGCAGGAGGTCCAAGCTTTCAGTTTCAGTCCTACTGGTCCTTAGCCATGTAAACTTGGGCCAGTCAGGGGACAGTACTGACCTGAGCTTCCTGTCTGTAAATCAGGGTTGATCTCTCCACATCTGTTGAGGGTGGCAGTGAGATGAACCATCAGAACCTGGTGGGTGGTGGGCACTCATGAGGGAGGCCTCAGATCATGGAAGCAGAGGGCCGTGGGTGACAGAAGAGGTACCAGAAGCTTCGTTTCCTGTAGTTCCAGGACTGTGAGACACACCTTGGTCAGCTGTTACTCACAGAGATCAGAATGGGCATCTGTCTCTCAGAACCTGCTCCCATGAAAACCCGTGTCTTCCTCTAACTGTCCCTGAACTGTGAGGCAGGGCATGGTTGCCAATGTCACTTTCCTCTTGGACCCCAAGAAGGAGACCTACGGATTCTGTCCTTGTGTCTGGTGGTCTCTTTGTGCTTTCCCTGCTGGGCATCTGAGCTGTACTTGATTGGAGAAGTGGTCTCAGGTTCTTGGGGTGTGCTGTGAGGTGCCACCTGGTTCACTGGTAGACTTGTCCCTTGACTTAAGCACCTGATGGCAGGTGCTGCTGTGATTCCAAGGCCAGGCCGGCTCAGGCTCAGGCTCCTCCACTGTTTCTTACAGCACCACTCAGGAGGAGACGGCCTGTGGAGTGACCTCACACAACCCCTGGCCAGCCAGAGAAAGAGAAGACTGCCAAGTTCCCCTTTCACAGGGGAAGGTGGATTTTGATGCTATCGTAGAGTTTGGGTGGTGCCTTATCTTAATAAATAAACGTTCATGATTATTTAGGTGACACACCCCCTTTTTCCTATTATTTTAGTACCTTTTGTGCCAGTAGAACAGAATTTGTGCTGGTCAATCTGCAGATGGTCATTGGGAAGGCTGTGCTATTGGATGAGAAATTCGTTATGACTACTTTGCCCAAGAGTGTTGAAATTCTGCACAAATGGCAGTTTTATAGGAAAAAGAACATGATTCCCAGGAAAGAGGGAGCAGTCCCTTTTTCCTACTAAGTCAGATGCTGGAAGACTACCCACTTGGCTTTTAGAGGATAATTTAAAGAAAAGCAAACTGATTGAAAAAGGAGACTTCTGTATCTTGGGATTCCTCCCTCAGTAACACATCTTATTCTTTTAGTCATGTTTTTGAGGAAATTGCATTAGAGACAGAGTATTGTTCCTTTGCTGGTATCTTGGGCTGCTGTGGCCACTGCTGTCCAGGAGGGCATGTTCAATCACCACGAATAAGGGCAGTAAGACCACTGGGGAGAAGCCACCTCGCCATGAGTGGCTGGGAACCCTGCGGCTGCTGGGAGAGCCGGCTCTGCTTTGCTACTGCTAGGGCTGATTGGATAACAACAGATGATAGGGTTTTATTTTTGTATTTTGCTGCACTGGGGACCAAGCACCTAGTGCATCCTGGGATCTACCACTGCACAATGTCCCCAGCCCACTAACAGGTCATCTTTAATCTTCATGTGCAAAATAGATAATGTAAGATCTTGTGTAATCCTCCCCTTGATGTAGCAGGTGGCACTACGGCCACTTTTCAGATGGGAACTTCAAGTTCCAGAAGGTTGGCTGGGCAGCTTCTTTCTCTAGGGCCACTCAGCTGGATCAGAGCTGGACTCAGAACTCAGTCCTGAGGTGTGCAGACCCACACATCCCCGTGTGCCTGCAGGCGGGACCACCCCTATACCTGCACACAGGGCCCTGTGTGTCAACAGCCTGTGGCATTGGTTGCCTGGCTGCACTTGGTTTTTCTGACCCAGTCTGGCCTAACTCCCAGACTGTTGGGGCTCAATTAGCCTCTAAAGAAGCAGAAAAGGCCCTGTGGGGAGAGGGAGGAGGGTGTGAAAGAGGATCTCCTGGGGATGCTGGCTGACTCCACAGGAGCTTCTAGTTGGACTGGTTTCATTCTCCGAGCCACTCCCCCTGCACAGCTCCTTGGGCGACCACCTCAATCAAGCACCAGAGGGGTTGTTGAAGGACAGAGTCGGCGGAAAGGGGAGCGTGTGGCTCTTGCCACAGATGGATCTAGAATATATGAGAATTTTGACTGGTTAAATTATCATAAACTCCACTGCCTCACTTCATCTTGAGACAGGGAATATTTGTCTTCTGGTGGCCAGATCTGGAGGGCAGAGTGGTGTCTGAGTCCCAGGGAAAGACGACTCACCAGAACCACAACCAGACGAGCTCCACACCCAGGTGACTCATCCCCGTGAGCAGGTCTCTCTAGTCACTAAACAGCGTCTGGTCCGTCAGCCTTTAATCCCAGGGCCGACTTTCTCACAGTGGCAGAGGGTTCCCTACTCCGTCTTTTGTCAGGTCGTGGGGTGCTCAGGCATGGCAGAAAGGAGCCAGCATTCCTAGAAAAGAACTTTCCTAAAAGCCTGGCACAGTTGGCATGAGAAAAGCAATATGTGAGTCTTTATGCCTCAAAACATCTCCTGGGTCAGTTTTCCAAGCAACTAAATTCTTTTAGCAAATTAAGTGCCGCTGAACATCTGTGAGGATGCAGTGGGACAGCTGGCCCTGGCACCGTGTTTATCTGATGAGAAGACAGTGCATTAACAAGGGCAGGGGATCAAAATGGGAACTGAGCACCTACACGACACTCCTTTCTGTTTGAAAGCAGAACTGGCCAAAGTCTTGCCCTTTTCGTGACCCGAGAGGGAGCCTGGTGCTGTAAAAATCTGCAGGCTGGCACTATGCACGGTGGGGACATGGCTTTGCCGAGAGGGGTAGTCCAGGAGACCCACAGGGGGGGAAAAGAGACTCAGAGTTCATGGATCGTGATGAGATGGGAGTGGGGCCCTGGATGTCAGAGGGAAAGGTTGGCGACAGTGGTGGCCACTGTCAGGAAGGGAACATGAAACTTGGCACCACCGTCCTGAGGGGTCTCAGTTCAAGGAAGTTAGAAATCAGGGTCCCTGCCAGATGGTGTAACGTTCAGGGGAGAGGAGGGCGAGCCCTGCAGGCCATGTGCCTCACTCTCTAGACGTTCCCATGCCCCGGGTGGCACCTCCTCTGTGCTTTGTCAGGCAGGCAGGTCATGGCAGTTGGTAATGTGACGCTGACTCCTTTGCTTCATGCAGATGAAGGGGTTTTGGACTTTTATTCTAGAATTCTAGTGAGGATGCTGGGGGGGGGCAGGTGTTTAGTTCTGGGGCTGTGAATCTGGATGTTCGGGTGTTGGCAAGTGCTGTATCAACAGCTTCGTTACTAACCTAGGAGGCCATGAGCCTTGGTTGAAATGTCATCTGGGCTCCGAGAGCCATGTGTGGCCCCCTGTGCCGCCCTCTAAATATGATTCTCAGAATGCCTGCTGGAGTTAGCTGACACCACAGCAGTGCAGGACTATCACAGGAGAGAGAGATGGAGAGCAACTTGGCATCCGCTTCACTGTGGCTGGAAAGAGCATGTCAGCATCCTTGGAGCTGCCTCCCCGCCAGCCAGACCCTCGCCCCACCCTCTTCACTTGAGCTGGGGTTCCTGCCGGTGGCAGCTACACAGAGCAGTTGCTGAGCTTAACTGTCCCCACCCAGCCTCGTAATATGTCCTACCCTCTAGTCCAGAGGGGATGCAGTCGCCTCACTCTCCACACTGAATACCTTTCTTTTTATCTGAAGCACTTAGCACCTGACCCCAGCTCTCCCAGGCATTGACATGCGGCTTATAACCGTGACAGGAGCAGAAGCACAAAGCATTAAGGCAGAGCACAAAGGGCCAGGTTACTGGTCAGGGGCCTGTGCACAGCAAGGGTTAGGTCTGGCAATAGAAAAGAATTGGTTTCTCCCCATTGATTGTTTCATCCAAGGATATGAGTGGGAACGCAGGTTCGCCCGCGTCTGTCTGTAAATGCATACACAACATGCACTTTCCTCAACTTGGCAGGTTTGATAACTCTCAAAATGCCGTTTTTTTTTTTTTTTTTTTGCCTCCATACCTTGAGGCTTCCTCTACTGCAAACTCGGAGTTGTCCCACTGGCCCCTTAGATTCCAGACATCCTAACTAACTACTTTTACTGCCTACATTTCCTTTTTATTCTAAAATTGACTTTGACAGAGCTAGACCGCAGGGTCCTCTGCTACTGAGAGGTTTGCATCCATAAAAATACTTCATTTGGGAAAATGTTCTGAATTTCACTGTCTTTATCAAGTACATAGAATTTTTACAGAATTCTGAATCTCTTTGAAATGAAGCCTCCTAGCATGCCCCTGGGAACGTGAGAAGGACAGACAGACTTGAGCTTTCTTTCACCTTACATAGACCTTCGTGCTTCCATGGGTCCAGTGAGGAAGTTGAACCAAAGAGGCTGTAGTCCCCATTTGAGCTCTGAAATTCCATGATGCAACTTTGAAAGTTGAGTCAAGAGTTCCTGAAGTACCACAGAGGGCAGCACAGGCCTCAGGGTTTGTAACTGGAACAAGGTATCCAGAAGGAGAAGGTAGACCTGGGTGACCTGGTAAATACTGTGGTCAGAATGCACAGGGGAGATTAGGAAATGGGGGATTTGAAGAAATGGTCCCTGGAGGATAATCTCTGTCACCCTTAGGAGATAGCATAGCATGGCCTTACTTGGCAAACCACTCTCAGGGCAGCAGACAGCTGCTTTGATTCCTTATGAAGTCCTGTGGACGGTGATCAAGATCACACCTGCCTAGCACTTGTTTCTCAGTGTGTCCAGCAGGGCTGACCTTGAGTAAAACCATTGCAGTCCTGAGTTGTCCCATCTATGAACCCATCAGATGCAAGGCTCTGTCCTGTGGAACAACTTGTTAGTGAGGCTCGTGACAGGTTTATCTTTGAAGGTACACAAAGATAAGCAAAGTGCGTTCCCCTGAAATAAGAGCAAAGAACTTCAGAAAGCTGTGTAGGTGGGCTTAAAAACTGTATTTTGTACCAAATTAATAAGAGCAAGATTAGAAACTAATGGAAACCAGAAAAGAATAGGAGAAAACCAATGAAGATTGCTAAAATCCCCCATCTCACCACTGAGAATGTTCTGGTAAGTTTCTTAGTTAATTGAGAAGGCCGGGAAGTTGCACAAATGGAATCTCCAGGGCCAGCTGGGACGCTGACTAGGGAGGGTCGAGTCAGCCTGGTTGTTGTTAGGCATCTCCAACGGGCTAGCCCTGCCCTCCACCTCCTCCTCTGTGAGTTCTGGTTTCCTTACATGGCAGCCCCAGGTGCCTAGGACCCAGCTGTGCCCCCACGAAAGGTGGTGAGCCCTGCCTTTTCACTGCCCAGGGGATAGTGCACCTGTGGCCCCAGAATGACTTCAAAGAATGATTTTGCAGCTGGCTCTTCTGGGGATTTCATCAGAAGTGGGTGTGGCTCTCCCTGCTGGCAGGAGCTTGTCTTTGTTACTCTCTGTCGTCCAAGAACAGCTATTAACCGAGTCTGGGAAGGGTAATTGGTCATTAGTGCCTAACTGAAGATTATATAACGTGGCCTGTTTTGGTAATGTCATTCAGAGCTCAAAACAGAACTGTACCTCACCTTGTGAACACCCTGGACAGCCTTTCTGGGGCTTAGTTAGTAAAAGAGAAATTGGGGTCTCTGAAAGCCCAGAGATAGAAGCTGCACAGAAGAGAAGCATTGAAACTCGAGTTCATACCTGGAGTGCAATGCTCCCTCGATGCTGGCTTTGTGACCATGGGCTGGGGACATTATTGATTGACGCTTTTGCACAGTGCTTTCCAGGTTATGGGACACAGCCCTGTGATCTCAGTGCAGTAGCTGGTGATCGCTTTCAAAAAACAAAACCAAAAACCCAGGAGCTAAATGAGCTGACACTTTAACTCTCTGGTACACACTTGGAAGAACCACACCTCAGACTCCCCTTGGCTTCTAGAAATTTCAGGCACTAATCCCTATCCTGTCACAGGCTGCTGTAGAAATATAGGGACTGTGTGACAGAGTATCCCTATCTTTCTGGTACCTGAATTTGGGGGTAGACAAAAAATCCCCAGGTGTGAAACCTTTCTTAATAGACTTTCAGAATAACAGAAGGATGAAAAAGGAAGTACAGATTTCCCATATGCCTCCTTCTCTTTCTACTCGCCCCCCACCCCATTTCCCTGATTATTAACATTTCACATCCCTGTGGTATACATTGCTAGGCCAGAATTCTGCACTGTTTTATTTACTGTTTTGGTACTGATGATTGAACTTAGGGGTGTTCAACCAGTGAGCTACATCCCTAGTCTTTTTTTGAGACAGGGTCCTGCTGAGGCCGAAGTTCCAAGTTGCAATCCTCCTGCCCCAGCCCCTGCAGTCTCTGGGATTACAGCTCACTGCAAATCTAGAGGTTTTCATTCGGTCTCACTCTTGGTGATACACAGGCTACAAATGTGTGATGACATGTTCCCACCATCAGGGCATCACACAGAATAGTTACAGTGTGCTGAAAAGGCCTCCATGCCTCACCTAGTCGCCCCTCACTATCTTGATGTGCCCAGAGCTGGGATCTATTTTTTCATGGATTAATTTTATTCTTTGAGCATAGAGATCAACCCTAGTTTGTTACTGAGAGTGGTAGATTGTGGCTTTTTCTTTTACTGTGATCTTAGAAAAATGAGCGATAACTGGTAATTATTTCAGTGGAAATAACAATCCTAACTCACCAAAGGGGCTTTAAATGTACCCAGTGTTCTGTATTCCTGTCTTTGTGAAGTTCAGCCCTGTCTTCAGCCGCCCCCCAGGGATCCTCTGAGTGGGGAGACTGAACCTATTTCCACCCCCCCCTCCAGTCATTCCTATCCCTCTTCCTGTTTGTAAGGTAGGCAGAAATGCAGCTGCCACCTCCGTTGAAAAGACAGTCTTTCTTCTAGAATCTTCCCAGAGGGGCTTCTCAGGAGTAAAGAAGCAACTTCTCTCTTTTCCTAGAAACCATCTTCCTTCCATGACCCTTTCATCATCAAGCCCCCACCCCCAAAAACACCTCATTCTCTCATCTGGCTAGAGAAGAACAAAGCGTACAACCATTAGTGTTCCCCTGTCCAGTTGGCCTACGGAGGTGAGGGATTCTCAGGAGTCTTTCTTAGAATAGCCTCTCAGTTGAACCTGGAAAGGGGGAAAAACAAAAAACTTCTCAGAATGGCAAACAGAGTGCCATTACAGTCCAGCCTCCTCCTCCCTCCTTCCAGTCAAGGACGTTTCGAGAGGCTGGTCAGTGCCACCCCCACGTCCTAAACTTCAGGGTGTGCCTTTGCAGGGACTTTTCCAACTTTACCTAGAAAAGAAGTAACCAGAACCCAGCGCTTGTGGTCAGCCTGCTTCCGGCTGTGGCTTCAGTTAGTCTGTCTGCTCTGACAGAGGAAGCAGTGACAGGAACCGCCCTGGTTGGACCAGGAGGTCCGTGCAGACAGGGCTGCATCACACTGGCATGTGAGATGCCAGCAGTGAGGAGAGGGAGGGGAGCAGAGACGCATGCCACCCACAGACCCTCTCCCAGCCCTGCAGCCACACACACTGGCCCCAAGGTGAATCCCTGTGTAAACAGAGGGAGTTTGTTGAACAGCACTTTCCAAAAAGGCAGTAGAAGCCAGAACAGTGAGACGTGGGATTGTGCAAACATGCTGGACCTTGGGACACCGGCTGGCTGGAGAGCTGTGGGTGACAGGCCTCCCTGGAATGACGGAGCACACAAGCTCACCATGTTGAAAGTCTTAGCTAAAGAGGAAGTCCCTGGATTCGGGCGTTGTCTCTGTTCCTGTGGGAGGCACTGGGAGAGTCTAAATGTTTTCATTGGGGGATTTGGATTCCCTGTGCTCAGGTGGGTCAGGTCAGTGGAGTTTCTCCTCCTGAGCAGGAGGCAAAACCAGCTGGAAAGGGAGAGGACAGCTTGGCTAGAATCACTAATTAATTTAACTACTGGCCACTATTTGATAATTTGAGATTTGACTCAACAGCCCAGGATATTTGTTTAATTAAAATGCTAGGGTTGTGGCTCAGAGGTAGAGCTCTTGCCTAGCACTTGGGAGGCCCCGAGTTCGATCTTCAGCACCACACAAAAATAATAAAATAGAGGTATTGTGTCCAACTACAACTAAAAAGATATAGATATGTATAAAAAATAGTGGCAACATACGGGATCTACCCACTTCTGTGTGTGCTGTCCAGGGCGTACCATTCCCTGCAGACTGGGATATTGGAGGGGTCCCACCCACCCCAGCTTTTCATAAGGAGGCCTTGGAGAGGAGCCTGAAGCAGAGGGCTGGTAAATAACTAGACCAGGAAACTCCTTTCCTACCTTTGCATTGAAGGTATGCTGGGAAATGGAAGAGAGGGTTATCCCTCATATGTGGTTTCCAGCAAGCACAGCCTCCCTGTGAAGGGGTGGATTTTGAAGTTTGATTCAGTTGCAAGGCATTTTTTGAATTGGATATAAAAATATGTTCAATCATCTGCCATCAACTAAAATGGACACTCTAGAAAGATGTGTTTTTTCTGCATGTGCTTTTATGGGCAGTGCCTTCATGCCCCAGGATTATAGGTATCCTCGGACAAAAGCACAAATCAAGTAAAAAATAAATGAATAAATAAAAATCACAGGATCTGAGAGCCTCTGCTTCAACAATGAGGTGAGTGGCAGTCATCCTCGTGCCAGGGTCCCCACCTCACTCCCAGAACACCTGTAGGCACTCAGGCCTTGGTGCCAGCTAGGGAGCTCCTTCGACTCAAGATGTTTGCAGGGCAGAGACCCCATCTTTCCTGTCTGTACTTCCTCATGCTCTCAGGCCTGGGCTGGGCACAGAAATTGTGCAAGTTCCCTAAACAGCTCTTAAATGGAGGAAGTCTGTGCACTTTGCACCAATTTGTTTAAACACCTTTCTAAAGTTCTTCCTGGGGCCAGGGAACCACATACACTGTGAAAGCAGGTAGGAATCTGCCACAGAACAATTCTCATTTTCATCTGTCATTGTCTGGTCACTTGTCATTAGGAGATGTTACTCCCTGAGCTTTCGCTGTGTGCAGACTTGTGCACGGATCTTCCAGAGACTTTTGAAGATGACTCTGGAAATCTTCACTTTCTATTTTTCTAGAGGGTTTGCTAAGCAAATGCACCCAGGAGAGGTCAGAATCACTTGCACCTCCGTGCTCAGTCAGCTAAAGTCCTGGCTGTTCCCTGAAATGGCAGCCACACGTGTGACTGGCTTCCTACTGCTCTCTGCTGTATCCTCAGCATAGAGCAGTGGGCTCCTGAAGCGCTTGTTGAGTTTGCCAGAAGTATTTTTTTTTAAATACTTTCCAGTGTTTACACTTTTTATTCGAATTCATGTAACTATCAAATATCTGACCCCCCCCAAAAAAAAGTACTCAGTTGGAGCAGTCTATGATTTCTATGCACTAGATAATTTTCAGGATCTGCTTTGAAAAATAGCTATTGGTTTCTTGCTGCCACCTACCCCTACCCTCCCCAGCCCTTGACAAACTACTCTTTCAGAGCCTCGTATTTCCGCATCTTTACTTACAGTAGTGGGACTGGTGATCTCTTAAGTTCCCTCCTGGCAGTACATTTTGTCACATCCCAGTTGATGGCCTAACCATGGGCTCCCCCCTTTGACAAGGCAAGTGAGACTTTTGTCTCCTCCTCTGGAATTAGTAGCAGTCACTGGGGTGTCCAGGACCTCTGATGCCTGGGTTGGGCTCCTGGCTCCTTCAGGTGGGTGCTCCCCATCTCCACTCCACAGCTGGCCCGGGGGGGCGGGGAGAGCTCTTCTGAAAAGGTAGCTCCATTCCTCCAAGTTGCACCAATATTGAATGTGGGCTGTTTCCTTGGTGGGAAAATGGGGCTATCAGATCTGTAGGGTGGACACTGGGGCAGTGAATCTAATTAGTGATGGCCACACCGGGGAAACTGATTACCAGTGGAGAAACACTTATGTTTTTAAGATGGTAGCTTAAAAAATGTTATTTTGTGAAATGATCCTTTGCCTGTTACTCTGTGGTGGGAAATGAACAGAGGGGTACGTGAAGGCACTTCTGAATGAAGTGCTTATCTCAAAGTCTGGGAAGGCAGAGATCATCTCTTTCCTCCCCTGCAGTCATTGCAGGCAACTCCAACATGCTGTTTTCACGTCTTATCAAGGGTGCACACAGGACACAGTGTCGCGATTTCCCAAAGGTGGCCCCAGCCCTCATGATGCAGGCGGGCTAGTGAGTTCCTGCCTGCGAGACTCTCCTGATGTCTTGAACAAACACCCTAAAGTAGATGTGCTGCTGTGTGACCAGTGTGCTGTGCCTGTTGTGACATTTTCCAACTAGTTCTTAGATGGTTTCTACCCTGTGAGGTTGCCTTAGGTCATGACACAGTTTAACCATTTCACTTGATTCATAATATTTACATATGCCTCATGGATTTTACTTTTTTTCGGGGGAGGGGTACTGGGGATTTAACCAAGAAATGCTTAACCTCTGAGCCACATCTCCAGTCCTTTCTATTTTTTATTTTGAGACTGGGTCTTGCTAAGTTGAACAGACTAACCTTGAGCGCCTCCTGCCTCAGCCTCCCTAGTTGCTGAGATCATAGACATGCACCACCACACCCAGTTGAAGCCTTCTGTGTATAACAGAGGTTGGCAAACTCTGTCCAGCAGACCGAACACAGCCACACCATCCACTTATATATGGTCTGTGGTTGTTTGGGGACTACAATACAGAGTAGTTGTAACAGAGACCATGTGGTCCACAAAGCCAGGAACATTGACTGTCAACATTCTCATATTAAAAAAAAAAAAAAATGTTCCTGACCCCTGGTGTACACAAAGCAGAGATAACATGTTTATTGTGCGTGTTTGGGGAGGTAGAAGCATGATTACTTCTGGAATGAGTCAGCTTTCTTCCTCCGGCTGATTGAGCTGCTCTTTTGCTCATACCTGCCTCTCTGTATAGAGCCTAGGTATGAAGAAAGCTGTGAAGGAGAAGGCATATATCGTGGGAGGAAGTGAGGCCAGAAGAGAGGAAACCCATCCTGCTAACCAGCAGTGAGAAACACTGTGCCCTCGGGGAAGGAGGCTGAACGGTCACTCTGCCTCCTACAGTGGACAGCTCCCATTAAGCTTTTCAGCATGGGAAGAACAGGAAACCAGTAGGGTGGTGTCCATAAGCTCTGAAACTGGGAAAATGATTGGGGAGCCCCCAGGCCTTGTTTTCAGCCTCTTCAACAATCCCCTTACCAGGCACATTATATTGCACTATTCTGTTGAAATGCCAGAACCCGTGGGCTCTTAAAATATGCAGCATAGGGGGTTGAGGGTATAGCTCAGCTCATGCTTGCCTAGCATGTGTGAGACCCTGGGTTCAATCCTCAGTACTACGTAAAAAAAAATTTAAGTTTTAAGAATATGCAGCATAGTATGAGCTACCTAGAGTAGGCAAGTTCAGATTATAAAATGGAGGCTGCCATCAGTGGTTTGGGATTTCAGTTGGGAAGATTGAAAAATGTTCTGGTTTCCAGGTACGGTGGTGCATATCTGTAACCCCAGCAATTCCAGAGGCTGAAGCAGGAGGATGGCAAGGTGGAAGCCAGCCTCACCAATTTAGCAACGCCCTGCTTCAAAATAAAAAGGACTGGATTGTAGCTCAGTGCTAGAGCACTCCTGGTTCAATCCCTGGTACCACAAAAAAAGAAAAAAAAAATGTTGTGGTGATACTTGCACAGTGGTGTGAATGTACTTCATACCACTGCAAAATTTCAAAAATGGCTAAAGTGTGCTATGCACATTTTACCACAATTTAAAACAGACCTTATCACCAGCCCTATCCTGTGAAAAGACCAGAGCCCCCGCAGCAGTATTCAGAGTTACAGATGAGGACTCTAATTTGGAAACCTTCTTTTCCCCCCCGAGTTAAATGTTAAAACAACTTCCTTTTCTAAGAATTAAGAGGTCCATTATGTTCCTTTAAAAGATCATTACTGAATAGTTAAAAAGCATAATAGCACATTTGTTTCACAAGGGACAGATCACATAGAGACGCCCCCCAAACGGCATGGTACGGCGGCCTTTCTGCCCTTCTACTAACTCCCACTCTTTCTTTTTCCTTCATGTGGATTCTAGGAAAGAAACCTTGACTGGTTCCCCAGGATGAGAGCCATGTCCTTGGTCAGCAGCGATTCCGAAGGAGAACAGAACGAGCTGAGGAACCTGCAGGAGAAGCTGGAATCTACCATGAAGCTTGTCACTAATCTCTCTGGACAGCTGTCAGAATTAAAGGACCAGGTAAAGGAGGGAAACCCCGACTTCCCAACACACACATGCCCCTGAAATGGGACTGGAGGGACAGTTCTGCAGTCGTCATGTTACCATGTTGAAGTACTTAGCCTGAAAGGACTAGGGAGGAGAGAACAGACCTGGCACCATCAAAAGATAAGGCCAGTAGTAGTGGCCACACTACTTTCAGTGCTGCTAAGGACATGGTTTTAATATGAAAAAAAAAAGTCAAAATGCAAACTACTTTACCAAAGTACTGGACAAGAAAAAAAAAAAAATGCCTAGTTCTCTTTGCGGAGACAGAGAATGAAAAGCTCTTTCTTGTTTGGCTACTTAGCCCTCAGATTTCTCAAATCTTCATCCAAGAGATGTAAATTCGGCATCCTGGGATAAACTATAGTCATGGAAAAGCCTGTTTGCCAAATGCTTATGAAGTGGCTGCCAGGAGCGTGATAGAAAGTGACAGAGACATAATCTCAGGTTTCCCAGAGGGTGGGAGTCCACACTGCCCTTCCTGCTCCTATGATAAATGCTTTACCTTTTAAGGTAAGGGGATTTAAACCAAACCCTGTATAACCCCTTAAATTGAACACTCTGTCACCAGGTGATGACCTAGTTATAGGATGGCCTGTGCCCTGCTCCTTAGCAGACTGATCTTGCATTTCTGTAGCTGACAGGGATAATCATGTACAGACAGGTACAGTTCAGCATTTTGTTTCTGAAAGCTTTTTCTGTAGACTAGATGAATTTGGTCCAGGCAACTTGGCCCCGGAGGTAAGTTGCAGGATGCACCCCCTCAGGTGATTGAGTACATAACTGGTGAAGACTTCATCTACCACCAATTCTTCGAGATAAAGCTAAGTTTATTCCTTTTGAAAGTAAATTATTCTCAACTAAGCCCCCCAAATGCCAGCTGGCCTCAAGTTCTTTTTTTTCGTATGTATTCAGATATAAATTTTAAAAAGATGAATAAAGAAAGCAGACCTTATTGATGAAGGCTGCCTACAGCCCTGAGCTTGGTGGCATCCTAAAATGAGTAATACCTGAAGACTAATCAAGATCTAACTAGATTACTTTGTTTATTAACTGTTCGCCCTGCTGTGCAACATTTGACAAATCTTGGCAAGACTGAACCGACATGTGATGCTGCAGCTGCCTCTGTCCTTGCCAGTCCCCAGGGCAATTTCTTAAAGACCCTCCCAAGCTCGAGTTCTCATCCTTTCCCTCTGGAGATAGTTGTGGCTTCAAGAAATTAAATTTAACCAGATGTTTTAAATTAGGTTCCCAAAGAAGCTCACACTGATCTAGGACAGACCAATGAAGGAACTGGCTCACCAGAAAGTCTGGTGACACGCATCATCTGTGTTAGGTGCGTGTGGCACCAGAACTCCAGCTATAGGGATATCCTGTGTCCCACGGCAGCCCAAGTTTGTTCTTGCTCATTCGTGACTAATTCTCATTGTCACACCTGGATGCTCTTCAAGGGCTCATATCTTAATATGAGGAACTAGATGTTTCCAGTTTACTAGAGAGTCTCTTAAAATTTGTCATACAAAACTGCTATATTTTGGGGTTTGCTGTGGTAAAACCAAACAAGCCCTTCCCTCCAGCCTCTCCCAGTCCTTTGGGTTCTGAGAAGCTGCTGCACCGAGGACAACTCAGCAGACGCTTCTGTGCCTGCTTTGCACACCAGTGAGCATGGTGCAAGAGTTGAGCCAAGTCATTTCACCCCAGGAACACAGGAGGCTCTTAGGAAACTTATGCAACTTTAGGGGACACTGCCAGGGTGGGAGCTCCTGACCCCCCAGCGTGGGCTTGTTTTTGTGTTGTGTATGTGTTTGTTTTGATTTGCTTTGTTTTGTTGCTGTACTCCATTTTCTTGTTCACTGTTTAATTTTTTTTTTTTAAAAGAGGCGTAATGTTTCACAAGTTGCATCCTGCCCATTGGTGGAATGGGGGTTGCATTTATTTTACACCCCTGAAACGGGTACAGACTTGGCATTTTTTAAATACAACATAGAATCATTCCTATTAAACTTAAGATTTGACTAAATATAGATGTTAGAACTAGAATGGTTTTATACTGCTTAATCCCAGTGCTTTTTCAATTTTTGGTTTTAAAGCACGCCCCTCCCTGAGAAAGATCGAGATTGAACTATTTTTTTCTTAGAAGATAGCAAAAGCTACAAAGAAACATGAAGAATCAGTAACACATTCTTCAGCACTTTTCACAGGATTGCTCTGCTTAAGTTCTAAGGTGCCCAGAATTGCAGAAAAATTCAGCATAGCTTCTGCAGGGAGGGCACTTGCTTCCTTCAAAATGAACCAGTCAGTGTTTTCTTTCAATTATATGATTTCTAACAAACCTTTAGTGCATTTGCATGTTGAATAGATTTGAATTTTAATGTTGTTATAACAATCAAAATTTCTTAAACCATTTTGCATTTAAAAAGAAATCGCACAGATATGTTGGAGAGCTCCTGGATCTGAAATAATTGTGAGCATTCTTGCCCTCAAAAGGGAAAATTTTTTAATTAAGCCCCAGGAATGATTAACGAACAAGAAACTCTGTAATAGATATTTTCTAAAACAACCATGAAAGAACACCATTCACTGAGAAAAATGTGGGAAAACAGAAGCTGCTTCATCACTTAGATATTTTGTAGATCTTCTGAGCATAATGGGACAAGGGTGGTTTCAATGTGGCTGGCTCTGGTTTTAATCCTTACTGTCCCTGACCTCTTTGGTGGTGGTTTTCTTAAATGACCAACTGGGGGAGGAACTGCTCCTATAGAATATTAGTCCACAGGTGGTTGGTCCTTTTTCTGTTATGCTAAGTAAGTATTAATGATGCATCTCATCTTCAAGTTTCCCCTCCCAAGAGATTCTGAATACTAAATGTGATTCTCTTACATCCTTATTCCAAGGAGGAGAACTAATGTAAGACCTTAATATTTCTTTTTTGCATGTTTCCTTCATAATGCAAAAGAGCCTATATTGAGCAAAGGGTTAACTTTCTAGAAAATGCGTCTGGCTTCCCATAGGACAGTCACCCATCATTGCTAGGAATATAAGAAGTGCTTGGAAATCTGGATCATGTTAGCATGTTACAGCATTTGCATTTTTCATGCAAAAAGGTTATCTTACCAACATTAACTGCTTAAGGAATAATAATTTTTTTAAAAAAGATTAGAGAATATGGTCCCAAGTTGTGGAATGGAGGATTGAACAGACCTTACTGAATGCATTCATGTTCCTTATATTATGCTGGGATCATAAAAGAGGACTAAAACAACGTCTGCCCTCTCGGGTCCCATAATTAGCGAGCGAGATGGAGAAGGAGATGTCTCAGAGTATTGTGTGGTGTGAGGAGCTGAGAAGCAGGTCCCGGGTCCACAGTGAGGCTGAAAGGGAAGAGTTCAGCTTCCATAGCCTTAAGCAGGTGGCTTCTGAGCTGGCAGAGAAACGCAGTAAGGGGCTTCCCAGGAAAAGAACTGGCATGAGCAAAAGCATGACAATGCATGGCACGCTCAGGAATGGCAGAATGTTCTGGTTAATCCACATCACTTCCTCAACCAACATTGCAAACCACAGAGTGATCAGGTACAGGGACACAAAGATGAGAGGTCTAGCCTCTGCCTTCCAGAACCAACAGTCTAAATTGGGAGACAAGGAAGTTCAGCATCAATTATGCTTAAACCTAAGCAGTGTACACTAGAGGTCTGCACAGATCGCTCTGGGAATGAGGCAACAGAGAGATGCCTACGACTGAGCCTAGGGAGAGGACTGGGGTCGAGACCACAGAAACCTAGCCCAGGGTAGGGAGAGGAGCAGACAGTGCTAGGCAGCCACTCCCAGATTCTGAACACCATCATGTACACAGTTCTATTGAATCAATATTTGTATTCAAGAAACGCTTTAGTTCAATGTCTCAGTTTTTCAGGACTGTAAAAAGCAACTCTGACAATATCTCCTGTTTAGAATGATTGAAATAAGGACCCTATTGTAACTTGAAAGCAGCTCTTCAAACACTATAAAGATCTGTTATAGAGCCAGGCATGGTGGTGCACACTTGTAACCCCAGCAACTCAGGAGGATTGAAAGTTCAAAGCCAGTCTCAGCAACTTAGTGAGGCTTACACAACTCACAAAGACCCTGTCTCTAAAAATATATATAAAAGGACTGGGGATGTGGCTCAGTGGTTAAGCACCCTGGCTCAATCCCCAGTACAAAAAAAAAAAAAAAAAAAAAAAGGTTATAAAGCAGACTGGTGTTTTAGTGTCATGGGCGAACCTTCCTCCTGTGCCCATTTGTGCCCTCGGCCTATGTGTGGTTGCATCTGACTTATACAGCTACAGTATTCTTTGCTTCTGATTTAGACTGGAATGAAAAGGGGGAATAAAGAATTCTAAGCTAGTTTATATATTTGTATAGATACCAAGGTCAGCATTGCTTCCACTGCGCATTCTCAACTATGTGGGAACTCTGAGGAGTGTACCTGTATTATAAGTGGGACTTTTCTAAATATGTTCTGATGTTAAAATCTCAACTGTGGTTACTTTAGATGTGAATGTTAATGGATAGCTTTGTTTCAGATGTCCAGAGAGAGAACCCTGTGACGTTAGGCAGAGGATCAACTATTTGCTCTGATATAGGTAACAGATCAGAATGCTGTTATAGTAAGAACTATAGATACATATAGCATGTGTGTGAATAGGCAGAATTGAGAAAATAACAGCCAGAAGCTATGTAAGCCGTGAAGGACTGGGCAAACCTGGATGGTCAGCAGTGTTGGCCCCATTCTTTAGAGGTCAGGTTTACTCCTTAGGGGGCTTTTGCTACAGTTTAGTCTTATATCCCTTCTAATTGTTATTGGATGATAACCACTGACAAGAGGACCAAATGCTTTAGCAATGTCCACTTCCTTCTCTTTCTATCACTTAAGATGGCAGTTAAGTCAATGCTATTGTCATTTATCTAAAAAGCTAATGAGATTGATCAAAACAGGATTAGACATTGTGTGTGCTTGCTGTATACACTAGCTATCAAGAATTTTCTCCCATGCCACCTTTTAGATGAGAAAAAGACTATATGTACCACCAAATACTGGGCTCTTTCAACTTATTCAAGTATAGGAAAATGTACCCAAAGTGATTGTGGCTGATTTTGAAAATTATTAATGAAAAGCTGTTCTAGAACAATGGTTCTCAGAACATATTCCAGGCCAGTGGCGTCTTTGTCCCTTGGGAACTTGTTAGAAATGCAAATTCATGGGCCCCACCTTAGACCTACTACATCAGACTCTGCACACCCTTTGATCTGTGTTCTAACAAAGCCTCTGGGATTGCTCTTGAACTTCAGTATGAGCCACAATTTTCTTTTTTAGGGCAACACAACAATCTTGGATAGATATGTACTTGGTATTTGTAATGATCCGTTAGAGGCTAGTGGCAAATTCTTAGGTAATAACCTCTATCAGTGGGGAGCATTAGGGGTTGGCCAGATGTGATGACTTAGGCAAACCTATGAAAGCTTGAGCAGGACCTCAGGCTGGCAACTTAAGACTCCATAGTGTTTTAGAGGCTGTAAATTTAAGAGAGAGAATGACCAAGTAATTGAGGAGTCAAGGAGCACCGATTTAACAACCGGGAGGTAAACATGTATACATAAAAGAAAGCTTATCTCTAGTACCAATAATTATGGAAAGAAAAATGACAGAAAAAAAGAGCTCAGCAGCTTTAAATAGAAACTTCAGAAAAGTATTTTTCGTAGGGGATGAGCCGATCAGGCTTACTAAATCCATCTGAATGCTTGGGATTATCCACTTAAGGGTTATTGGATTCCCTCTCAGGATTACCTGTCTAGGGCATAGTTGGCAGGGAGGGACTCCGAGCTAAATATCTGAGGGATCAGGCAGTGAAAGGATTGAATGGCTGGTGTTTGAATTCAATGGGGAATAGTATTCCTTGTGCACGCAAAGCTGTCCTTAACCTAGCAGAACCAGTGAATGTAGTATAGTGGGTGACACTTCTCTTCAAGAGTTGTCACTCACCCAAGGAAACTTTAGAGGCATCTGAAACATCCTCATTCAGTACCCTACAAAAAGCTTCTATTGAAAGCTTCCTTTTGGAAAAGTCTATTATAATTTAGATAAGATTTACCAGGAGAGAAAGCATTTCCACAAGAGCCTAAAAATAATTACTTGGGAAGATAACTGATGTTCTAAAAAAGAAAAAAAAAATAACCATTTCATACTGAAACTAGGATATTTTGTACCAAAAATCAGTTCAAGTAAAAACTAAGATTTAAGACAGGCATGGTGGCCATGCCTGTAATTCCATTGACTTGGGAGGCTGAGGCAGGAAAATCCCAAATTCCAGGCCATTTGCAGCAACTTACCAAGACCCTGTCTCCAAATAAAACAAAAAGGGCTGGAGATGTAGCTCAGTGGCAAGGCACACCTGGGTTCAACCCCTAATACTGAAAAAAATGACAAAGACCGACTTATTTTTGAGACAGGGTCTCACTAAGTTGCTGCTGGCCTCCAACTTGCAATCTTCCTGCCTCAGCCTTCCAAGTAGCTGAGGTTACAGGTGGGCACCACACACCTGACTTATCCTAGGTTATCTGCCTCCATCCTCCTATGAGATAGAAATGACCTGGAAATGTGAAAAAAAAAACCAAAGAAACAGTTCTGGTTCCAAAGCCTCTATGCTCTTTTTACTCCTGTCCAGTTTTAGGAAACCAGAAAGCTTAGAGTAGGACCTTAAGCCACTTGCATACAACAATTTTTTTTTAAAAAAGGCTCTAGGAAATAAATATTAAAAAAATTCTGTCTTTAATATGTATTTTTTAATTTTCGGTGGATACAACATCTTTATTTGTATGTGGTGCTAAGGATCGAACCCAGCGCTGCGCACATGCCAGGCAAGCGCGCTACCGCTTGAGCCACATCCCTCCTAGAGCCTTTTAAATCTATAGTCTCAAAACCAGAACTAGCACCAACTGGGTCAAGGAAAAAGATCAGAATTCAGAAGATTAAGTATACCCTATCTATTCCCGAGACTGTGCCCCATCCTCAGGAGCATTTCAGAGTGGAACCCTCCCTTTTTGCTTTGGGTTGCGCAAGCCTTTTTTCATTGGAGCCTGGCTTAGGAAGTGGTCTCTCCTGGCCTTCAGTTACACTCAGCAGCTGTTGGTGGCCAGGGCCTTCTGGACAGTATTTGGTTATTCTGGATCTCAGGGAGCTGTGAGGACATTTCTCATCTTCCCAGATGACTGTCACTTTTTGTTTTTCCCCCCTCTAACCAACCTCACAAGCATCACTGGGGAGAGGAACCCAGCGAAGAGCGTGGACTTATTCTCTCTCAACCCTGGGATTCTGACCTTGCTGCTTTTCTGGGTCGTATGGCGTGTTGTCACTGTCGTACAGAGCCACCATTTTCCAAAGAGTCCTTCAGTCATTTGGAAATGGGTTTGGGAAACAATCAAGAATCCTATGCTTTTCACGTTTTTTTGTTTCCTTGTGAAACAAGGAGCAAGCTGTACCTGTGACTGTTACCATTGCATGACGAGGTCACAGAATTCCCCATTCTGCCTCGGAAGATTCCCTTTTTGAAGCTGTGTGTTTGATACGGTGACAGTACACTATTTGTAGAAAGTGGGTTTCAGTACAAACCGTAACCACAGAGGTAAATCTATGGTTCAGAATATGATTTGACGTACAGGAAGTGTCTGGGTCTAATGATGAAACTTTTTAACTTTCCAGATGACAGAACAAAGGAAGCAGAAACAAAGAATTGGTCTTCTAGGACATCCGCCTCACATGAATGTCAACCCACAGCAACCAGCATAAGCAAATGAGAGAGGAACTGTGTTGACCTTTTTTAATTATTAGCGTGGGTATGGCTAATTAGTTCTGATTCACCCACTAAGTGACATTTATGCTTAGTATATTTGTAAATAACTCAGTTTTATACTGTATGTATATGATTGCTACTCTAAAGGTTTGGATATATATGTATTGTAACTAGATTTGTTGAACGGCATGATGACATTTCATTTGTGCCAAAAATATTAAAAATGCCTTTTTTGGAAGGACTAAAGAAAGCACCTGATTTGCACTTGAACCAGATTATAGATTTAAAAGCATATGACATGTATTTTGTATTTAAAACTAGAATAGCCAGTATTTATGTTTTTTATAAAACAGTGCAATATGAATTACGCAATCACAATAAGTCTGTAACTCCCCAGTGTCCTACAGGGAGTGCACATCTTTGAAGCTGGTGTGTTAATACTATGTAATAAATGGTTAAATATCAAATGATGCTGCTGCCAAAATTATATTACTAGTGAGTTTCAGGCCCCTGGGCATTTTGTACCATGTAATTATCCTACGGTGAAGCTGTTTGTCATAGCTAGTGGCATCCGTGCCTGACAACGCTCCATGTCTATCAGCTGTTCAGCTGGCGTTCATTTTAAGAAACGCAACTTTAGTTTCAAGAATACTTCTAAATTGATCACTTATTAAACTCTTTCTTTAAATCAGAGGCCACGGTAGATGCTCACTACTGTAGCTTGTGAGGAATGATGTTTTTAAAGGGAACTTTTTACACAACGTTGGGAATCATTGTCATCTCCTGGGTGAGTTTGGATGTCACGGGATAGAGAAACGAGGACTGGATGGTTTCTAGAGTATTAGTCCAAACGGTTTTTCCTTCATCCAAATCAACATGCTCTTGTAGCTAAAATAATTAAAAGTATATACAGCCACATGAAGGTGAAATGGGAACTGGCCCCTTAGAACCCAGAGTTGAACACTGACATGTTATTCTTCTGGAAGAGCCACGTTGTGATTTTCTTTCTGTGTCACATGATTTCTTTTCGGGATGGATGGAAAGTATGAAAGGAAACTTTTATACCTGTTGCCTAGTTTTGTACATGGGTCTCATTTTACTACAGAATCTCTCTGCAAAAATGTTTTAAAAAGAGTTCTGAAATGAGTCAAGTTTGTAAATGCATATATGAAAGTATTTAATAAATGATGCAGAATCATATGAAGTAACTGGTGGCTTTCATTGGGCGTTTCTTTGTGAATTACTTTCTTTAGGACCAACTTCAACCCCAGCTGGTTTGGTTATCAAAATGATTCAAAAATGCTGAGCTAGATGTTAAAAAAAATGACAGTAACTGAGAACCACTGGAACAAGTATTGGGGAGTATGATACCCTATTCCTTTTTTCATCTAGAATGCTGACTGCCAGTCTCACTGTCATGGGTACCCTGATACTCTTTTTTTTTTTTTTAAAGAGAGAGAGAGAGAGAATTTTTAATATTTATTTTTTTTCTTAGTTCTCGGTGGACACAACATCTTTGTTGGTATGTGGTGCTGAGGATCAAACCCGGGTCGCACGCATGCCAGGCGAGCGCGCTACCGCTTGAGGCACATCCCCAGCCCTACCCTGATACTCTTGACAAATCAGGCATGTTCTGTCTCAGAGGCTTTTCCCATGGATTTTTTTTTTTTTTTGCATTTTAAAAAATTCTTTATAATATTGGGATATATTTGTCATGATCACAAAAGCATGAAATATAATTTGCTCTAAGGCAGTCCCAAGCACTGCCCTCGCCCCCCCCCCACTGATCTATCTGTAATTTATTTATAGTTTTTTTTTTTTTATTACTATCCTGTGGGTGTACTTGGTGTTGAACGTCACTGTGGAATACCCACACACGCACATGCAAAGGTTCAGTCAGACACATTCCACTGTTCTTCCCTCTCCCGATCCCTCCTTCCTCCCCCTCAATCCTCTTTGTCTACTTATCTCTCTCCTTTCTTGGAACTGGGGCTCGAATCCAGGGCTTCTTGCGTGCGAGGCAAGCCCTTTCCTCTATTTTGATGAGATTCCCTTTTCACCCTTTTTTCTCTCCTTTCTCTCCCTTCACCCTTAGTTTGGACTTTTGCTGGGGATCTTTCTCTTGGTACCTACCAGGTGTAAGCATCACTAACAGCTGGTTTCGGGCCACCTGGTCAGGGTCCTCCAGTAGAGAGTCTAAAATGTTTTCTTTTTGTTTTGGATGTGAGAGTTGGCTTTGGGGGAAAACAAATGTAGAAAAACTGTTCCTCCTCAAGGCAGTGCTCACGCTGGCTGCTGTTTTTGACACTGATTTTTGCTATACTTTGATAAGTATGAATAATTCCCACCCAACGCTGGGAACTGGATCTGGATGAAGTTACAGCTAAAGGATGACTTTTTATAACCAGTGCTTCTCCTTCATAAATTCGATACAAAATGAATAATTTCTCAGTACAGTCTAATTCTACCAAATTTTTCCATCATAAGACCAGCCCAAAGTAGACGCCTGCTTTTATCTGAACCCAGAAAGGCTTCGGTGCTCAACCCCACGACAGGCACCTGAGCCAGCAAGGACTTGCTCTCCCCAGGGCTTTCTCTTTGATGTCTCCTGCTGCCCAACACAATGTGGCAGCATGTGTGGTTTGTCTCCCAAGCCCCTGCCAGTTCTCTGGAAAGTTCTGCAGTGACATGTCGAGGTGGCAGCTTTTACAGGTTTGTCATGTTTAATTTGAATCCTGTCACTGAAGATACACATCTTCATTTTGTTTGCCAGCTTCAGCAGAAAAATCACTGAAATTGGAATGTCACCCCACCCTGCATGCAGCAAGTCCTGCCCTTGGAGTCAGGGGGTCACCACTGGAGTGACTGCACTCAAAATGGGTCTGAAGGTCAAGGCTATGGCCCTGCTATGCAAATGCCACTCTGCCCATCTTCTCCCTCACCACCTTCCCAACACCTCTCTTGGCTTTCCTAGCCTTTAGAGTCACCTGTCCAGACAGGAGTGTCATCAGACCCAGCATCAAATATGGGGTACAGGACTAACATGCAGGAAAGCCATTTTGCTTCCCTCTATTTGATTTTAAAAGTTTGCCTAGCCAGGTATGGTGGCACACACCTGTAATCCCAGCAACTTGGGAGGCTCAGGAAGGAGTATCACAAGTTCAAGGCCAGCCTCAGCAACTTACTGCAGCCCTAAGCAACTTAGTGAGACCTCATCTCAAAAATAATAAAGGAATGGGTATGTGGCTCCGTGGTCAAGTGCCCCTGGAGTCCAATTTGCAGTACCCAAAACAAAAGTCTGCTGCCACACACCAGCTCACGTTTTAAACATTGTCAGATTTCCTTCTCTAATACCACTGGCTAAAGAGCAGGTCTTAGAAATTCCATTCCATTTAACATTTATGGCGTCTTACCCTTTTCTACTTCTGTTCCTGAAATTGTACAGTTATAAACCTGTTTCCCTCTATAAGGAAAGCTGCCATTCTGGCTATGGTCCTAAATGATATCCCCTCCTGTATGATTTTTCTTAGCTCTATTTTTTCTTAGTTCTATCTTTACTCCTCTCAAACATGCTTGCTTTTGTTTGTTTGTTTGTTTTGTTTTCCTTCCAAGACCATGTTCTTTATTCATTATTCTTCATTTGACATTTTTAAAATTTGGTTGTACTTTCTGAAAACGGACTACTTGATTTTGCTCCAGTAAAACCCACACTTTCACTCTATTTAAATTACTAGTTCCTATCAAATAATAAAGCAAGCTGACTTTATTTGCAAAAGCTGATCAGCAACTCAGTCTTTGCAGCAGCTAACCAAACAAAGCTTTACTAATGGAACACTATCAAGATCTTTTCAATAAGTAATTAACCTGTTTTCAAAAAAATTCAATTCTTGATTTCTGAATTCTTTCCTGTAGATACTTTGGATAAAGCATTAATAGGAAATAGCCTAAAAGTTTCTGATAGTTATTTCAAGTCTAATCAGAAGATCATTAATTAGGAAAATGTATTCCTCTAAAAATATTAGGAGCAGGCCAGGCACAGTGGTGCACACCTGTAATCCCAGTGGCTCAGGAGGCTGAGGCAGGAGGATCACAAGTTTGAGGCCACCCTGGGCAACTTAGCAAGACCCTGTCTCAGAATATAATAAAAAGGCTATTCTTCAATAGTAAAGAACCCCTGAGTTCCATCCTCAAAACCAATATAGAACATAATAACATAGAAAGAAGTTGGATTTTTGCCAAAATGATGTTTTTACAGATTAGGAAAGGGAAAAAATTGTGTTTATTAGAAAACTTTATAATAGAACTCACCTTACATAAGAAAGCATATAGACTCTTATTGGAAGCTTTTGAAAAAAATATGATCTACTAAGCCACATGACACAAATGAAACTTTTTTTTTCTTTTTTTTGGGGGGGGGAGGTAGCTGGGAATTTAACCCTGAGGTGCTTTACTACTATGCCACAACCCCATCCCTTTTTATTATTATTATTTTTTTTTTAAAAGAGAATTTTAACATTTATTTATTTTTTCTTGGTTCTCGGCGGACGCAACATCTTCGTTTGTATGTGGTGCTGAGGATCGAACCCGGGCCGCACGCATGCTAGGCGAGCGCGTTACCGCTTGAGCCACATCCCCAGCCCCCCTTTTTATTATTTTTGAGACAGATTCTCACTAAGTTGCTTAAGATCTTGCTTAGTTGGTAAGGCTGGCCTTGAACTTGAGATCCTCCTGCTTTAGCCTCCTGAGATGTGTTCCACTGCACCCAGCAGGAATGAAACTTGTTTTAAAGATAAGAAATTGAGCCCCAAATAGGTAACTTGCCCAGAGACTTGGCTCCAAAACAAACAGGATATCCTGGCTTAGACAAATACGTAGTTCTTCCGATTACTGTCTTCCTTCCAGAACAGAGCTCTACTATTTTATCAGTCACTACTTTCCAGAATACTTCTCCCTGATTCCTACATGAGGGACAACACAAATTGACTCACATTTCTTTTCAACTGTCTCTCATAAGAGAATCTACAAATTAGAAAGTATTGACTAGGAATCCCTTATGAAGACTGAAAACTCTGTGGCAGAGATAAGAACCAGGTGATCTTCTAACACTTCTGACAACTATACATTGCATATGTAAATACCTCATAGTTAGCTGCATTTTTCCAAAGGAGAATCACTCTCAACCCAATCAGGATGGCTGCCTCTAAGCAAAAAGTTTCCGGTCTGCTGGTATTCTGTCCAATGCAGAAGTTGGTATCTATTAGCAAACTCTTTGCTCTTCTTCTTTACACTGATAACTTGCTAAAATCAACTAGAATGTTGGAAAACCCCCATCAAGATTTCGATTTTACAGAAAGTACCCAAAATTCCACCAGTTTTGCATCACAAAGTAGTGGTTTAAGTCAAGTTTAGAGTAAAACACCATGTGTGTGGTTTTTGTGGGTGGTTGCAACTCAAAATGACTTAGGCTTCATCAATTATCTGACAGGAGAGAGCAATGATGGCAATTAAAATTAGGAGAATTATGATCCTAACAAATACTTTTTCCACCTTGAGCACCGGCTGCCATATTGACCAACTCTCAACCTAAAGCCCAACTCAGAAGCGTCACTAGCCTCCAGGTCTGAACCTAAAAACCTAACAACAGAAAGAAAATTAAAAGGTAGACCACTGTCAGGTGTTTCACATTTATTTGATCAGCTCAGACAATGCCTATGGACTCTCCCCATGGTGGCATTTTAAACTCATTCGGTACAACAAATCTCTAGCCTACTGGAGTGCCACTTGAAAGAAAAAGAAAATACCAAGGGAGAAACTAACAATTCTTTAAGTTCATGACAAACTAGTGTGAAAGAGAATCCTCACACCTAGAAGTGAAACTTCCTCATCCGCCCAGCCTGGAAAGAAAAAGAAAGCTAAAAACCACTATAGAATAAGATTTCAGAGTTTGAGAAAACCCCTAAGGTGGGTTCTGAACAATAACACAAAGAGTCCCACAACATCAGTGCTCACTGCATGCAAGAACCGCAAATGGAAAGAGTTTGCCAGCATTTTTTGTAATTGACCTCACCAAAAAAAGAAAATTACACACACACACACACACACACACACACACACACACACACACACTCACTCACTTATATTTATAGTTGGTCCCATGTATATGAAACTTAAGAAAATTCAGGATTTTAATCTGTTCGCTCCTCAGCATATGCAAGACATTTATTTCTTTTTTCACAAATGTTATCACCAATAGCATCTCAGAAAAGCTGGGAATTCTCTGTCAAAGCTCTCTAGAAGAAAGCTTAAGATTTGGTTTGACATTGGAGACCTGAGCCACCCAGGGTTTAGGAGCTGAGTGCACCAGAGCCCAGGGGCAGCACAGTGGGGTGGAAAGAACATAGACCTTGAACTTGAGAAGCCTTAATAGCTCAACCACTTCCATGTTATGACCTTGAGCAAATTATTTAATCATTTCCATTTTCAATTCCCCCCTTCCAAAGAGTAAAGAATACTTGAATTTGGTTCTTTGGACATGATGAACATTAAGACAATACATGCCACATGTCCAATACGTACTCAAGTCACATTATCACCCATTCCTTCGCAGCATAACCATGTCCTATTTCTCTCCTATCCACAACCCCAGCTAACAACTGCATGACCAAAAGCTACTTTCTGTTCCTACTGAATTGCTCTGATGTTGTTACTGTGGGATCCTATATCTGTAGTCTTCACATGACATGTTTGGGTCACATCCAGTCATTTTAAAATTTTATCTCAACCAAATTCCGTTTTAACCATCGGTTCAAACTGAATAATTCATAAAGAATGAAACCTAATCATACAGCGCATGACTTCCAGATAATTATTCCTCATATTTGTGATCAATGTGGAATTTGAATCTGAATTCTCTAAAGAATCTGCAAGGAAAGAATTTTTATCTTGGGGATATGTATTTCCTTAGTTTATGGAGTGCTGTCACCTATATTCTCATTTGAGCCTCCCAACTTTGGCAAGTAGTATCTTGGGGTGACTCATATCAGAGACACCATCTTTCATTTAACATTCAAATACAAACTCTGCACCATACTGCACAGAACTACAAAGGCCCAGAACCTTCCTTAGTAATTTCAAGGACCCTAGAAGGTACTTAAACCTTTCAAATGATACCTTGCTTCTTTTTAATCCTAAATCTCGATTTCAACCCAAATCTCTGTTCCTTCTCACCGTCTCTCCCTCTCTCTTGGTGGGGAGCAGGGAGAACTACTAGGGACTGAACCCATGGGCACTTTACCACTGAGCTACAACCCAACCCTTGTTATTTTTTGAGACGGGATTTCGATAAATTGCTGAGGCTGGCCTCCAACTTGTAATCCTCCTGCCTCAGCTTCCAGAGTTGCTGAGATTACAGGTGTGTGCTGTCAAACCTGGCTACATCTCCATTCTCTTTATTGCAGTTCACCCCCAGGGTGGGTCCAGCCCTCTCTCTGTTCTGCCCCCAAAGCATCATTAATATCTGGATGTTGTGAAGAAAAGACCTTTACTGCAAGAAAATTACATTAAGAAATAGGAAACAATTTGAAACAGCCATCAGGGCTCCCTCCCCTTCCTTTGGACAGACAACCTCTCAGCCTGCTGGGGGCCACTATCTCTCTCCCACTCTTCTTGCTCAAACAAACAAAAACAAACCTTCAGTTTCAGGTAAATCAGAAATTCCTATTTACTCTGTAGATCCCACTCCCATCTAAATTAGCCCTTTACCTTGGCCCAACAGACTAATTCTGCAGTCCTTAGCTGCCAACTCACAGAGCAAACTGGCCTTTAAAATAGCATTTTTTTCCCTTCCTGATATATTCCTATCTTACCAAACAAGAAATCGCGGCCAACACAGAACTAATCTGGGATTCACAGCCAGATCACCCGATTTCACAAATCATCTCCATTCTTCCGCATTCTAGGGCTTCACTAGCTGGGTGCACCCAGCTGGGGTCCCATGCCTCCACCTCCCCTGATCCCCTGTCCGAGGAAATCTCTTAAGTATCAGACGGGAGTTCTTAGGGCTAAAGTGGCCACTAGAACATTTCTGTATCCTCAGGACCTAGCACACTTCCTCCCAGAAAGGCGCTCAATGCATTTGAAGGGGATCTTCCCTTAATCTGTCTGAGGGTCTTGGAGTCAAGGACAATGAAGTATTTCACTGAGGAAAGAATAGCTAGCAATGGCCCCAAAAGGAGTGGCTTATAGAACTAAAGATCAGGCAGTATCTACAACCTGAGTGCTGGGGAACGACACTATTTGATCCTGAAACTCAACCACCAAGCAGCTACCCAAGAGAAATGAAAATTTATGGCTACACAAAAACCTCTATGCAAACTATAAACAATTTTGTTGCCAGGTGCAATGATACACACCTGTAATCCCAGCAATTCAGGAGGTTGAGGCAGGAGAATCACGAATTCAAAGCCAACCTCAATAACTTAGCAAGGCCTCCTTCTCAAAAAGAAAAAAAAAAGGCTGGGGATGGAGCTTAGTGCTAGAGTGCCCCCGAGTTCAATTCCTAGTACACAGCAAATAAATAAAAACAGATAATTATTAACACTATCCCAACTGGAAACAATCCACATGTCCATCAACTGATAAATGAATACATTGTGGTAGAAACCTACAATGTTAATTGTGAGGCAGGTGGCCCACAGCCCACCTTCTGAGAAGCGCCCCTCATGTTCGGGTTGATTCACAACACTCAGCCTTTTTAGCACATTCAGTGCACACACATTTTGAACAGCGTATTTCACAGAGTTGGGTACAAGAATAAAGGCCAAAAATCTGCTCACTAGGGAGCCTGGTAGAGCTGGCAATGGGACTTTGAAATTTTTTTTAAATGTGTGCTACCACTTAAATTTTTTTTTTTACTTACTGCCTGTGTTTTAGAACTTGTAAATGTCATGTTGCACTAGTTTCCTATTGATGCTATAACAAGTTACCAAAAACTTAGCAGTTTAAGACACCGCCACTAATTTATTATCATGTAGTTCCGTCTAGGCTCTTTCTGGAAGCTCTAGGGAGAATCCACTGCCTCATATTTTGCAGCTTCTTGGGGCTGACTGCCTTCCCTGCCAGAGCCAGAAGTGTCCAGGTGAGTCTCCTGCATCCTGCTTTACTCTGACCCTCCTGCCTCCCTCCCTCTCTCACCAGAACCCTGGAGTACCTGGCTTGGCTTCCACCAGCATGATCCAGGAAATCTTCCACCCCAGGATGCTTAATCACACCTACAAAGTCCTTTTGCCATGTTTGGTAGCATAGCTCTTAGTGGTTAGGACACATGCTTACTGTGGCCACCATCCCAAGTACCGTGTTCACCCACATAAAACCTAGGCAGGTTAGGTTTAAGACAATAATGCTCAAAGGTGTATATACACACGTGTGTGTGTGTGTGTATATATATTTTTGTTGTTTTGTTTGGGTTTTTTGTCTAGCTCTGAGTGACTTAAATTCAACCAGAAAGGTCACATTTTCTCATGGTCCAAACAGGCTGAATGAGTCAATTCATTAAAGATCATATAACTAATAATGCTACATATGATTACTTAAGAGCCTGTTGCTCTAAGACACATCAAAAACAACCATAAAAAGATGCTTACTTTTTTTTTTAGACAAATACATGGACAAATACATTAAAATCTTTTTACTCAGGTTTTGTGAGGCTTAGCACTTTAAAAATGAGTAAGATCCAGGTTTGGGTCTAGCTCAGTGGTAGATCACTTGCCTAGCATAAGCAAGGGTTGGGATCCAACCCCTACACTTAAAAAAAAAAAAAAAAAAAAAGGAAGATCCAAAACTTCTCCATAAGATAATCTTTACTGATTAAAAAATATATATTAAAGCATACTCATATTATGGGATTAGAAAATTTAAATAATATGCCATCCATCTCTCTTATTTGGTGAAACGTCTATTCAAATGTTTTAGTCACATTTCTTGAATTATTACTAAATTTTGAAAATTCAGTTTCTTGTGTTTTCATTGCCAGTTCTTTATCAATTATGTTTTGCAAATGTTTTTTTTCCTGATTCTGGTATGTCTTATTTTCTTAAGTTTCCTGAAGTCTAGAAAGTTTTTAATTTTGCCAAGTTCCAATTTATCTTTTATTGTTTATATTTTTTTGGGTCCTAGGAAATCTTTGCCTAATTAAGATTCCAAAGTTTCCCCCTACATTTTCTCAAAGAAGAGTACACAAAAGAACCTTCTGTGCTGATAGGAATCTTCTGTAATCTGTGCTAACCAATGCACTAACTAGAGCCACCCAGAGTAGCTGCTGAGGCCTTAACACTTGGCCAGAACAAGTGAGGAACCGAACTTTAAGTTTTATTTAGTTTAAATAGCATGGCCACACACACACACACACACACACACAAAAGTATATGAAACAGTTCTAGAAGTGTTATAGCTTTAGATTTGACATTTTGGTCTATGATACATCTTTAGTTAATATTTGTGAGAGTACCACGTATGGGTAAAGTCTTGTTCTTTAAAATATAAATACCCACTTATTCCGGCACCATTTTGTAGAACCACCATCTTTTCTCCACGGATAAAAATGAGTAAGATCTTTTCTGAGTCATCTCAGTACTTTTGTCAAAAATCAATTGGCTGTGTTAATATGCTTCTATTCCTGGACCCTACTCTGTCCCGTTGACCTGTGTGTTTCTACCCTTTTATCAATATTATGTTGTCTTCATATATGTCTAATTCATCTTCAACAATGGTGCCAAGATGATACAATGGGGAAAGGATAGTTTCTTCAACAAATGGTGCAGGGAACACTCAATACCAACGTGCAAAAAAATGACACTGGGCCCTTATCATACATCATGTGCACACACACACACACACACACACACACACACACACACACACTCACACACATACACACACAAAAAAAAAATCAATTAAAGACTTAAACTTAAGACCTGAAACTGTGAGGGCCTTGGAGAAACTTGTCAATATGATACCAAAAGTACAAACAACACAAGCTAAACTACACAAGTGAGTCTCCATACTAAAAAAACTTTGGCATAACAAACAATGTAATAAAAGTACAAGCCTATAAAATGGGAGAAAATATTTGCCAACCAAAAACCCAACAACTCAACAGCTAAACAAAACTATGCCTAATTTTTAAAGTGGGCAAAAACTTACATAGATATTTCTCCATTAGAAGACCTACAAATGGCCAAGAGGAATATGCAAAGATGCTCATCATCACTAATCATCATGGAAATGCAAATCCAAATCACAACAAGATGTCACTTTATGCCTGTTGAGATGGCGTTATAAAAACAACAACAACAACAAAGTAAACAGGAAATAAGTGTGGGCAAGGATGTATAGAATTTGAAACCTTGTGCAGTGTAGGTGGGGATATAAAATGATGTAGCCACTATGGAGAATAGTATGTTCCTCAAAAAACTAAAAATAGCACCACTGAATGATCCAGCAATCAGACTTCTGGCTCATCTGTACGAAAGAATTGGAATCATGATCTGCAAGAGATATGTGCACCACCGCATTCCTTGCACCATTCTTCATGATAGACAAGACGTAAAAACAACCTGGTCATCCACTGATGGTTAACCATTAAAAAAATGCTATAAATATAAAGACCTATCTATTTTATATATTTATCTATCTTGATTTATCTATGACATATATAGATAATATGAATCTACAATATAGAGATAATAATAGATAATTTCCTTTCATAAAAAAGAATTACTTCATGTACTTTAATATGGATGAACCATGAGAGCATTATTGTGGGTGCAATAAGCTAATCACAGAAGAACAAACACTGCATGATTCTACTCCCATGAAGTGTCAAAGGAGTCAAACTCATTAAAGCATAGAGTTGAATGGTGGCTGCCAGGGCCTGGGTGGGGGGACAGTGGTCAGTTATTGATCATTAGGTCTAAAGTTTTAATCATACAAGATGAAAAAGTTCGGCTCACATCCTTGACCTGACTTAAGAATGAGATTGCTACAAAGAAAAGGTCACTGACTCAACATACTAACTGGGGTTTTCCTGTGTCCTGGAGAGAAATGTATGTTTAGAGATAGACCCAACATGGCGGCTGGCGAGGAGGCAGCACTTTCAATGCCTCTACAGTAATGGGATCAGAGAGACCCATTAATACACCTACATGCGACCTGCTGAGAAAATTCCACTGAAAAGAGACCTGCTGGGAATTAAATTCTACCTGCCTACTCTCATTCTCTTTGGTGACTTCTTCCTTTCCCTGCTAATACTTTTCCTCCCAAGCATCAAATAAATTTATAGGAGTAAACAGTAACTCAGCAGTCAAACAGAACAAGAAGCAACATGAGCAGTATGAAAAAGCAAGAAAGAAAAGGAATACAAACAATGCAGGACAGCCTAAATATTCAGGAGGATATAGAGTTATCAGAAAAATGGTCATATAAAGAACTCAAGGAATACCTTAGACAGATGGAATGGAGCCTTAAAGAGAATACAAGACAGCAAATTCAAGCAGTGAAAGAACACATTGAGAATGAATTACATAAACAGATAAAAGAAGTTGTTAAGCATCTTTATCAGGAGATAGAGATTATAAAAAAGAATCAAATAATAATCTTAGAAATGAAGGAAATTATAAATCAAATTAAAAACTCAAATGAGAGTATCACTAATAGAGTGGAGCAAGTAGAAACCAGAACGTCAGATAATGAAGACAAAATATATCATCTTGAAGAGTCTAGCCAACTCAGATAGGCTGGTTAAAAATCACGAGAGAAACATCCAAGAGATATGTGATAACATAAAAAAACAAAATTTAAGAGTCATTGGGATAGAGGAAGGGATAGAGATTCAAACCAAGGGAATGAGTAACCTACTAAATGAAATAATTACAGAAAACTTTACAGAAATAAAAAAGGAAACAGATACACAAATTGTAGATGCATACAGGACACTGAGCATACAAAATCACAGTAGACCAACGCCAAGACACATTGTTATGAAGATATCCAATATACAGAACAAAGAGAAAATATTAAAAACTACAAGAGAAAGGAGGCAGATTACATTCAGGGGTAAACCAATAAGGTTAACAACAGATTTTTCATCACAGACGCTGAAAGCGAGAAGATCCTGGAACAACGTATTTCAAACACTGAAAAACAATGGATGCCAACCAAGAATTCTGTATCCAGCAAAATTAAGCTTCAGGTATGACAACGAAATAAAAATCTTTCACAATAAACAAAAGCTAAAAGAATTTGCAGCCAGAAAACCAGCATTGCAAAGCATCTTGAGCAAAACACTACACAAGGAAGAAATGAAAAACAATAACCAAAGCCAACAGTGGGAAGTACCTCAGTAAAGACAGACGGAGGGGGGAAAGCTAATCATGGAGAAACAAACTAAATTTAAAGAAAAAAAGATAAATAATCAAACATGGCTGGAAGTACAAACCATATATCAATAGTAACTCTAAACGTTAATGGTTTAAACACTCCGATAAAGCGACATAGGCTGGTAACATGGATTAAAAAAAACAAATCCAACAATATGCTGCATCCAGGAGACACATCTGACTAGAAAAGACATACACAGGCTGAAGGTGAAAGGTTGGGAAAAAATATACCACGCACACGGTCCTCGCAAGCAAGCAGGGGTGGCCATCCTCATATCAAATAAAATCGACTTCAAGACTAAGTTAATCCAAAGGGATAAGGAAGGACATTATATACTGTTAAAAGGAACCATTCAACAACAAGATATAACAATTATCAATATTTATGCACCAAATAATGGTCCTGCGACATTCATAAAACAAATTCTCCTCAAGTTCAAGAATCAAATAGACCACAACACAATAATTATGGATGACTTCAACACACTTCTCTCATGATTGGACAGATCCTCCAAACAAAAGTTGAATAAAGAAACTATAGAACTCAATATCACAATCAATAACCTAGACTTAACTGACATATATAGAATATATCAACCATCATCAAGTGGATATACTTTTTTCTCAGCAGCACATGGATCCTTCTCAAAAATAGACCATATATTATGCCATAGGGCAACCCTCAGTAAATATAAAGGGCTGGAGATAATACCATGCATTTTATCTGATCATAATGGAATGAAACTGGAAATCAATGATAAAAGAGGGAAGGAAAAATCCAATATCACATGGAAAATAAACAATATGTTACTGAATGATCAAGGGGTTACAGAAGACATAAAGGAGGAAATCAAAAAATTCTTAGAGATAAATGAAAATACAGACACAATTTATTGGAATCTATGGGACACAATGAAAGCAGTTTTAAGAGGGCAATTCATCGCCTGGAGGTCATTCCTCAAAAAAAGAAAAAAACCAACAAATAAATGAGCTCACACTTCATCTCAAAGCCCTAGAAAAGGAAGAGCAAAACAACAGCAAATGCAGCAGAAGGCAAGAAATAATTAAAATCAGAGCGGAAATCAATGAAATTGAAACAAAAGAAACTATTGAAAACATTAACAAAACTAAAAGTTGGTTCTTCGAAAAAATAAACAAGATTGTCAGACCCTTAGCCATGCTAATGAAGAGAAGAAGAGAGAGAACTCAAATTACTAACATACGGGATGAAAAAGGCAATATCACAACAGATGCTACAGAAATACAGAAGACAATTAGAAATTATTTTGAATATTATTTTATATTTGGAATATTATTTTATATTCCAATAAAATAGAAGATAGTGAAGATATCGATAAATTTCTTAAGACATATGATTTGCCCAGACTGAGTCAGGAGGATACACACAATTTGAACAGACCAATATCAAACGATGAAATTGAAGAAGCAATCAAAAGACTAACAACCAAGAAAAGCCCAGGACTGGATGGGTATACAGCGGAGTTTTACAAAACCTTTAAAGAAGAATTAATACCAATACTTTTCATGTTATTTCAGGAAATAGAAAAAGAGGGAGCTCTTCCAAATTCATTCTATGAGGCCAACATCACATTGATCCTGAAACCAGACAAAGACACCTCAAAGAAAGAAAACTACAGACCAATATCTCTGATGAATCGGATACAAAGGCACATCAAAAAAATTGTGCACTATGATCAAGTAGGATTCATCCCTGGGATGCAAGGATGGTTCAATATACGGAAATCAATAAATGTTATTCACCACATCAATAGACTTAAAGATAAGAACCATATGATCATCTCGATAGACACAGAAAAAGCATTCAACAAAGTACAGCATTCCTTTATGTTCAAAACATTAGGAAAACTAGGGATAACAGGAACTTACCTTGACATTGTAAAAGCTATTTACGCTAAGCCCCAGGCTAGCATCATTCTGAAAGGAGAAAAATTGAAGGCATTCCCTCTAAAATCTGGAACAAGACAGGGATGCCCTCTATCACCACTTCTATTCAAAATAGTTCTCAAAACACTGGCCAGAGCAATTAGACAGACGAAAGAAATTAAAGGCATAAAAATAGGAAAAGAAGGACTTAAATTATCACTATTTGCGGATGACATGATTCTATACCTAGAAGACCCAAAAGGGTCTACAAAAAAAACTACTAGAACTAATAAATGAACTCAGCAAAGTGGCAGGATATAAAATCAACACACATAAATCAAAGGCATTTCTGTATATCAGCAACAAAACTTCTGAAACGGAAATGAGGAAAAACACTCCATTCACAATATCCTCAAAAAAAATAAAATAAAATACTTGGGAATCAACCTAACAAAAGAGGTGAAAGATTTATACAATGAAACTACAGAACCCTAAAGAGAGAAATAGAAGAAGATCTTAGAAGATGGAAAAATATACCCTGTTCATGGATAGGCAGAACTATCATCATCAAAATGGCGATTTACCAAAAGTTCTCTATAGGTTTAATGCAATGCCAATCAAAATCCCAATGGCATTGCTTGTAGAAATAGATAAAGCAATCATGAAATTCATATGGAAAAATAAAAGACCCAGAATATCAAAAGCAATTCTAAGCAGGAAGTGTGAATCAGGCGGTATAGTGATACCAGATTTCAAACTATATTACAGAGCAATAGTAACAAAAACAGCATGGTACTGGTACCAAAACGGGCGGGTGGACCAATGGTACAGAATAGAGGATACAGAGACTAATCCACAAAGTTACAACTATCTTAAATTTGATAAAGGGGCTAAAAGCATGCAATGGAGGAAGGATAGCATCTTCAACAAATGGTGTTGGGAAAACTGGTAATCCATATGCAACAAAATGAAACTGAATCCCCTCCTCTCACCATGCACAAAAGTTAACTCAAAATGGATCAAGGAGCTTGATATCAAATCAGAGACTCTGCGTCTGATAGAAGAAAAAGTTGGCTCCGATCTACGTATTGTGGGGTCGGGCTCCAAATTCCTTAATAGGACACCCATAGCACAAGAGTTAATAGCAAGAATCAACAAATGGGACTTACTTAAACTAAAAAGTTTTTTCACAGCAAGAGAAACAATAAGAGGTAAATAGGGAGCCTACATCATGGGAACAAATTTTTACTCCTCACACTTCAGATAGAGCCCTAATATCCAGAGTATACAAAGAACTCAAAAAATTAGACAATAAGATAACAAATAACCCGATCAACAAATGGGCCAAGGACCTGAACAGACACTTCTCAGAGGAGGACATACAATCAATCAACAAGTACATGAAAAAATGCTCACCATCTCTAGCAGTCAGGGAAATGCAAATCAAAACCACCCTAAGATACCATCTCACTCCAGTAAGATTGGCAGCCATCATGAAGTCAAACAACAACAAGTGCTGGCGAGGATGTGGGGAAAAGGGTACTCTTGTACATTGCTGGTGGGACTGCAAACTGGTACAGCCAATTTGGAAAGCAGTATGGAGATTCCTGGGAAAGCTGGGAATGGAACCACCATTTGACCCAGCTATTGCCCTTCTCGGACTATTCCCTGAAGACCTTAAAAGAGCGTACTACAGGGATACTGCCACATCGATGTTCACAGCAGCGCAATTCACAATAGCTAGACTGTGGAACCAATCCAGATGCCCTTCAATGGATGAATGGATTAAAAAAATGTGGCATCTATACACCATGGAATATTACACAGCACTAAAAAATGACAAAATCATGGAATTCACAGGGAAATGGATGGCACTAGAGCAGATTATGCTTAGTGAAGCTAGCCAATCCCTAAAAAACAAGTACCAAATGTCTTTGATATAATGAGAGCAACTAAGAATAGAGCAGGGAGGAAGAGCAGGAAGAAAAGATTAACATTAAACAGAGACATGAGGTGGGAGGGAAAGGGAGAGAAAAGGGGAATTGCATGGAAATGGAGAGAGACCCTCACTGTTTTACAAAATTACATATAAGAGGTTGTGTGGGGAATTGGAAAATAAACAAGGAGAGAAATGAATTACAGTAGATGGGATAGAAAGAGAAGATGGGAGGGGAGGGGAGGGGGGATAGTAGAGGATAGGAAAGGTAGCAGAATACAACAGTTACTAGTATGGCATTATGTAAAAATGTGGATGTGTAACCGATGGGATTCTGCAATCTGTATTTGGGGTAAAAATGGGAGTTCATAACTCACTTGAAGCTAATGCATGAAATATGATATGTTAAGACCTTTGTAAGGTTTTGAACAACCAATTAAAAAAAAGATGAAAAAGTTCTAGACACCTGCTGTACAACTTTGTGCTTGTAATTATCAGTGCTATATATTTAAAATTTGTCAAAAGGGTAGATTTCATGTTATTTAACCACAATTTTTAAAATATTCATTTTGCCTTGATTATTGTAGTTTTTAAGAAGCAGTCTTGAGATCTGATTGAATTGGGTTCTTTTTCTTTTCCAACATTGTTTTGGCTACCTTCCCCACTTCTGTATTGAAGTTTTATAAATAGCCATAGATTGCCACAAAAACTGTCTTTCAATGAATTTTCACCGAATCTATACATCAATTTAGGAAGAACATTTTGATAATATTGAGCCTTCCAGTCTGTGAGTAAAGTATATCTAGCCATAGAATAGTCTTTTTTTATGTTGCTCATCTCTGTTTTGTAGATTTCAGTATGTAACTCTTGTACATATTTTGTTAGACATCCATAAGTATTCACATTATTTGGAGGCTATTTTAATAGTACTTTCATAAGTTTTAAAGGTCAAAACATTTGCTGGTAGCATAGAAAATCATACTTAATTTTCATATACTGAATCTGTGTCCTATGACCTTAACAATATACTAAAACCAGTAATAGTGTTACCCAACTAGCTTTTCATAGATTCTTAGACTTTTCTGTAACAGACAACCATGTTATGTACAAATAAAGACATTTTCATTTTTTCCTTTCTACTCTGTATGCCTCTTTACTTGTCTGGCCTTAATGCTTCAGCTAGAACCTCTCAGACAATTCTAAATGGGAATGATGAAAGCCAACACCCCTTGCTTTGTTATGACCTTAGGGAAAACATTCAGCACTTCATTTATATTTATATTTTTAGTTTTAGATGGAGACAATACTTTTATTTTACTTATTTTTATGTGGTGCTGAGGATCAAATCCAGTGCCTCACACTTGCTAGGCAAATGCTCTCCACTGACCTATAACCCCAGCCCCTCAGTATTTCATTTTTAAGTATGATATTAACTGTAGGTTTTTCATACATGCTCCTTATCAAGTAGAAGTTGTTTCCTTTTATTCTTTGTCTTCTGAAGATTTTATCAGAAATTGATTAGTTTTGTTAAATGCTTTTTCTGCATCGATTGAGATTATATTTTTCTTTTTTAGTTTATTAACATATCACCAACTTATGAATATTGAACCATCCTGCATTATCACAATAAAACCCACTTTGTCATGAACCCAGAGACACTTAACCACTAAACCATCTCCCATCCTGCTTTTTATTTTGAGACAGGGTCTCGATAAGTTGCTCAGGGCCTCACTAAGTTGCAGGGTGTGATTTTTAACTCATGATCCTCCTGCCTCAGCCCCTCCTCAACTGGGATTACAGGTGTACACCACCTTCCCAGGCTTTTCTGTTCTTTTTACAGACTGTATTTGCTAAAACAATCACTCCTTGGTACCAGTGGGGAACTGGTTCCAGAACACCCCATTAATGCCAAAATCTGCATATGCTTAAGTCCCATATATAAAATGGCATAGGATTTGCATATAACCTACACAATCCTCCCATTAGCTTAAAATTAACTGTTTTACTGTATCTTGAATAACAAGGAAAAAAAGCCCATATATGCTCAGTACAGGTAAAACATTTTTTTCAAATATTTTTGTTCCATAGTTGGTTGAACCCATGGATATGGAAAGCTGACCATACTTGTTTAAGATTTTTGTATTGCTTGAGTTGTGGCTCAGTGGTAGAGCGCTTACCTAGCATGCGTGAGACCCTTGGTTTGATTCTCAGTGTCACATATAAATAAATAAATAAAATAGAAAGATCCCTTGACAACAAATATTTTTAAAAATAAAATATTTCTGTGCCTATATTCAAGAAGGAATTGGGGCTATAATTTTCTTTTCTTATAAAATATTTGCCTGGTTTGGTATCAAAGTAATGTGGTCTCCATAAAATTGTGAAGTGTTCACTCATTCTCTGTATCTGGAAAAGTTGGTGTAGAATTGGTAAATGTTTGTAGAATTGGCCCATGAAACCCTAAGACTTTTCTTATGGAAAAGATTTTATATAATCTAGCCCTTCTTAAATTCTTTCAAGGAATTTGTCCAGTCGATCCAAGTAATCAAATCTATTGACATGAAAAAAAATGCTCATAATATTCCCTATTTTAACAACTGTAGGATCTATAATGATGTCTTTTTTTCATGACATGTTTTTTTAAAGGTGGACAGACAATAAAAATTAACATTAAATCTGACCTCAACTTCTGTCCTAGAATTCTCCCATCAAGTTCCAGTCTCCAAACATTTTTCGTTCAGTCATCATCATCACATTCCTCAGAGTCCACTAACTATCTTTTGTTGAATTCAACTGTCATTTTTGTTTGTTGGCTTGCTTTTCCAAGAATTTATTAAACCTTGTTCTGATAGCTTCCCACTTAGTTGCCCATATCTTAATTTCTGTATCAGGTAATTCTCCATTGCTTTCGTTTTTCAGGTGTTACAAATGCTAGTCCTTACCCTGGCCTGGGTGGCGGATACAGAACCTGAACGGAGGTATTCTCGTTCCCGCTTCCCTCCTGGAATGCCCCCGTTTCCCCTGCAGCTGGACTTGCCTCGTCTTCCTCAGCACCTCCAACTCCTTTTCTGCAGCCACTCTCAGATTCACACCGATGGATCTCCCCTCTTCATTCTTTATGCTGAAATTTATGTCTTCTCTTTTGTCCTAGCAATAGTCTGGCTACAGTTTATCTGTTTTATCTTTCAAATACTAGCTTTGGATTTCATTAACTATTTCTATTTTTATTTTGAATATTATTTCTGCTTATTATTTCCTAGTTTATGCTCTTGGGGGATCTGAATTTGCTCTTCTCTTTAAGATACCAGCTCTGGACACTGATTGGGGCCTTTTAGTTTTCTAACATAAGCATCTAAGGCTATGCATTGTCCTGAGCACTGCTGTAGTTTAGTCCCACACATGTTAATGTGCTGCACTTTTACTGCCACTCCATTCAAATTCCACTTGAATTTTCTTTATGCCTTTCTCTTTGATTCATGAATCATTCAGAAGTTTGGTTTTTAGTTTCCAGATATTTGAGAATCATACATATATCATTATCAATTTCTAGTTTGATTCTGTTATTAGAAAATGTATCTTGTATGATTTTTAATATTTTTTAATTTGTTCTTTCTACATATACATGACAGTAGGGTATATTTTATGTATACATATTATATACATAGAATAAGTATAACTCGCTCCAATTAGGATCTCATTACTGTGATTGTATATGATGTGGAGTTATCTTTTTAAATTTATTGAGGTTTGTTTTATGTCCCAGTATATGATCTAACTGGGTAAATTTCCATATGCACTTGAAAAGGCTGCATGCTCTGCCATTTTTTTATATAAAGTATTCCCTACAACCCAATAAGATCAAGTTGGCTGATAGGGCTATTTAGATTTTCTATATTCCTACTGATTTTCTGCCTCCTAGTTCTGTAGATTACTGAAGGAACATTGATATTCCCAACTAAAATTTTGAATTCATCTTTTTTTACCTTTGGATCTTTCAGTTTGGGGATTTAGAGCACTAATACTTATGACTATTGTGCATTCTTGATTGACTATTACTGTGTAATATTCTTTTTTTCCTGATAATATTTTCTGAAGTCTACTTTGTGGATGATGGCTACTTCATCTTCCTTTTAATTAGTCTTTCATATAGCATAACGTTTTCTATCTTTTTACTTTAAACATATCTATGTTTTTGGTTTTTTTCTTAATATATGAGGCAGGGTTCTTTTACAGAGCAAACTGGTTGGGTCTTGATTTTTTAATCCAAACTGACAATCACTGCCATAGTTTTGAAAACAAATCATCTCTCCTCTCATTTTTAAATTTATATGTCTGTATGTATTAGGCAACCCTTCGAGGTACTAGCTCTAATTCTATGTGATATGACTTTTTCTTGTTCTAGAGGTGGCTTATAGACTTGTTATGCAAACTAAACAATAGTTTCCTTCAAAAAGAGCTTGAATACTTGACATTTCTATTCTTTTCCCAACACCAATGAGATAGCTAGAAGCAAATATTGTCCTTTCAGTAACTTCCCAAACCTTCCTGCAAGTCAAACCTCCCAGTCACAGATCCACTAAGAACTCTACTTAACCGCTTTGGTTGCATGTTTTACAGGTACCTCTTACTCAACATGTCTAAACCTGAACTGATCTTCCCACCCACATTCTTTCTTTAAAATTTATACTCTTGGGGCTGGGGTTGTGGCTCAGTGGTAGTACGCTTACCTGGCATGCGTGAGGCACTGGGTTCGATTCTCAGCACCACATACAAATAAATAAAATAAAGATCCATCAACAACTTTAAAATATTTAAAAATAATAATAATAAAATTTGTACTCTTGTTGTACTATTTCTCAGAGAACAGTAATACTATTCTCCTAATTTCCAGCCCAGAAACCTGGGCATTGCTCTCTTTCCTCACTCCATGAAACCTATCAAAGAACCCTATTAAGTTTCTCCCAATAAATTGTTTTCAAATATCGGCCCTTTTCCTTACCTACCTCATCTGTCATGTTACTACTCTTTTTCAGGTAACCATTATTCCCTACCTGGATTATGCAATCATCTCTGAAGAGTTGTTCCTCCTACTTAAAGCATTCTCTTTTTTTCTTTCTTTATTTTTATTTATATATAACAGCGTAATGCATTACAATTCGTATTACATATATAGAGCTCATTCTCTACCCTGCTCTCCAAAAACCTTTATTCACAGACTTGAAGTCCTTTCACTCCTCCTTCCTTATCTATCCTCATCTCTCACCACTTCCTCCTTCATGGAAGCCACTGCCCTCCCCCCACACACACATATACATACACACACTATAAAAATGAACACTGAACTTTCCAGGCCTTGAAGTGATGGGTGCTTTCTTTTGCCCTGTGTCTTTTCTCCTGCTGTTCCTTAGGAAATCCATTTCCGCCAGTCTTCACTTGATAATACTTTGACTTATGCTCCATGTGTCAGTTAAAGTAACTCTTCTCCTGGGAAGTTGTACGAGAACCTTAATCTGGGTTGTGTGTTCTTTAGCACTTAACACACTGAAGCAATTTTGCTGAATCCGCCACTAGACGGATACATCCATGTGCCCTGAGCTGCTCCACTTCTTCCTTCTATTCATCACTCTCTATCATTATTGTTAGATTCTGTAATTCTTAGTTTATTAGCAGAACCAGTTACAGAACAAAAGGAGTAGACGGCAGAGTGGGGACCATCATCTAGGCATACCGATTCTCAGTCCACTATGCTGACCAAGGGCTCAATCAAAAAATTAGTGCCTACAGTGTCTTTTAACTATAAAAGGCAAGACTTGGACTCAGATGACTTTAGGCAATTCCCTTTACCCTCTCTGAAATGTTTTCCTCATTTCTTAATGGTTTAAGCAACACCAATATCAAACCGATAAAGGAGAAACAGATGAAAGGAGATAAAGTGAGTTTTGTAAATTGAACAAAGATGCCCAACATTGTATACATGTGTATGTGTATACATATGTATACACACACATGCATACATATATACATATGTATGTATACACACATAAATAATCCCTGGGGCCCAAAGACTGATAGATTACTTTTTCCCCCACCATTTTTTTTATTGGTGCATTATAGTTGCACATATACAAAGTTGGTGTGATTTGTTGTTACTTATCTATACATGAACACAATATAACAATATAATTTGGCCAGCATCACTTCCCAGTAGTTTCTCCCTCCTTCCCCAATAACATTGGAAGATTTATTTACTTCATTTAAAACAAAAATGGAAGAGGTAACTAGTACTTCTTAATGAAACATTATAAGTAACCAGGCCTATTATATGTTTTCTCCTACCCTAATGTATGTTTTTGGCATTCTTGTCAAGGATCACATGACTATAGATGTGTGGGTTTGTCTCCCTGTCTTCTATTAGGTACCATGGATCTCTGTATCTGGTTTTATATCAGTACTATGCAGTTTTTGTTACTGTAACTCTGTAATATAATTTGAAGTCGGCATTGCTAATATAATTTGAAGTCAGGTATTGTGATAGCTCTGGCATTGCTCTTTTGGCTTAGACTTGCTTTTTAGGGTCTTTTATTCTTTTAAATGAATTTTAGGACTTTTTTTCTAGTTATGTGGAGAAGGTTATTGGTATTTTGATGGGGATTTTGTAGAATCTATATGTTGCTTTTGACAGTATGGCCATTTTAATAATATAATTCTCCCTATCCATGAACATGGGAGGTCTTTCCTAATGGGTTATTTTTAATTTCTTGTATACCAATTTCCTATATTCTCAAATTTTTTATTTTAATAAAGACAGCATAAATACAGATTTACCTTTCCTTTTCTGAAGTCTAAGACCTTTATTTAAAAATTTCCTTATCTGGTATCAGTTGTAAGAGATTTTCAATTAGTTGCTATGTCTTAAGTTATTCCTGATTCCTTTATTAAAATAAGAAATTATGTGTTTTATAAGGCCCCAATCACACTGGCAGATTTATTTATTTCATTTAAAACAAAAATGGAAGAGATAACTAGTATTTCTTAATGAAATATTATAAGTAGCCAGGCTTATTGTATGTTTTCTCTCACATGTAGAAGCTAGAGAGGGAAAAGAAAAAGCAAGGTTGGGGGATGTCTCATGAAATGCAAAAGACTGATAGAGGAAAGGGACCCGAGGGAGGGAAGAAAGGAGGGAAAGGGAAGAAATACTGCAGGATGATATTAGCCAAAAGATATTGTTATAATGTGTTTCTTGTGCAAATATGTAACAACAAATCCCATCATTGTGTACAACTACAATGCACCAATAAAAATATGGGGAAAAAAGAATTATCAAGACTTGTATCAATTAAAAAGCATAATTTTTCAGGAAGATTTGTTCTTAAACAAAAAACACAGAAAATAGTACCATAAATTTCCTAAGGTAGAACAGCATATAAACATTACTCTATCTCCTTGTGTCCAATAAAGTAATATGAAATCATAAGTCTAATAATACAATTCATAAGTCAAATAATACATTCTCAGTGGATGTTTATGATCATTATAGTTATTCTACAAATTATACTCCCTGTTAAATAATGTATATTGATCTGAAGTGAAAACAAGGACAACTAGCTGTTTCATGCCCATCTCAAGAACCTGAAACATGCAACTCTACAGCAACTATTTATAATATTGAAATAAAAAATAGATTAAATGAAAAAACAGAATCCTAGGACCCTTTATGTATTTTAAATAGTTTAATGCTATTTATGAAAAATAATTTTAATCAAATGGCTGCTTTTTCTAAAGGCAAGTCACATGTGAGCGGACCACAGACTTTAGCAAACAGTAAACCAAGGGGGAGTCAGGATCAATCAGCTACTTGTACATATTTTAGATGCAAGCCAGTCATATACCATGGGTACTCAAGGTAGGCTCACAAAAAGCTAGTCACAGAGCTGGGGCTGTGGCTCAGTGGTCGAGTGCTTGCCTAGCACGTGTGAGGTACTGGGTTTGATCCTCAGCACCATATAAAAAATAAATTAATTAAATAAAGGCATTGTGTCCACCTACAAATAAAAATATTAAAAAAAAAACCCTAGTCACATCCTAGCAAAACATGTTGTATGATAAATAGACCAGAAGCCAGCAATCAAGGGTACAATCCACCTGGGTTTCTTTATCCCTAATCCCAGTTTCAATTGCAGGTTTTTTCCAGAAAGAACAGTAGTTGGATTTACTCAACATTCTGTAGAAACAGGGTGTGGTTATCCTTCTCTAAATAATATTGCAAATGGATTTTCCCTTAATTCTTGTAGCAACAGGATCTGAAAGTGGTTACTGGTAGGAGAAGGTGAAATTAAGGTCAAACACATGTCTACAAAAAAAAATAATAATAAAAGCTTTCAAGGACCACCTTGAGAAATGGAAGGAGGTAGAATAATTTTTGATAGTGCAACAGGCATTGATACAAGTATTTTTCAAGCTTTTAACATGGGTCACAGGAACTGTTGAAAAGCATCTGGTTTTGCCAACTCTTAAATCCTGATAAATGTATCCCAAGTTCTACCAATACACAATAACTGCCACAAAGATCAATCACATTTCCTTCCTGTTCATTAGAAAAGGACTAAATGTGAGAATTTGGGGTGGGGGGAGTCAATGAAACGTTACCTTTAACTTTCCTAAAGCAGCGCTTGAACTAGAGATATTAGAAAAGAAAGGTTGGGAAGCCTTTTCTTCGGCAGGGATCAATGGGAGTGTGCTTAATAAATGATAATTGCATTCCTTCGCTCTGGCTAGCCACAGAGTGGAAACTGACCTCTGCTCGGCGGTGTGCACACCCAGCTCACGTGATCTGGATTTCCACTTCCCCAGACTGCTGCTCTGAAAAGAACAATTGCATCTACCAGCTCCTGGCGTGGCTTAAAGCCTGTACCTTGGGTTAGGAACACACACTGTGCCAGGGACTGCAGGAAGCACGTCACAGACCTCACCTCTTTTCATTACCTCTGAAGCAGGTTCTGTGCCCTGGCGAGGAAACTAAAGACAAGTTCGCAGCAACCCCCACGCCCCGCCTCCGCCCCAACTCGGACCCCTGGCACGCAGCACACCGTAGCGCTCACACAAGGCACCCAGGTCCCAGGGTGAAGGCGTGGCTGGACACTCAGTACTCAGCTAGCGACTTGACTTTTCTGAACCAGTCACAGGCCGCAGGCCCTCAGGAAGACTGGGGAAACTGAGGCGCAGGCCAAGTGACTTGCCAAAGGTCACGGGGAGGTGTCAGACAGAGAAGGGCTCAAGCCCGATCTTTGCAACTCATTTAGGAATACTGCCTCAAACCTCTGCCTCGCTTACCCAGTAGACCTAGGCTCCTGCAGCCTTTGAGGGGAAAGGACCTGGGCACTCCCCTCCCAGTCGTTTCCCCATCAGCGGCTTTCATCTGCGGGTGAAAGCCGCAGCCCCATCCACCGCCAGCTGCAAGGAATCTCCACACTCAGACAGCCAGTTCCCAGGCACTCCCTCCTCTGCCTTCACCCCTTTGCCACCTCCGTTCTCGCCCCAGCCCTGCTGTGCGCCTGCGCAAGCTGGCTGCGGGCCAGCCGGAGGCAGCTCACGCGGGCCTCCACATGGCCCAGCCGCCCAGGACGTGCAGGTGCTCACCACGCCCCCTGCAGCTGCTCAGGCCCGGCTCCGCGTTGTGGTGGCACCTCCGCCTTCAGAGAAGTGTACCCTGGCAATGCAGGGATTGGGCCAGGGGAGGGATGCGGTTGAGGACGCTGAGGCTGAGGCCGAAAGCTCTGGGAGGAAGGCGGAGGAGGAGAAGCCTGTGTTGGAGGCAGGGGCGGTTCTCCCAAAAAGGAAAGAAGTGGGTCTCCCAGGTTGTATATACTGCCCATTTGGCAAACTAAGAAATCAGAAGGAGCAGCTCCAGATTTTTCCATTTTATGGCTAAATGAAAATCATTAGAACTCTCCCTCTGACTACCCCCACAGTGTGGGGGACACATAAGCAACTCCTCAGCTCAAAGCTAATATCCTGATCACCCATTGATCTACTCCGTGGGCCACGTGTTCAGGCCTCCTGTTAGCCTTCATGATTTTGAGATTGTCTCACTTGAAGCCACCCGGTTAGGCAGTGACCTGCTCTTAGAAACTTTGCTTTTCAGGTTTCATCCATGAACTTAACCCAATTACATGGATTCTCATGCAGTTTTATGTCGGGTGCTTTCATCCAGGGAGGATAAGACTATATCCAGACTGCGCTGTGATATTAAAAATCGGAAATACGCACCTTGAGTGGGCTGTGCATATGCTTATACCACGGGTCTTTCAGAACAGGGAGTTCTGTGTTGTTACTGATGTTTCTAGCAGTGCTTTGAAGCTGGCCTGATGACATGTGGTAATAGGGGGCATTCCTGGGGTAGGACTTAAGGGAACATGTTTCCCACATTTATCACATTTGGCAGCAGTTAGTTTGGCTTGTTTATAAGTTTCTGTAGACAGTGTTTTAGGTTGACACCTGGGTGCAGATATTATGGGGAAGTCACTGAAGAGCTGCTACTCATCCCCAGATTTCATGTTCCTTTTAATACTATAGATTTGCTACTAGTCCCTTTTTTTCCCCCTCCATCTTCCATTATGGTGAGTACTAGAAGGAGAAAAGAGCATGGTACAAGGATTGAGGAACAATGAGAACTGAATAACAAATACCCTCACTGATTTGGTTCCTTTATTTTTTGGTTCCCCAACTTGCTGGATGACTGCTCATCAACTGATTCTATTCACATCTTTGTTCATAACATGAAAGAATCTCTTTTCTATGTTTGGTTTGTATGGTCTATAGTGAAATTTTGGCAGGGGAAATGCAGTAGAAATGGGGTAGGAGGGCACGTGCTTGTAATCCCAGCTATCAGGAGATCCGATGCAGGAGAATTGCAAGTTCAAGGCCAGCCTCAGAAATTTAGCAGGATGAATGTCAACTTTTTAAAAATTAAAAGGTCTGGGGATTTAGCTCAGAGAAAAAGCCTTCCTGAGTTCAATACTCAGTGCCCAAATAAATATTTAAAAAATTAAAATGAGGTGGGAAGAAGTGTCAGGTAGTAGGGAAAGGAGGAAAAGATTTTGGTTTAAGGACATACAATGACAATTTAGAAAATACAAAAAAAAAAAAATAGGGTCAGAGGCACATCTACCAGATTATTCTGTTTTATAATAAACTACATTTCTGAGCATCCAGGATTTGAATATTGTTCATTGTGACCAAAAAAAAAAAATTACCACACCTCATTTGGGGAGTCATTTTGGTTAAACAGGGCCTGAGAGTTCCTGTCCATAGAATAGGAACAGCATAGGGAGGAGTTGGTAGCTTAATGCCAGAAAAATAATCTAGGCTCAAGTGGATCTGAGTTTCCATTTTTTTTTTTTTTTTTTTTTGGTCTCCATAATGCAGGAGTCAGGAACTGAAGCCAGGTTCACAGGACTCTGTCTCAACCAGGGGTTTGTTGCTAAACTTTTTGAAGCAGGTATACCCAGTAGGGGCTCAAATGCTACCCCTAAACTTAGGCTCACAAAATTAATTTACCAAGTAATTTACTGAGGTCTTGAAGATGTGAGCCCTTTATACCCAGCATAGATATTATAACAACAAACCTCATTAAATACTGATCAAAGATCTAATTCAGGAGGGCCTTGTGGCAATTTGTAGTTTTCCTAAAATGAAATGTAGTTATATTTTAGAATAACTGCTGAAGGAATTGTATATTTCAAAAATTATAAAAAACATAGTTGAAAATTCTTAACAAAAACTCTGTTTCAGTTCACTCTGGGGGGTCTCATCTTGTTGCACGTGTCCGACATGACATAATGTTCTTCAAGTGTTGAGTTGCCTACGCCATACCCTGGTTTCCAGGATCCTTTCCCCAACTCCTTTCCAAATCCAAAAACTTGGAACTCCTTACATGGTTACTGAAAAATTGAATGCTCTTTTGAATTCCCACCCTGTGAATTCATTGAAGAATAAGAAGTTTAACAGGATCAAAGTCCTGAAGATAAAGGAATAGGCCTCAGAAACAGAGGTAATTTGCTGACTGATGAGGGAGATGTCACTTTTTTCCACAGCTAATAGCCCCAGCTCACAGCTCAGAAGACCAAATGTATGATTAAGTCTTAGTGACTGTTTATATCCTCTCCCTCCCAACACCTTCTAATATAGATGACGACAACTTTGTGCCGTAAGCTGCAAGATCCTGTCCAGCTCCACATTCTCCTCACCTGTCATTTGAACAAGCAGATGAAGTACCATCTGATTGGCCAACACCACATAGCTACTTAATGGGAGAATCAGGATTAGAACTACTTTCTCCCTATCTAGGGCCAATTGCTCTTCCCATTTGTCTCCAAAATGGCCTTTGTCAATTTCTTTCCACCCTACTCGTGCATGACACACCGTTCATTAAGAGCTGGCACAGTGGCACATTCCTGTCATCCCAGCAACTTGGAAGGCTGAGGCAGGAGAATTGCAAGTTTGTGGCCTCAGCAAATTAATGAGACCCTATCTCAAAAATAAGTTAATAAATAAGAAAAAAAGACTGGAGATATAGCTCAGTGGTAAAGTGCCCAAGTTCAATCTCTAATAACATTTAAAAAAAAAAAAAAAAAAAAGGTTTGAGCTGGTCTACTCTGAGTGATGAGCCCCAGTGCATGGACTGGGAGAGGTCTGGGTAGAGTGGCAGATGAGAGGGAAGGAGGCGTTCTTAAGCTAAGCAGCCAAGCTCCACCTCAGTTCCTGACCCAGAGAATCACCAAAAGTAGACAACTCAAAGAATGCTGCATCCTCTGCCTCACTTTATAAACTCATCAGAATTAAGAAACCAGAACACATGTCTATGGTTAGGTTTGAGAAGTCTTATTAAGAGACCTATACAACCAAAGCTTCCATATATGTCAACAACTCCTATTAAGAAGATTTTCTAGTTTAATTCAGACAATTAATTTGTAATATAAATTATATTTTCTTTATTTGATGATCAGCCAACCATGTTTTGAGAATGTTAATGTTTTTTTTTTCCTCCTCCTACCAGGGATTGAATCCAGGGGCACTTAACAAGTGAGCCACATCCCAAGCACTTTTAATTTTTAAAAAATATTTTAGTTGTGTATGGACACAATACCTTTATTTTATTTATTTTTATGTGGTGCTAAGGATCGAACTTAGTGCCCAACATGTGCTAGGCAAATGATTTACCATTGAGCTGCAACCCCAACCTTTTTTTTTTTTTTTTTAACTTTTCAGACAGGGTCTCACTAAAGTACTTGGGGGCCTTACTAAGTTGCTGAGGCTGGCTTTGAACTCGTGATCCTCCTGCATAGCATTTAACAAAATTTTCTTCAAATCCTTATATGCCAGCTATCTAATGGTATGCCAAAGACTTCCAGAAAACATTACAATCATTCCTTAGTATCCACAGGGGATTGTTTCTAGATACCAGAACCCACTCTAGTTCCTTATATAAAAAGGTGTAATATTTGCACATAACCTACCACAGAGGGCCAGCTGTCCTTATTTAGTTGACTACTTTGCAGTTTGGGAAGGGGTCCATGGGATCAAATAATCCCTGTTCCATTCAGCATCAGCAAGGGATGGCTTGAAGCCTGGCTCTCTGGTAACTGGAGGGTGTTGGGAAAAAGACTGGAACAGCAAGGGCTAGGATGGCTGGGTTCCTGGGGTATTTCTATGGAGCCTTTCTGTATGGCCTTCCAGCCTGGTGGCTTCAGGTTGGCTGAGCCTTTAGATGCAGGCCAGGACCCTCAACAGAGCAATTCCAGCAGAATCTGTGTCACTTGATATGCCTTAACTTTGAAAGTCATACAGCATACCTTATGCTCTACTGTTGGACTATTCAAGGAACCGAACATATTAAGTCCCACTACTTGAGGAAGAACAACATCACATTGTTAGAACGCTCTGGAGAGGCTAGGTTGGGACTGCCATGTTTGGGTAGCAAAATCTTACCTCACTCAAATTCCAAACTCTGCATATGAATTTCATCTGAGGGCTATAAACCTTGATATTAAAAAAAATCTAATTCCAAGAGCTTTGAGTATTTAAGAACACATTGCTAGTTGCAATACTTCTAAATGTTAATTCAGTCCTTACAGATGACTTGGTGTGGAGCTATAGTTTAATCTCCCTCTCCCCTAAGGATTTGGATTAGAAATAAAGAAAAGTATGAATAATCCACACCATTACTGCTATTTTGTAAGCTGCTCTCTTTAAAAAAATTGTTCAAATAATTGCTTACATTCAACACAAATAGTATATTGAGAGCATAGTAGAGATGTTAGGAATTTAATCTGTTCTGGTTGCTACCATCTTAAAAATAAGTTATATATGTTCTGTAACAGGATTTGGATGAATATGAACAATTTATAGTTTTACATGGACATGCATGCAGGTCTATACACACACACACACACACACACACACACACACACACACACACATAAACACAAACACAGTCATGTAGTATCTTTTATTCCTAAGTGATTTCCAGTTTCTCAGCACAGCTTGATTGGCACCTTTTTTCTCAACCCTAGCAATGCCATACCAAAGGGACATGGTGTCTTTTCTAACTGTTGCCCAGTAACACTCAAATGGTCAAGACAGGAAGTATGCGGCATCTTACTTTAATTCCAACAGGAATCACACAAGGGTTAAAGTTTAATGAGTCAAACTGAAGATTTTGTATGAACAACAGAACTAACATTTCTGTAACTGCAAAAATGTGCCCCAGGACTTATACCAATTGCAGAAAGATGTTATGCTTCTGTGGCATCTTGTAGTCATTTTGTGAGACAGCTTCTTAAAATTTAAAAGTAAAAATAAATGTCCAGTAAAAAATCTCTCTAAATTCCTTGAAGATTATGTTGCCTCTGTTGAAGACTTCTGTGTTATCATTTCTAACCCTGTTTTTACAGCTTGTTTTCCTCTACAATTGAGCTATGTTATCATCATAACCTGAAAATATGATTTCATGAATATTTTAACATTGGCTTTCCAAATACTGTTGATTAAACTTTCATGTTTGCCAAATAGTTGGATATTAAAAACTTTGGGATATATCAAATGTTTGCATTTTAAGCCATCTTCAACAATTTTATTTCAGATTTTGCTGGTCAACTCCTTATGTTTCATAGCTATAGACAAAAATAATGCTAACAGAACTCAATGAATAAAGAACTCTTTCCCCTTTTATAGTTGCTTATTGGGAATTTCTCATTTTCATAGTTTATCACTTTTAAAGCTGAGCAATCCCAGAACACTTTTGCAAAAAGCACAACAATAGCATGTGGAGTTGGTTCCTGGCTGCAACATTTTAACATTTTGGTTCATTCTAAAAGTAATTAATTTGTTTTCAAATTGTCAGGGAAAAATGTTAGGTTAAATGCCAGAGAATGGTGAAAGAATTCTGTGAAGAGGGAACTTTAATCTTGAACAAGAAATATATTAGCTAAGAGGAATCACAGAGCACATCTTTGTTACAAGCAGATGAGAGCCGTCAGTCAAACAAAGCCACTAGATCAACATATCTCCTGGCCAAATAAGGCAAGGGCCACCGACCTCCAGCGGGAAGGCTTTTCTGTATGCCCCCTTTCAAAGCCACATTACCAAGGAAGCCGAATTTTGAAAGTAGCTTTTATAGCTATACATTCTCAGAAGTTCTCAGACAAGTAATTTTCATTTAGAGATGAGAAAGTGATGGGAATTATTACATTTATTTTCATCATACCCTTCAACTCAGCATTCAAAAAAAAAAAAAAAAAAGTAAAGAACGAGTTTGGTCTGTCCTGTTAATGCTCAGCTCAAGTTGAAGTTGAGGCCATTGGCTATGCATGTGACTGTATAGAATAGAAAAGCTGACAGAATCAGATCTTGAGGGCTTCTGCTAACCCCACAGGAGTGGTTTGACGGGTGTTTCTGGTTCCCTATTTGCCCCACCCTAGAGAAAGATCCCAGGAAACTCACCTGATTGCCTTTTCCAGTCTTGGCAGTAAGGCTGCAACTGAAACTCAGTTTAAAAACTAAAGCGTCACTTGTCATTTCAACTAATCTCTCTGAGCACGATTTCCCTTTGGTAAAATGATGATAATCCCACATGCCCTACTTTCTCACAAGGGTGTTGGGGAGAAAAAAAAAAAGTGGGGCAATAAGTAATGTGAAAGAACATTTACTATAACCTAGTTCCTGTGAGTTACACAGGTCATTCCACCAAGTACCCATAATGATGTCACCATAGGACACAGGTCAAACTGGGGCTTAAAGGAGGTCCACGCTTGCCCAAGCTATGTCTGGTAAATGGTAGAGCCATGATCATAATTGTGTGACTTCTAACTACTAAAGCTAGTGCACCTGAAGTATAGCATGTATGGTGAAATGCTAGAAAAACATCAGATGTCACTACTAATAAAGCTTCTGAGCTATGAAACCTTATTTTGAAATTATATTTTTCTATATATGTATGTCTCCATGTATCATTTGGAGGGTATAATATTTTTTTTTCAGAAGCTTTGTTATAGTAGGCTGGGAGTGGTAGAGCACACCTGTAATCCCAGTGTCTCTGGAGGCTGAGGCAGAAGGATCACCAGTTTTAGGCCAGTCTCAGCAACTTAGCAAGACCCTGTCTCAAGATAAAAAATAAAAAGGGCTGAGGATGGGGCTGGGGTTGGGGCTGGGACTTAGTGGTAGGGCCCTCACCTGGCATGCGTAAGACACCGAGTTCCATCCTCAGTACCACATAAAAATAAATTTTTAAAAAATTAAATCAAGGTATTGTGTCCACCTACAACTAAAAATATATAAATATATTTTATTTATAAAAATATATAAATATATTAAATAAAAGCGAGGGAGACTGAGGATGTAGCTCAGTGACAAAGTGTTCCTGGGTTCAATCCCCAGCACAAGAAAAAGACAAAAAAAGTTAGAGAAAAAATGTGATGGCAGAGAAGTACACCAGACAAGCAGCAGCCTACATGTCCGAAAACACAAGTGAGGCATTACAACACTTTCCTCAGAGGAAGAATAAACCATTGTAGTAGTAAGCATATCTTAGAACTGATATTTGTTAAATGAGGGTTAGGATGACATATTGACCACGGTAAATTGTCCTCGCTTTTCAATTGTAATTAGATTAAAAGAATAGACCACTTTGCCATAAAACCTTCAGTAGAGGCAGGGTCTGGCAGATACCCTGAGACTCTGCATTTGCTAACATCCCTAACATCCCTAAAAAAGCATTTTTTTCTAGAAAATCCAGATCTAGATTCCAGCAGTCTGATAGTGTGTACAGAGTGACTGAAAATGACCTGAGTATTGATCTAGGCAAACGTTCATTCTGGGACCAGAGCAAGGGGTCAGAACATTCCTAGAATTCAGAGCTGCATTTTGGACTTCAGAGGTTCATCTGAGGCATAAGTTAAGAGTGAAAAGCAGGAGACTGGACTCTGACCATGAGGGGTTCTCTTCAAAAGAGGAGATTATTCCTAGAAATGAATTTCAGCCAGAAATGTGCATTACCACTTTTTCCTGGCCTTTCTCTTTACCACCTCTGTCCCTACCTAGGCCATGTTTGGCCACTAACTCAAGAAAGAGAAAAGTTTCCGGGGGCTTAAAAAAAAAAGACTGAGGTGGGGAGCACACACCCTACACCCTCAAAGTGCCCTCCATGACAAGTAGACTTGTTTCCAAGATTATGTAGGAAGTTTCTGAGTCCCATAAATCCTGCCCTTTATTTTTTTTCTAAGCACAAATAATTCACTTCTCTGAGAAAAGACCTGACTTTAATCTCTTTCAGGAAAACTTGCCTGGGCTGACAGTTCACATAGTCTCTTTCTGAAATTCTGAGACTTGAATCATCTTAGATATTTAATATAGACTTAAATATTACATATAAGGGAACATAGATAGATTTTTGTCACCCAAATAAAATAATTTGCTGAAAGAGAAGGGACTAAGCCTTCTTCCCTTTAAGCATAGGAAGCACTTACTAAATCCATTAAAAAGGACACAAACCTTAGAACTTCTGCAATAAGTTAGGAGAGGAGGTTTAAATTAGTATGACTGTATTCTGTTATGCACTAGCTAAAGAGTAATTTTATCTTATGCCAGTGAGTTATGGGTTTTTGTTTTTATGGGGGCTGGAGTAACCAGGGATTGATCCCAGGGGTGCTTAGCCACTGAGCCACATCCTCAGCCCTTTTTATTTTATTTTGAGACAGGGTCTCACCAAGTTGCTTAGGGCCTTTCAAAGGTGCTGAAGCTGGCCTCAAACTTGTGATCCTCCTGCCTCCCAAGCCACTGGGATTACATGTGTGCCTGGTATGCCTATGTTTTTTGTTTTTTTTTTTTAAGAGCTTTTTATTTCTCACAGTTTTAATGAAGAACCACCAGGATAGAGATCCAAGGTGCTCAGGCAATAAAATCAGCTAATAATGAAAGTTATATCAGGATTGGCAGCTATTAAAAAAAAAAAAGGCTGAAATTCCTGCCTTGTTGTTTTCCCACAAAACAATCGCCTGTTGCCCATGATTTCAATCATTCTTGTGCTTCATATCAGCAACTCTGCAGCTGCCCTCCCCTCTCCCACCGTACTGCAGTAATTTCTTCACCAATGGTAACCGCCCAGGCATTTCCCAACTCTCCAGTTACTGCAGTTGTTACCTCACATAGGTTGTTTCACTACTATATGGACAAGTCCCCCAATATGCTATTTTTTAGAGTTCAATAGAACATTTAAATGAGCATAGCATGTCAATCTTCCAGCCTTCTAGTGCCTATTTTGACTCACTTATTTCTATATACTCAAAAAAAAAAAATTCACATTGGTCAATTTTCACATAAGAAAGTGGCTCAGTGCTCATATTCATTTTTAAGTTTGAACATTTTCAAGTGATTTTTTTGTCCTTTTAGTTATGAAAAATACAGAGTAATATACATTTACTGAGCAAGGGCTTAAAATTAACTTCATTTAATTATACTGATGTGTGTTGTTGCTTATGGGCAAAACTATCCAGAATATAGTTATTGAGATTTTTCCCCCGCTCAAGTGATCAAATTATGTCTATAAGAAAGAAATCAGATCTATATTTTTTATATGTTCTCTTTAATTTCAGGGTCAATATTCTGAAGAATAAAGATATTCTGACCATAATTTACAGAATAGCTTTATTTATTTTTTTGTACCAGGGATTGAACTCAGGTGTGTTTAACCACTGAGCCACATCCTCAGCCTTTTTTTGTATTTTATTTAAAGACAGGGTTTCACTGAGTTGCTTAGGGCCTCACTAAATTGCTCAGGATGGCTTTGAACTTGCCTCAGCCTCCCAGAGTCCCTGGGATTACAGGCATGTGCCACCGAGCCTGATTTATTTTGTATTTCAAGAAGGGGTCTCACTGAGTTGCTTAGGGCTATGCTAAGTCACTGGGACTGGCCTTGAACTTGTGCCTATGCCTCCCAAATTTTTATTTAATTTAAATTCCAAATGTAAAATCTAGCTAAGACTAACTTCAACTGCATGTTCTAAAACTAATGAAATTGTTTATTTCTTCCAGGAAGACTTCAAATCCTGCAGGCCTCATATTTTCACTATAATCCTGAAATTACAATTATATGACCAGTCATGATTGTTTCTATGTAATTTTCCCCCAAGTATCAGAGAGTCATTCTATTCTTATAAATATCCATGTTTATATTAAACTTATCATACATTGGGGAGATCATACATTAAGCCCTGTAAAATGCTATTGTTAATGTCTTCTCCAGGAAGAATGACAGCACTGCATTAGGTCTGGGCCATTAATAGTGACAACCTAGCAAAGTAACCAAGGGAAAAAATTCCAAGTTTCTGCTCCATTGATTTCATTTACAGCATGCCAGCTAGTTTCAGCACATCCATACCTGTTTATACAAATACTAATTTCAAGCTTTTCCAACAGACCTTACTTGATTAAGGAAAGTCAGGAATAGAACATGAACAAATCACTCAGCATCAAATGCCATCTATGTACCTGATGCTTACAACTAACATGTAAGATTCTGGTGTCTCAGGGATTTCCATTTGATCTCATGGTTAGTTGTTTTTTAATTATTTTTTAGTTGTAGATGGACACAATACCCTCATTTTATTTGTTTATTTTTTATGTGGTGCTGAGGATCAAACCCAGTGCCTCACACATGCAAAGAAAGTGCTCTACCACTTAGCCACAACCCCAGCCCCATGATCTCATTTTTAAGATACATAATCTTCCAGATTAAATTGCACCAGAAATAATCTGTGTATTCCCCATGGAGTACAAATAGAATGGACATCTCTTTTCTCCTCTCTTTCCCACTGTCATACGTGACTTGCACACGATTATCTGAAACCTGCAGGCGTCATGTTTTCATTATAATCCTGCAGTTACAAATATTACATAGCCAGCCATTGTTGTTTCCAATTAAAATTGTTTTTCAAGTTGACAAAACCACCCTATAACAAATGCCATTTAAAGTTAAATCTCCAACTCACCACACTGGGGTATTCTGACACAGATCAAAAATACTTCCAACCTTTTGCCCCATTGATCCATCTTTCACTTTTAAAATACATGACGTGTCATCTAAAAATGTTTCTGGGGTGAATATATGGAGGTTCCTCTGCATGGAGGGGATTTCAGGTGAAGGAGATTTTTCATTCTCACAAGATTTCAACTTTGACAGAATTGGTTCTGATATGAATAATATTTTCCACATAATTGCAAACATGTTTTTTTCATTCCATGTAAATTCTAAAGATATTGTTCAAGAAAGCAAGTAAGGCAAACTTTAATTCTGTATCTTTTTTTAAAGATTTTTTTTTCAGGTGCCAATGGATTTTTCACTTTATTTATTTATATGTGGTGCTAAGGATCGAACCCAGGGCCTCACACATGCCAGGCAAGTGCTCTACCACTGAGCCACAACCCTAGTCCTTTAATTTTGTATCTTAAGGATGATTTTCCTGTTGAACACCACAGTTACCTAAAAGGAGCCTAAAAACAGACACCACATGGCAACACTTTTAAGAATTGAAACATGTAAAAATATGTATGTAAAAAGTAGAAAAGAAAAATAAAAGTTCAGAAACAGATCCATATAGACAGGAGTTAAAAATTACATCTCAAATCAGTCTGGAGTTGAGGGAGATCGGTTTAGTATTTGATGCCGAGATAATAGGGTAAAACTCTAGGGAAAAGCCCCTTATATCTGCCAGGACAGATTCCAAATGAATTGAGAAAAACAAACAAACAAACAAACAAAAAAACACATACACATAAAAGCATCCAAGCCCTAGAAAAAAAATAGGGTATTCTTTATTTTTAATTGTCAATGGACCTTTATATTATTTATAAATGGTGCTGAGAATCGAACCCAGTGCCTCACACATGCTAGGCAAGCACTCTACCACTGAGCCACAACCCCAGCTCCATAAAATAGAATATTCATTAAGAATGACCCTGGAGTATACTATTATTTTCCAACCAATCCAAAAGCTATGAAAGAAAAATTTGAATGGCCATATTGCCAAAAGCAACCTACGATTCAATGAAATCAAAATACCATTCTTCACACAACCAGAAAAAAAAAAAGCAGTCCTAAAATTCATATGGAAGAACAAAAGACCCCAAAGAGCCAAAGCAATTCTAAGAAAGAAAGGAAGGCAGGCAGGCAGGGTGGCTGAAGGCATCACAATACCCAATTTCAACTTAAACTACAGAGCTGTAGTAACAAAAGTGGCATGGTACAGTCATAAAAGCAGACCCACAGAACAGAGACAGGACTGGAGTTGTGGCTCAGTGGTAGAGCACTTGCCTAGCACATGTGAGATACTGGGTTCCATCTGCACCCCATAAAAATAAATTAATAAAGGTATTGTGTCCATCTACAACTATTTAAAAGATGACGACAACATAGAGACAAATCCACACATACAATCTCATCTGATCCTTGACAAAAGGGCCAAAAACAGTCTTTGCAACATACTGCTAGGAAACCAGGATATTCATAAGTAGAACAATGAAACTAGATCCATCTCTGTCACCCTACAAAAGTCAACTCAGAATGGGTCAAAGAGGGCTGGGTTGTAGCTCAGTGGCACAGCACTTGCCTTAGCATATGTGAGGCACTGGGTTCAATTCTCAGCACCACATAAAAAAAATAAATAAAGGCATAATGTCCATCTAAAGCTATCAAAAAATTTTATAATTTTTTGCAATTACACCACAAACTTTTCAACTATTAGAAAATATGAGCTCATCACTCCAATACACAAGTGCAGGCAGTGACTTCCTCAACAGGAATCCTAAAGCTCAATAAATAATATCAAATAATAATAATATCAAATTATTAACAGATAGGATGACATCAAATTAAAAGAAGATTCTTCAAAGAAAACAAAACTTACACACCATTGGTGAGATTGTAAATTAGAATAACTACTATAAAAATCAGTATTGGGGTTCTCCAAAGATGAGGAATGAAACTACCATATGACCTGCTCCTCAAAACTTATCTAAGAGAGCCAAAATTAGCATACTACAGTGACACAACCACATCAATGTTTACAGCCCCACAATTTGCAATAGCCAAGCTATGGAACCAGCCCAGGTGCCCATCAACAGATATGTATATATACCACATTTCTTTACCCACATATCATGGAATTCTACTCAGCCACAAAGATATCAAATCATTTATAGGAGAATGGTTAGGACTTGAGCGTTATCTTAAGGAAAATAAACCAGGTTCAGACAGTCAAGAGTCCTGTGTTGTCTCTCACATGTGCAAGACCAATAGAGCAAAGGAAAGAGATCAGAGGCAGAGAAAGGGAAGTATCAGGGAATGAATTTGACCAAATTATATGCATGTACAAATATGTGACAAAGCTCACTATTATGTACAATTACAATGTACCAATAAAGAAGTATCTTAAGAAAATTTTGATGAATTCCACTACGTAAAGAAATAACTTCTGCTAGCGATGATGAACATTTTTTCATATATTTGTTGATTGATTGCATATCATCTTATGAGAAGTGTCTGTTCAGGTTCTTGTCCCATTTATTGATTGGGTTATTTGGATTTTTTTTTTTTTTGGTGCTTAGCTTTTTGAGTTCTTTATATACCCTAGAGATTACTGCTCTATCTGATGTGTAAGGGGTAAAGATTGGCTCCCAAGATATAGGCTCTCTATTCACCTCACAGATTATTTCTTTTGCTGAGAAGAAACTTTATAGTTTGAGTCCATCCCATTTGTTGATATTAATTCTTGTGCCACAGGAGTCTTATTAAGGAAGCTGAGGCCTAATCCCTCATGATGGAGATTAGGGCCTACTTTTTCTTCTATTAGATACAGAGTCTCTGGTTTTATTCCTAGGTCCTTGATCCATTTTGAGTTGAGTTTCATACATGGTGAGAGATAGGAGTTTAATTTCATTTCTAGCACCACTTGTTGAAGAGGCTTTCTCCAATGCATGTTTTTGGCGCCTTTGTCTATTGAATCAAAACTACTCTTAAGATTTCATCTCACTACAAGCCAGAATAGCAGCTATTATGAATACAAACAACAATATGTGTTGGTGAGGATGTGAGGGGAAAGGTACACTCATACACTGCTGGTGGGACTGCAAATTGGTACAGACAATATGGAAAGCAGTATGGAGATTTCTTGGAAAATTGGGAATGGAACCACCTTGACCCAGTTGTCCTCCTCCTTAATCTACACCCAAAGGACTTAAAAACATCATACTACAGTAATGCAGCCACTTCAATGTTTACAGCAGCACAATTCACAATAGCTAAACTGTAGAACCAACCTAGATGTCCTTCAATAGATGAATGGATTAAAAAAATGTGGCATATCTACACAGTGGAATATTACTCAGCAATAAAAGAATAAAATCATGGCATTTGCAGGTAAATGAATGGAGTTAGAGAAGATAATGCTAAGTGAAGTTAGCCAATCCGAAAGTGGCAGGATATAAAATCAACACACATAAATCAAAGGCATTTCTTTATATCAGCGACAAAACTTCTGAAACGGAAATGAGGAAAAACACTCCATTCACAATATCCTCAAAAAAAAATAAAATACTTGGGAATCAACCTAACAAAAGAGGTGAAAGACTTATACAATAAAAACTACAGAACCCTAAAGAGAGAAATAGAAGAAGATCTTAGAAGATGGAAAAATATACCCTGTTTGTGGATAGGCAGAACTATCATGATCAAAATGGCGATATTACCAAAAGTTCTCTATAGGTTTAATGCAATGCCAATCAAAATCCCAATGGCATTGCTTGTAGAAATAGATAAAGCAATCATGAAATTCATATGGAAAAATAAAAGACCCAGAATATCAAAAGCAATTCTAAGCAGGAAGTGTGAATCAGGCGGTATAGTGATACCAGATTTCAAACTATATTACAGAGCAATAGTAACAAAAACAGCATGGTACTGGTACCAAAACGGGCAGGTGGACCAATGATACAGAATAGAGGATACAGAGACTAATCCACAAAGTTACAACTATCTTATATTTGATAAGGGGGCTAAAAGCATTCAATGGAGGAAGGATAGCATCTTCAACAAATGGTGTTGGGAAAACTGGTAATCCATATGCAACAAAATGAAACTGAATCCCCTCCTCTCACCATGCACAAAAGTTAACTCAAAATGAATCAAGGAGCTTGATATCAAATCAGAGACTCTGCGTCTGATAGAAGAAAAAGTTGGCTCCGATCTACGTATTGTGGGGTCGGGCTCCAAATTCCTTAATAGGACACCCATAGCACAAGAGTTAATAGCAAGAATCAACAAATTGGACTTTCTTAAACTGAAAAGTTTTTTTTCTCAGCCAGAGAAACAATAAGAGAGGTAAATAGGGAGCCTACATCATGGGAACAAATTTTTACTCCTCACACTTCAGATAGAGCCCTAATATCCAGAGTATACAAAGAACTCAAAAAATTAGACAATAAGATAACAAATAACCCGATCAACAAATGGGCCAAGGACCTGAACAGACACTTCTCAGAGGAGGACATACAATCAATCAACAAGTACATGAAAAAATGCTCACCATCTCTAGCAGTCAGAGAAATGCAAATCAAAACCACCCTAAGATACCATCTCACTCCAGTAAGATTGGCAGCCATCATGAAGTCAAACAACAAGTGCTGGCGAGGATGTGGGGAAAAGGGTACTCTTGTACATTGCTGGTGGGACTGCAAACTGGTGCAGCCAATTTGGAAAGCAGTATGGAGATTCCTGGGAAAGCTGGGAATGGAACCACCATTTGACCCAGCTATTGCCCTTCTCGGACTATTCCCTGAAGACCTTAAAAGAGCGTACTACAGGGATACTGCCACATCGATGTTCACAGCAGCGCAATTCACAATAGCTAGACTGTGGAACCAATCCAGATGCCCTTCAATGGATGAATGGATTAAAAAAATGTGGCATCTATATACCATGGAATATTACGCAGCACTAAAAAATGACAAAATCATGGAATTCACAGGGAAATGGATGGTACTAGAGCAGATTATGCTTAGTGAAGCTAGCCAATCCCTAAAAAATAAATACCAAATGTCTTCTTTGATATAATGAGAGCAACTAAGAACAGAGCAGGGAGGAAGAGCAGGAAGAAAAGATTAACATTAAACAGAGACATGAGGTGGGAGAAAAAGGGAGAGAAAAAGGAAATTGCATGGGAATGGAGGGAGACCCTCATTGTTATACAAAATTACATATAAGAGGTTGTGAGGGGAATGGGATAATAAATAAGGAGAGAAATGAATTACAGTAGATGGGGTAGAGAGAGAAGATGGGAGGGGAGGGGAGGGGAGAGGAGGGGGGATAGTAGAGGTTTGGAAAGGTAGCAGAATACAACAGTTACTAGTATGGCATTATGTAAAAATGTGGATGTGTAACCGATGTGATTCTGCAATCTGTATTTGGGGTAAAAATGGGAGTTCATAACCCACTTGAATCTAATGTATGAAATATGATATGTCAAGAGCTTTGTAATGTTTTGAACAACCAATTAAAAAAAAAACCAAATGTTTTCTCTGCTATAAGGCGGCTGATTCATAGAAGGGTAGGGAGGGGGAGCATGGGAGGAATAGATGAACTCTAGATAGGACAAAGGGGTGGGAGGGGAAATGAGGGGGCAGGGGGTTAGAAATGATGGTGGAATGTGATGGACATCATTATCCAAAGTACATGTATAAAGACACAAATTGGTGTGAATAGACTTTGTATACAATCAGAGATGAAAAATTGTGCTCTATATGTGTAGTAAGAATTGTAATACATTCTATGTCATATATAAATAAAAAACTTAAAAAAATTTTTAAAAACAAAGAAAAGTCACCATAAGCAATAAGATGTTTTAAAAAAAATTGTAACTTATTACCCATGAAAGGCTTATCTTCCTACTATAAAAGAGTGCCTTATAAATTCAGACTAACAGAATAGAAAAATCTTATGAGAAAATGATAGCAATTTCTCCAGTTATTCACATACACAAAATTCTAGAAGTTTGATAACATCACATGAAAAATAAACATTCTCACATATTTCTGATTAAAGTATAAATTACTACAACTTTTATGTAGGACATTTTGACATTATCAAAATTATTAATGATTACTCCTTTGGCTAAGGATTCTACTTCTGTGCATATACTTGTGATATTACTATCACAAGGTTATACATTAAAGAAGCTTTTTTATTTGTTCTAATTACCTTTTTAATATATTTTTTAAATTGTAGTTGGACACAATACCTTTCTTTATTTTTTTAATGTGGTGCTGAAAATTTAACCCAGTGCCTGGCACATGCTGGGTGAGCACTCTACCGTTGAGTCCCTGTTCTAATTACTTATACATGACAGTAGAATGCATTTTGACGCATCATACATAAATAAAGTTTAATTCCTCATTCTTCTGGTTGTACATGATGTAGAGTTTTACACTGGTTGTGTAATCATATATGCACATAATTAATAATGAATCTATTAATTATCATAATTATCATTATGATAATTATCATTCCTATCCCCATACTTCCTCCCCTCTGTTCACTCCCCTCTAATACACAGTATCTCTATTCTTCTCTAGCCCCCCTCCTTATTATGAATTAGCATCTGCATATTGGAGAAAACATTCAGCCTTTGGTTCTTTTTTTTTTTTTTTAACTTTTTTTAAATTGTAAATGGACACAATATCTTTATTTTATTTATTTTTATGTGGTGCTGAAGATTGAACCCAGTAACTCACACGTACAAGGCAAACTCTCTACTGAACTACAACCCCAACCCCCAGCCTTTGGTTTTTTGGGATTGGCTTATTTGCTTAGCATGATATTCTCCAACTCCATCCATTTACTGGCAAGAAATAAGTGGGGGTTTGGGAGATAGCAGACACAATGTATCTGTAATATACTACAAGCAAAATTTCAAACTAATTTCAAATATTTTTACCTAATCTGAGACAAAATAGTTACATTTACTACTGATTATATATCTCTTTAGTGAGACATTTTCTAAAACTGCATGTTGTACTAGACATTTAGAATTAATTACACTTCAGGTTGGAGATGTAGCTCAGTGATCCAGCACATGCCTAGCACGTGTGAGGATCTGGGTTCAGTTCCCACAAGAAAGTAATTCAGCTTGGTTGGAATTCATTATTTCGAGAAACTTGCAAAATTATTTTAATCATATACTTGACTTTTCTTAGTCAATGTCGACTTGCTGTGTCTAACTCTGTCATTATACTTCAGCTTCATTTTGCTTAGAAACAAGTGAGAACATTCACTGATCAAAGAGCCAACCTTGTCACTAGAGTATTTTAATCAATCTGAAGCTTTTATAAGCACTTCACCATTTTAAAGTTTTTTAATGTTTAAGTTACATCTTCATCACGTGCATAAAGTTTGACTGAAGTTAATTGACCATCTGCATTTTTTAAAAATCTATTTTCCTCATTCTAGAGTGGATATAAAATCCTTCTTTTATCCTAAGGTTAAAAATCTTTCCTTCAAACTCTAAGATACTGTGTTCAATATATGAAAGGATATTTTCTTGCCCATATAAGATTCACATCACACTGCATAGTTTGTTTCCAGATTATATTTGACCCTTTACATTTAAATACAAGCACTTTTTTATTGGCATGATTAAGATTTTATTCCAGTTCATCTCAAACACAATTTAAACTTCAAGAACTGTTTTCAAAGCTGGATGCAAACTGAATATAGTGATGCATGCCTATAATGCCACCAGCATGGGAGGCTGAAGCAGGAGGATCTTGAGTTTGAGGCCAGACTTAGCACCTTGGCAAGATCCTAAGAAACAGAGAGACCTTGTCTCAAAGTAAAAAATAAAAGGGCTGCGGATGTGGCTCAGTGGTGAAGTGCCCTTGGATTCAAGCCCCTTTGTATCCCCACACATATGCACACACTCACTTCTCTACCCTATTTGTTATATACCCTCAACTCACCCAATAAATATCATAATTATTAAATAATTAATTGTATATTATTTCTGTTTATCTCCCTGATAGAATGCAAGGACAGACATCAAATCTCTCCCCTTCAGCCCAGCGTATTCCCCGTGCCCAAGTAAGCATAACAAGGGCCCTGTACACAGTGGATTCCTAATATCTATTTGCTGAACAAATGAATTGCATTTATTTCTTTCCAAGATCTTTTCCCCTGTTAGAATTACTCGTTCCTAGAGGTGACTGTTTCCAAAGGGTTGGTTAAAAAAGGTAACACAGTGTGGAACCAAATTTTATAACCAATTCATTTATCGTTAATGAAGCACTCACATACAAAACGAATATGGACAGGCCCAGTAAGTCAGTACCATTAAAGAAATAGAACTTGGATGGTTACATTGAAAGTAAAAAAACACCAAACTATATTTTTCACAAAATCATTCAGACAATTCTTGATACAAAATATATTGCATCAAATATGCACCAAAACCAGAACTTTTTGAGCTTTATCAAGACTCTCAACTAGAGCAAGGAGTAGCTAGCTACCCATCTCCAAGGTGGGCTACTTAGAAAAGACAGTGTACCTCCATTTGATAGCCCAGTATCTGCAGAAAGACCAGCAGAACTGTACTAGGGTTGGATACTAAAAATATTTACAGTATATACAAGCAGAAAGTCTATCTTCCATTCAAAACTACTGAATTTTCTTTGAATTGGCATAATGGTAACTTCCTTAACCTGATAAGATAACAGATTTTTTAAAATGTAATCATCTATTTATTTTATGGTTTGCACAAGATGTACCTTTAATACATCCAGATTTTCATAACCCGTCAAACAGTTTTTCAGTATGTGTTATGGCAGGATATTCTAGAACTGCCAAGAAAAGTAAATTCACAGAGCTGCCTGCGATTCACTAACTATAACAAATTAGCATAAGCAGCCCCATTTTAGAAGGAACGACTTTTACAAGTTACACAGGAAAAATAAAGTGGTTTTGCAGTTATATCATTAAAAACTGTCCATGCAGGATATGGTTTCATTGTGAAAATTAAATACGGCCCAGATAATTCAACCAAACTCGTCTATTTGAGGTGAAACTCCTTAATGAAGCATTTGGTTATGATTGCAAGACTAACTAGGAAAACTAGCTAACAAGTACCTATTTTTACGGAGGTTTTTTCTACTTAAAAAATGCATATCAAATAAAACCTCTCAACACTTGTCAGCTCTCCTGTGAACATACCATATAAATGGACTGGCACCGGCTGCCAGGAAAAACGAAAGGCCAAATTACTCTCTTCCACCCATGCTGTGAAGTTCAGAGAGAAATCTGTCCTAGACCCACACCGTCCAGAGAGCATACAATGAGCCTTTCAGCAAGAACCAAAGAATGGAGAAAATGCTTCAGATTTCTCTCCACAACAGCAAAGATCTTATTTTGTTAGTCACTGTCACAATTTAAAAGGCCTCTGGCTGGTGGTTCACGGCAGAAAGCCAAGGTGAGTGTTTTCATATATTGAATTTGCTTAAACACCATTAATATCAGCCCAAACTCTAAAAGGCATGGAAAATGGTCGCCGCAGGCTTACCTGTGCCCCGGCTTGCCAGTGTAACTCGAAGGAGGTATCATCACCATCTGGAACAAATGAATAACAGAAATCAATGATGAGTCTGTTTTTTGTAAGCTATTCCGATCAACATGAAACCAGTCATAACCACTGGACAAAGATTACCTTTACTACCAAATTTTCCAAGTGCAGAAGCTTAGCATTCAGAAGCTCCCGTGTACCCATGCCTGTCACGCCAACAGGTTCAGAAAGGTGCAAGGACTGGGATTATAAACCCACTTAATGAGGGGCAGGAGAGACTCGGGCAAGAAAAGCTCAGGGAGAGGTGGGATGCAAACTCAACAAGATTTAAAAAGGAATCAGGAGGCTAGTTATTGCCACCTGACTCTCATTTGTCTGTGAGCCTCCAGAACTCAATTTGTTCTCTCCAGTTTCAAAAAGTCAGGCTCATCCTTCACCCTCCTACATAGTCCCCACAAAGTACTTTCCTGCTGGGGGTTCCTACTGTAGTAAAAAAAATGTTGAAACCCCTGCTAGAAATCTGGGAGGTCCCAGATAGGCCCCCTTTCAATCCATGGCCTACTTCTGCAGAACCACCTTTTAAATGACTTCCAAGTGTTTCCAGTTTTCTCTGTCTTTATAATGGCTACCTAATTCAGGCTACTCTGGTCTCTTAATTGAATTTTAACAAAAACCTCCTAAAATTCTTTTTACCCCCCAGACATACCCACTTCCAATCCATTCGTTTTTAAAAACCAACACCCATTCCCCCACTGATAACACCATTCCAAAATTAACACCTAACTTCACAGCCATAATGGTTTTCTCATCTTCTAAAGCTTGGGGTTAGGTGGGGAGGCACAGCTAGGGATAGAACTCAAGGCCTCTTGCTTGCTAGCAAGGGCTCTATTGCTGAGACAATTTACCAGCCTCCTCCACCCCACACCCTGCTTTTATTTATTTATTTATTTATTTTGTATCTAAGATTAAACCCAAGGTTGCTTAACCACGGAGTCACATCCCTAACCCTTTTAATATTTTATTTAGAGACAGGTTCTCACTAAGTTGCTGAGGGCCTTGCTAAATTGCTGAGGCTGACTTTGAACTCGTGATCCTCCTGCCTCAGCCTCTCGAGCCACTGGGATTACAGGTGTGCGCTACCATGCCCTGCCCACTTCTTATTTTGATCTCAGTTTGCCTCCCTAATTTCATATTAAGGTCTTCTGTACCCAAACACCAAAATGCTGTCCTGTTTGGTTGTCTGAGAGCATGTCCTGGATGTAAACTTGAGAGTGTTGTCTGTATTCTTTTCCCTCTGCCAGGAACACCTTTCTCTCCATTGGCTCCCACCCCCTCATCCTTTTTTCCTCAGTATGGAAATGCCTACCTTCCAAAGTCTTCCCCTCAGCCCTGGTGTCAGGCAGCATCTGTGACACCCTAGGTATACCGGCTGAGAGTGGCTGGTGACTCTAGTGGACAGCAAGCTCTTGTGTGCTAGGCTCTGGGCTCACCACTGAGGGGCCTGGTTCTGCAAACAGCTAAGTGCACAATATAAGCAAGGTACCCAGAACAGCGTCTGACTGATACCAGCACGTGCATGACCAAGTGAGGTTTTCCAGCTGATTCAACTTATTATCATAGAATAGGGGCATTCCAAACAACACACCAGCTTATGTGAATCACCTGAGCCACTTGTCAAAACAACAGTCTATCTCTGAAAGAGACACATAAGCAACTGGTGAAGTGTTTAAATCTGCACAGGAGAACTGGCTATTAGATCAGAAGTCAACTTGTTCTTTTGGTATATATCTTTTTAATTTGCCTTAAAAATACATAAATATTTCCCCTATATATTTTATATATCCATATGTTGCTGAAGGAATGCATAAGTAAAAAACTAGTTAACACTGATCACTTCTAGGAAGGTAAATTAAGATGTTAGAAGGATGAAGTAGAAAAAGAGACTTTTTTTAGTGACACTCTTTTATACCTTGTAGAATTTCCTATCATGTTGGGGATTGGTGTTTGTTTGTTTATTTTTCTGGTACCAGGGATTGAACCCAGGGGAACTTCTCAGCCACATACCCAGCCCTTGATTATTAATTGATTTTTTAAAAATTTCTTTAGTTGTTTATGGACACAATACCTTTGTTTTTATTTATTTATTTTTATGTGATGCTGAGGATCGAACCCAGTGCCTCACACATGCTAGGCAAGTGCTTTACCACTGAGCCACAACCCCAGCCCCATTAATTGATTTTTATTTTGAGTCAGGGTCTCACTAAGTTGCTTAGAGCCTCACTCATTTCCTAAGGCTGGCTCTGAACTCACAATCCTCCTGCGTCAGCCTCCTGAGTCATTGGAATTACAGGCGTGTGCCACCACAACCAGCCCTTCTCAGTCTTGTATGCACAAAAATTTTGGTGGTAGTCTCGCAGAAGGCCCCCAGTGATTCCCATCCTATGTCGTCCATTCTCACAGTGAATAGAGCTGACGCCTATCACCAACAGGATATTGTGGAAATGATAGAGTATGATTTCAGCACTTGTTATAAAAGCTACCATGGCTTCTGCCCTGTTCTCTGTTGGACTGATCACTCTGGAGAATACTGTAAGGAGAGTGTTGTGAAGACACTGTAAGCAACTGATCTCTCCTACCAATAGCCAGCAGTGCCTTGCTGGTTAAGTGCATAAACCATCTTGAAAATGGACCCTCTGGCCCCAGTTTGACCTTCTGAGGATTGCAGGCTGAGTAGCCAACCTCATGAGAGACCCGGACGCAGAACTACCCTGCTAAGCCACTCCTCGAGTCCAGGCCCATTGAAACTGTATGAAGTAGTCAGTGTTTCTTGTTTTAAACTGCTCTATTTTGGGGTGAGGCAATCAGTTCTCTGTGATCTTTTTTTGTAGTGATGAAGGGCCCTACACTTATCTACTGTAGCCCCAAACCTGACATTCTCCATGCCTCTCTCTGACATTTCCTTAGACACAGAAGGCAGGGGGGCTGTCAAAGCCCTTTAGCTTCTGGTGTGGGATCTGTTAGTTATACTCTGCTGCATTCTGGATCCTGACCTGAAAATGTTCTTGATTTTGACAGAGAAGATGTGCCTCAGATTCTCATCTGGAAAATTATCACCAGTATCAGAAAGAGTATTCCCCATGTAAAATTACCTTCCAAGTCTTAGGAAACCCAAGTCCTAGGAAAGAAAGCAGCCCTGTCTCTGTCCTTGTGTCATCTAGAGAGTCAGGAGGGCAGGAGTCATGCAAAGCATCAGTAAGGAATGATCAGCCAAAGTCTTAGAACAAAGACTTGTGCAGACCGTGTCCCCTTTTCTGCCAGCATCTGATAGTTATGCCACTTAGCTTCTATTCAAGGGGACACTTGATTATTTGAAAAACCAAATTCCTAAACTCACTTGTGCTATTCTGCTTGCAGATGAAAGCAAAAGTCCATTTGTGAAACATCAAACAGAATTAGGAAAATGTGGGATGTGTGTTGCTTGGTGTTGCCTAGCAATATGTTTAGGGCACAGGAATCACAGGAGGATGAAATTTACACCCACAAGGAAATCACATTATTCATAAACACACACACATGCTGACAGCTCTGGAAGAATGTTATCAACTCTAAGAACAGAATTATTGTCGAAAGTAGAATGCTCTTCAAAGCAATGTAGAATAAACATTCTAGGTGATTGATTATTTATGTCTCAGTGTCTGACTGTATCTGTCACTCAAAGGCAAAAACATGCCCATAAGTGTACACCAACCCTTGTAGACTTGAACCTCATCAATATAAGTGAAACTCAAGTTAAAACTATAGGAGGAAGTATTTCATATATACTTTTTTAATATTTATTTTTTAGTTATAGGTAGACACAATATATTTATTTTATTTTTATGTGGTGCTGAGGATTGAACCCAGTGCCTCATGTATGGTAGGCGAGAGTTCATTCTATCTCTGAGCCACAACCCCAGCCCCTAGTATATAAATACTTTAACACCCTTTGTTCCTCTTTATTTTAAACTGTTTGCCATTGAGTGTAATTTTCTTTTCTTCTTCTTTGCTGCTGGGATTGAATTTAGGTCATCCTGCACACTAAGCACACTTCTACCACTGGGCTACATCCCAGTCCACCTATAATGTTCCTAAGAGCTCACTCAGCATGTTGAAAAAAGTGTGGTCAAGGTCAAACACCTGGTTTCAGACCCTGTCTTTTTCTGTGCCACCATGAGCAGGTTATTTAATTTCCCCAGACCTGAGATTTCTCATCTGCTGATTCAAAATAATACTACTAATAATAATAGTATGTTTAGCTTATAGGGCTTGTGAGGATGACGGTCAAGGACTACATGTACAGGGGCAGGGCTGGGTACTCCGAAGACATCAGCCTTTCTACTCCTTATCAGCATAATGTGCAGAGGCCTCTTGATTCCTTCCAATAAGTACAGAGACCTCACCCCAGGTAGCCCAAGCAAATGTGGGAAGTGGAGTTATGGCCTGTGAGAGGGCTCGGAGGTGATAGGAATAGGCAATTATAGCTTTTAGTCCCCTCCCTGACTAAAAGGAGGAGTAGCAAGTCACCCCTACTCATTCTTCTCCTAAACCAGTTGGTTCTTCCATGGTTAGACCCAAGCTATCCATACCTAAGAATGACATGATAACATGGCCACTCACTGAAGGAAAACTCCCAGGCCACCAGGCCAAGCCACTCTGTGTCCTTCCGGGTCCAGACCCCCTCCCATAGCAGTCTACTCCTGCACCCTCCCAGGAAACAAATATGGCTGTCTTCTAAAATGCCTCCACCTTCCAGTTCCCAGCTGATGCTGGAAATGTTCTCAGTTCTGGGCAGAGCTTTGGTACCTGCTGCTTCCCCAGTGGGGTGGGGGAAAGGGGAGGCGCCGGCTGCCTCTGCTGCTCAAGCTGGGAGCTCTGATTCCTAGAACAGCGTGTCTCTGAAGATCTAGCTCAGAAAAAACTGGAACAGCTGAGTGGTTCCCCTTCCCCGAGGGGAGAGAAAGCCATCAGAAAGACCACCCCAAGAAACAATATGAGTATCCAACCAGGCAAAGGACAGACATGAGGGACTTGTGAGGACAAGAAAAGTATATGGTTTCTATTTTAAGATTCAGAAGTCAGTTCAAGAAGGGCTGGGGATAGAGCTCAGTTGGTAGAGTGCTTGCCTCACAAGCACAAGGCGCTGGGTTCAATCCCCAGCAACACACACGCGCGCACACACACACACACACACACACACACACACACACACAGTCAAGAAAGAATTTAGAGAGTTTTTTAAAGTTCTTCCTAAAATCATTTTACTTATATGAATTTGGGGAAGGGTTTTCCTCCTTACCAATGAACTATTTGGGACAGAATTAAATTACAAGTACTATTACTAATGGTGGTTTAGAAACTTTCACTTGCTGCCAGGTGTGATGGCTCACATCTGTTATCTCAGCAAGATCAGGAGGCTGAGGCAGGAGGATCACAGGTTCAAAGCCAGCCTCAGTAGTTAAGTGCCCCTGAGTTCAATCACTGGCACCCCCACAAAAAAAAAATTCACTTACTGAGATAGGATTTATCCTAAGAATCCTTGAGCTGGGGTGGAGGGCAGGGGTGCTGGAGATATAGCTCAATTGGTAGAGTGCCTGCCTTGCATGCACAAGGCCCTGGGTTCATATTCCCCACCACCATCACACACACACACACACACACACACACACAAAGAGTTGTTGAGTGGCTGGGGTTGTGCTCAACAGTAGAGCACTCACCTCACCGTGTGAGATCCACATAAAAATAAATAAGTGAAATAAAGGTATTGTGTCCAACTACAACTTAAAAAAAATATTTTTTAAAAAGAAGAATCCTTGAAACAATATTAGGCTAGAAATAGGAGAAAAGACCCTATTTAATTAAAAACAAAAAGATTATATTCCTAGAAATAAATTTAAGAATAGGAACTAATGAGAAAGACTTTAAAACACTACTGGGGCTTACAAAAGAAACAGGGCTGGGGCTGTGGCTCAGTGGTAGTGCACTCATCTGGCATGTATGAGGCACTGGGTTTGATCCTCAGCAGAACATAAAAATAAATTAATTAATTAAATAAAGGCATTGTGTTCATCTACAATTTAAAAATTTTTTAAAAAAAGCATACCTTGACAAATGGGAGAACCTATGTGCTTTTAGCTAAAGAGACCCAACTATATACAGATGTCAATTCTTCCCAAATTAATGTATAAATGCAAAATACTCAATTTGAAAAGGAGTTTTTGTTAAATTACACAAGCTCATTATAACGTTACTTTGTAAAAATAAAGAAACAAGACCATGTAGAGGACTTCTGAAAAGAAAAAACGGGTCTCTTAGTTATATAGGATATTAAGATATAAAGCTTCAACAGCTAGGCATAGTGGTACATACCTCTAACCCAGCAATTTGGGAGGCAGGAGAATTGCAAGTTCAAGGCCAGCCTCGGCAACTAAGGAGACCTTGCCTCAAAATAAATTAAAAAGGGCTGGAGATATGGCTCTGTGGTAGAGCACCCCTGGGTTCAGTCCCCAGTATTCTGTTAAATAAATAAATAAGTCAAGCTACGACAATCAAAAGCTTATGATGTGTGAATACAAAGGTAGCTTGATGGATCAGAAATGAAAAGCCCAGAAATGGACCCAAATATAAAAAAGAAGTTTGGTTGATTATGAAATGGCATCTTTAAAAATAAAAAAGAAATGACATCTTTTATCAGATGGAGAGATACTTCAACAACTGGGCAGCCCTGTAAAGGCAGAAAAAAAAAAATCAGATTGGATCCAAACTCACACATGTCCATGTGATCAATTCCAGATGAATTGATACCTTTAAAAAGAAAAAAAATTGGGAGTGCCATGATAAATATTAAATTTTAAATATAATCTTGGGGCCTGAGGCCTTCAAAAGTAGAAAATATATGCCAGTACTCATAAAAGATTGATTTGCACATAAACTCAAACATTTCTCCATGGCAAAAACAAGCCAGTTAAGCGAAAAACAGACAAAGCTGAAAGAAAAACAACAAACTGAAGGAACAAACTGCCATTCATGTAACAGATTATGAAGCTCTACAAATCATTTAGAAAATATCAAGATTTTTAACTTAAAAATTTTATGCAAAAGAAATACAAATGGAAGGCAAAGAGTGTAGCTTTGTGGCAGAGTGTGTTCTTAGCATGCATGAGGCCCTGTCACATTCCCAGAACTAAAAAAAAAAAAAAAAAAAAAAAAGGTACAGTTCACTTCTAATGTAACAAGAGTCCATTTCCCCTGACTAGGAAAAAAAAACAAGTAAAAGTCACTGTTGGAGAAAGCATTGTCAAACAGATGCTCCATCATCATTGTGACAATATAAATTGGGACAATCCATCATGTTAATTATAAATGAACATATATTTTGGTACAGAAATTCCACATGCAGAGATTTATCCAGCATCTGGTCTGGCCTGATCATGTATGGAATGCTGTGTGTACAATGTTATTGAATACATGTTTGTATATAATAGCAAAAGAGGAGAAACAATCTAAATTCCCACTGATAGGGATTTGTTAAGTAAGAGGTTCTGTAACTGTACAATGGAATATTATTTATGTAGCTGGTAAAAGGATGAGGAAGCTCTTTATGTATTGATATAAAATGACTTCCATGATCTTATGCAAAGTAAGAAGTCAATAAGAAACTAGTCATTTCTATCCCCAAAGACAATTGGGAAGAAGATTTTCACTGTACATCCATTTATCTTAGAAATTTAAAGGTTTCGAATGATCTACCCACCCCTAACATAAATAAAATTTAAAATAATTAAAAGCCTTTTCCACTCTAATTATGTCTATGTACAGAGTACAGTAGTTCATTTGGTACATATACAATCTTGTGCTTTAAATATAAATCCTGTGTCAGGTGCAGTGGTGTACATCAGTAATCCAGTAACTCAGGAGGCTGAGGCAGGAGGATTGAAAGTCCAAAGACAGCCTCAGCAACTTAGTGACACTTTAAGCAACTTAGTGAGACTCCGTCTCAAAATACAAACTAAAAAGCTCTGGGATGTGGCTCAGTGATACAGCATGCCTGGGTTCAACACCTACTAATAACAACAACAACAAAATAGATAGATAGATAGATAGATATAAAATATATATATGTATATATATAATTGTCCAGCTGTCATGTTTATATATACGTATATATATATATATATATACATATATACACACACACACACACACACACATATATATATGTATACACATATATATATATGTATATATACACACACACACATCCACTAAGCCTGGAGAGTGCCAAATAAAGACTATTTCTTCTAGATGTGTGGTTTTCTAGAGTGAGGTACCTGATTTCATTTTTCAGGGGAAAGCTGGTGGTGGGCAGAATTCCAGGATGGGCTACAGTTCACTGAAGTTTGATTAGAACACAGATATATTCATTTCTTTACATATTACTTATGGCTGCTTTTGAGCTTCAACATTGAGTAGTTAAGACAAGAAGCCATAAGCCCCCCAACCCCTCAAAGAAACAAAACACTACAATACATCTGTCCCTTTTTAGGAGTTTCCCCACTCCTGGCTTCAGCCTTTCTCTGTGGGGTCTCCTAAAATACACACCTGAGGTCCCTCCTCTCAGCAGTGGGGATAGGGCAGAGTGAGTCTAGAATGCGAGCCTATTCCCTTAGTTAGGTTACATTCTGGGAGGCCTTGTTTACAGACTGGAGTGAGTTGTTCTCCTGCCACCTTGGAGAAATGAGATGTTTTATTCTAAGGGGCCTGTGGAAGGTACAGAATGGTTTCTGGGAGCTGCCAGGGCCCCCAGCTGACCACCAGCAAGGAAACAGAGACCTCAGTCCTACAGCTGCAAGGAACTGAATTCTGCCAAAAATCACATAGGCTTGGAAGAGGATTCCTGGCTCCAGGAGGAAATAAAGGCTTCCGACTTCTTGACTGCAGCCGTTTGAGACCCTGAGCAGAGCACCTTTCGCCTTGCCAGCTCTCCTGTCCCGAAGAAACTGTGAACTGGTTTGGATGTTATGTGAGGCTGCCAAATGTGTGGTCATCTATTACAAAGCAATAGGAAACTAAACTCATAATGTGAATTGCCTGTCTAAACACATAGTTCATCTCCTTTCCCAGTCTTAGAAAGTAAACCGAGTTTCTGCGATGGCATCTAAAAAGTTTCCCCTTGGTCCTAAAAAGGAGACCCATAAGAGATCTTTGTGACCTTTGGATACCTGTGACAGAGCAAGGAGTGCCCTGGTTCCTCCACTAAGGTTTCCCTCCTAACACAGGCTGCTTTCAAAAAAGTTTCCAACAATGACCAGGTTCAGGAGCTGCTGACTCCTCCTCCAAGCTTTCCCACAACCCCACCTACACAAGATGCCCGAAATTGACAGATACATGAACTTCCTGGGGAGACTGTAGGAACCACCTCCCTCATTTTAAAGGAGCATGATGCAAATTTTAAGTTTGCGCATGAGCAAATTTTTTTAAGTCCATTGCAGACCCTGGAGCCAAAAGCAAAGAATTGACAAGACTTGTGCAGGAGTCCTGAGATCATGTGCAACTGCTGACTATGCATCTGCACACACCCATCCACTTTTATAATATCAGCTTTGCTCCTTGCATTCTCAGAAGGTGGGTACAGAAGCATGATCCCATGTGCTCCTTGCCTGGTACCGGAGAAAAGCCCCGTAAAGCCTTGACGGGTGCGTTTGCTGCCTTTCCTTGATTTCTGTCTCCAATGGAGCAAAAGAACACTTGGATGCACTGGCAACAATAAGAGCTGAAAACACCGAAAGAAGATGGTAATACTGAAATGAGCTGTACTGTGCCTTTTCCTGATTTCTATCCTGAATTGAGCAAAAGAAACCCACACTGTTTGGTGACAGTGTGAAGATAAGCGTGGAGGGCCATCGCCCTCTCAGCACTGGGAGAGCCCAAGAGAACACAGTTACACGAAGCCAGGCGCAGCAGATGGAAAGAATTTAGATTCCAGAGTATGCTGTGGTGCCACCGAATTAACCAATCCGCAAGCTAATGCTCCCCTGGGACTCCTTCTTGCAGTAAGATAATAAGTCCACTTACTGTTTAAATTAGAGGCCAGCAAACTGCAAATCCAGCTCACCACCTGTTTTGTGAATAAAGTTTTATTAGAACACTGGGTTGTTCACTTGCTTACAAGTTTGTTGCTTTCTTGCTCCGACACAAAATCAACCTTCCTCCACCCCCCCCCCCCTCTCAATTGAATCCAGGGGCACATCCCCAACACTTTCAATTTTTTTTTTTTTTTTTTTACTTTGAGACAGGATCTCATTAAATTGCTGAGGATCTGGCTAAATTGCTGAGGCTGACCGCAAACTTGGAATCCTCCTGCCTCAGTTTCCCAGGTGGCTGGGGTTATAGGTATGAGCCACCAAGTACCTCAATCTTTTTTTTTTTGACACAATACCTTTATTTTATTTATTTATTTTTATGTGGTGCTGAGGATTGAACCCAGTGCCTCACACATACTAGGCAAGTGCTCTACCACTGAGCTACAACCCCAGCCTCTCAATCTTTATTATTTGTCTTTTTATAGGAAAAGTTTGCTAGCTCCTGGTTTAAGTCACTTATTTGGTTTTGTTTGGTACTGGAAGTTGAACCCAGAGGTGCTTAACCACTGATCCACAGCCCCACCCCATATTTTATGTTTTATTTTGAGTCAGTTGCTTACCATCTTGCTATTTGCTGAAGCTGTCTTCGAGATTACAATCCTCCTGCCTCAGCCTCCTGAGACACTGGGATCACATGTGTGTGCCACAGTGCCTGACTGGGTTAAGCTATTTCAAATTGAGTCTCCTGTTATTGGCAGCTTAAAAACATTCACACGATCTCATTTCAATGAAAAGTAAAATAACACCAAACCATAACTGGTAATAATGATTATTTCATTTCATTCCAGAATTGCTGCTATAGTAAAATATCATACACTGGGTGGCTTATAAACAGAAGTTTGTTTTCTCGTGGTGCTGGAGGCTAGCAAGTCTAAAATCAAGGTTTTGCCAGATATAGTGTCTGGTGAGGGGCCCACTTCCTGGTTCATTAGACAGCCATCTTTCACTGTGTTCTCCATGGCAGAAGGGAGGAACAGCCCCACAGGCCTCTTTTATAAGGACTTCATTCTCACCTTCATGACCTAACCATCTTTATTACCTTTCAAAGACCTCAACTCCCGCTACCATCACCTTGAGGGTCAAGACTTCAATATATGATTTGGGTCAGGGCACAAACACTCAGACCATTGAAAAGACTAAACATGTTCATATGCAAAACTTAATTAAAGTATATCATGTATAGAAAAAAATTTACAAGTCATTATCATTAATGATTGTCACAAAGTAAATATATACTTGATTAGCTACCACCAAACCCCAGAAACTCCTCTTACCCCTTTCACTCATTATGTCCCTCTTCCCAAAGATACTCACTGTTCATGCTTCTAACAAAATAGATCTCTACAGATTTTGTCTGTTCAGGATATTCATACAAATGCATTGATAAGTGTGCATGGCTTTGTGGCTGCTTTTTTTAGCTCAGCATGCTACTGGTGTATGCACAGGAGTGGTTCCTACATACTACATGAATATATCACAGTTCATTTACTCAGCTCTACATGTGATGGATGCTTGAGTTGTTTCCAGTTTTTCACTATTAGGAATAGCGCTGCTGTGAACAATTTAATTTTGGGGTGCATGCATACACACCTTCCTGTTGGAATAGAACTATGGATCCTGCACACATGGTTTTTACTATGGATCTGTGACTGATCCAATGTCAGAAGGCACATGATTGAAGTGGAGAGAAATTCTGTCTTGTTCCCACTTTAATGCTGAGATTTAATTTAGCAGAGCGTTGGGTTGAAAAGACCACACCCAATCGGATGAAGAATTAATTACATGAAAAGTTAAAGCAATTAAAAAGAGGCTGATTTCCCTCCAAAACCTAAATCATTACTTTAAGGAAGTTTCAAGCTGCTGCCTGGAGAGGTGTTTCTTTTAAGCAGCTGAATTCAAACCAGTGTTGCTTTTGGAATGCAGAGAAAGTGCCCATGGACCTGGAATGTTGCTGAGTCACAAAGGCGATTTTCTGGGAGACGTGCCTTACTTTGAAGAAAAAGTGATGAAAAGTGATGGATGGACAACTGGTTAGCAGGGGCATTGGTAACCTTGAGCTCCCAAGGCAGAAATGCCGCAGTCAAGTTCTAGTGACTTCCCTATTTAGCAATTCTATTGCAAAGAAAAGCCACAGAAATTCAAGATTTTATAGGCAGGCACTTTCTCCTATTCCAGGCACCTCTGACTGTTCCTTCTGCCTCTTTCCCTTCTCGATGCAAGCAGCATTCTGCAAGGGCCTCCAAACAGTCTGATTTTTTTTTTTTTTTAGATGTCGATGGACCTTTATTTTATTCATTTATTTACATGCAGTGCTGAGAATCAAACCCAGTGCCTCACACGTGCTAGGCAAGGGTTCTACCACTAAGCCACAACCTCAGCCCCGATTTTTAATTTTTTTTTTTTAACTAAGCAGTCCAGGAGGATCTCATGGATAACATAACTTTCTTAAACATATAGGGAAATTTAGGTAACCCAAAGAAAACTTCCCAGAGCAATAAGGGAGGCCAATTATCAGCCATGTGCACTCCATGGAGGTTCTTTTCCCATTCATCAGTTGTTATCACACCAGCAGAGAAGATTCAATTTGATAATTATCAAGATGAGTCATCATTAGCTAGAGTTCTAGGGTCAAACTCAGGGCTCTGTGGTTTTGAGCTGCTGTCCTCTCAGCAAAATAGCAAATGGAAGTATTTTGGCCCCTCTCTCCTCTCTAGCCAACCTAAGTAATGATTTCTTTGAGAAAGAAAAGGAGGGAGAACAAGAAACAGGGAGGCAGGCAAGTGGTTACTGTCAGGATCCTAAGAAATCTTTCCCCACCCAAGCTTTCCAGAGCAGAGCACGGCTCAGATGCCAGGAGTCAGCTCCAGGTGCAGTGTGGGTGTTTGTCAGAGTTTGTGTGCAACTTTCTTTGAGACTCTGGCAATCTCCCGCAGCCTCGGAGGGCGAGCAGCAGAGGCTGGATGTAGCCTTCTAGCCAGGCTGCCCTTTGGTGTGCGGACCCTGCCACCGTCCTGCTCCAGGACAGACTGTGAAAATCTGAAAAGAAGGTGCAGAAGGGAAGTCTTCCCTCTGCTCCTTGAGAACTAGACATTACTCAGGGGCATTGAGCAGAATATTCCAAAAGTTGTAAGCTCCGGTGGAAAAGACATGTGGTCGCATGGTCAAGAGAGCTGCTGAGATTGAATCTTGAATCTTCTCTCCCATCAATAAATCAACTGAAAGAACAAATGAAAGGCGACCTGATTTTTCTACAGAAAACACTGTCAGAGAATTTGGTAGATTCTGGGTACCTGTAACAATCTGTAGGCTTTTCATCATTCATCAATAATCATTTCTATTTTGAAAAGCCCTGGCTTTTCCAAGCCATAAAGGGAATCGTATTTTAATGTTGATCATTTAATTATTTCCTCCTCAAATTGTCCAAAGACAGCTTTCTCCCCCTCCCTCTTCGACGTTTATCTTGAGCAGTTTCCCCAGACATCCTTACTCTGCGTTACACTCCTAGGAAGTGGCTGAGGTCTGTGGACCCTACTTCATTGGGGAGGAAACTGAGACTGGGAGCAGTGGAGAGCAAGAATTCAGAGGCAGAACTCCACGTTCCTGGCAGCCTCCCCAGGCTAGGCTGTCTCGCTTCAGTCTGAGCTGCCTCAAAATAGGACTTTGAAGAAGTCTGATGAATAGATTGAAACCCTGAGGGCTTTCTTAGTGATGACTTGGTAAGTGCATATATTGTTATTCATGGACTTACAGCCAAAGCCATTCATTTACCAACAGGGACCACTTAGTGACTTTTTTTTTTTTTTTTTTTTGGATACCAGGGATTGCACCCAGGGGTCCTTGTACACTAAGTCACAACCCAGCTCTATTTATTTATTTAGCTACTGGGGATTGAACCCGGAGGCATTTTACCACTAAGCCAAGGCCTTTTTACTTAGAGACAGGATCTCACTGAGTTGCTTTGCTTAGGGCCTAAATTGCTGAGGTTGAATTTGAACTCATGATCCTCCTGCCTCAGCCACAGGCATGTGCCACCACACCATGCTTGTCCTAATTTTTCAATGATTGCAATAAAAGGCTTCTGGGTAACTGCCAGAGGAGAGGTGGGATAGTCCTTTGGGCCTCTCAGGGAGTGGCTCTCTCCCTTGTACGGGGTGCCCACCATGGCTCTATCCCATCACCCTCACTCACCTTCCCACCTCCCATCCATCCTCCAGTTCCCCACTGAGAAGGAATTCTCAGGGCTCCAGGACACACTTCTGCATTCTGGGTCTCAGACCCCCACCCCCTCCACCCACCTTTATCCCACAACATCTTTTTATCTTCAAGGTTGATCGGCAGAGCACCTCCCTAAGAAGCCACTCCCTATTTCTCCACCAACCCAGGCCTCTGTTCCCTAGAAGCCCTTATCTAACGCCATCTTTCTTTACCTCTTGCTTACTGGCCTTTTCCTTTAGATAATAAATTACTTTAGGGCAGGGACAGTTTTACTCACCTTTGCCTAGTCTGAGATGGCAGTTTCCCTCACACAGTAGGGAAATCTGAGGATTGCACATTTTTTTTCTACAAGGGACCAGTTAATAAATATTTTAGACATAAATGATCTCTTATGCTTCTTCTTTCTTTTTTACAATTCTTTAAAAATATAAAATTCATTTCTTCACTTCCAGGTTAATTGGGGGGGGCTAGATTTCTTGCAACACATAGTGCAATTACATAGTGTGTGTGTGTGTGTGTGTGTGTGTTGCTGGGGCCTCGTGCTGGCTGAGGAGGCACTCCACCCACCACAGAACTACACCCCCAACCCCAGATACTTGTTTTAAACTCAACTTTTTGTTAAAGCTCTCTGGAGAGCTTTTCTCTGAAATTCCACAGGATAATATCTGCATTTGTCTTGTCTCCAAAAATCCAAACAAGGAAAACAGGGGTGAAACCCAGTGTTTACATATATGGAACTATGAACTTGCAAAATCCATGCATGCATCCTTTTGCGTCATTAAAGGGCCAAATTCCATCAGGTTTACCCAGATTCTTCCAGGGCTAATGAGGTCTTGTGGCTTTTTTAGGAAGTGGGATAATAAAACTAAGCTCTAAAACGCTGATAGGATTGTTTTCCTAAGGTGTTGCAAAATGTTTCATCTGTCCCTGTCAATGAGGGCTGTCAGGCAGAATCTTGGACAGGTGGATATTTATAATGCCAGACTCGCCAGAGAGAAGGACAAAGAAAATGTCCCTTCTAAATCTCACTGACTCTGCTACCATAGGTGCCCACACAATGCCATGCACACCATCTTCCTGACTCTGGGAATGCTGCAAATTGTAAGCACTAAATGCTCAGTCATTTCCTGCCTCCCATATCGGTATCATAGCCTTCCCCCATTAACATATCTAACTGAGTTACAGTTCAAACAGCCGGTTTCCATATCAGCAGCTGTTTGGTCTAACATCTTTTCAGCAAAGGTGCCACAGGGAGCTGCTCAGAAAACCTCGTGCTAATGTTCCAGCCTGTTTTCCAGAGGAGATCCAGCTGAACATAGTGTTGACTCGGTATTGCTGATGATTTGCCAGAGTATATGATTTGGGAAACTTTTTCAGCTAGAATTGTGTGAAAGGTGTCACCTCTGAGCCCTGATCTGCACTGTATTGTGTTTGTGTGTTGGAGGGCAGGCAGTGAGGTCATTAACAGGCTGGTCTGTCTTGGTGCGTGGGACACACACATTATAATGGATGGATGCTCTGTGTACATGAAAGTCAGATGGACAGGAGTGTAATAATCTAAGCCTTGAAGATAGCAGTAATTATAGCAGGTTGGTTTCTTCCTCTTGACAGGGAAGCCAGAGTTTCACTAGAAAGTTCCATTAGCTAGGTGACTGCCATGGAAGCAGATCACAACAAGGAAGGCATAAAATTATGTAATTAAAATACTCTTTGAAGTTAGAGTTATTTAGTACATAATGAGAATATATGGCCAGGTGTGGCAGTGCACACCTGTAATGCCAGTGACTTAGGAGGCTGAGGCAGGAGGATTGTAAGTTTGAGTCTGGCCTCAGCAACTTAGCAAGACTCTGTGTCAAAATAAAAATTAAAAATGGACTGGGGATGTGACTCAGGGCTTAAGCATCCTTGGATTCAATCCCTGGTGCCAAAAAAAAAATTGAATATAAGGCAGCAGAGAGTTTTATTAAAAATGACCTGGTCCTGTAAAAGTTAAGCTGATCTATGCTCAACTTTTAAAAGCTCTCCGTCTCATTAAAAGATATTGAGTTTTCACACTAGCAATCACTATAATTTGAAAATCTATATATCACTTGTGGTTTACTTATATTCTTAGGAAATGCCACTTTTTACAGTTAAAATGGCTTTTGAAAATGGAAAAGGTAACACACTGAGACTGTACCGAATTAATTATCCTTTCCAAGCTTCCAACAACTCTAGTGAATCACTATTTCCCATTCTATTGTTTATTTTTTGCTTCTGATTTGTTTTGTGTTTTCAAAGAGGGTAAGAAGAAACCCAGAGAATGTACTGTCTGCTCCGGTGTTGAACTCTTAATCTGATATGTCTGGATTCAGGGTCTGTTAAGTTGAATCACACAAAATTGCCATTTGTTCAGGTAAAATATCATCAAATTTTGGCGCTTTCACAAGTGGTTGCTAGCTACCAGTTGGGTGTTTCTTCTTTGTCCTTCCTGTGACATACTCTTCTTGACCCTTGTCAATTGGCCAGGGGTAAATAGGACAGTTACAGGATTAAAAAATTCATTCTTGGGTAATAGATAATAATAGATAACAGACAGAAACTAGAAAATGATACATAATAGACATGTGGATGATGGGAAGTAGATAGACAGTAACAGATAATAGGTAATTAGGGATAGGATTTCTGCTCTAAGCACTGTACAGCCACACAAGTCTTTTATCCCTTCCAAGTTTCCTTTTTTTTTTTTTTTTTCCTTTTTGATCTGGGGACTGAACTCGGGGCCTCGTGCCTGTAAGGCAGGCACTCTACCAGCTGAGCTGTATGCCCAGCCCAGAACCTTCTCTTTTTCAGAAGAAATACTAGGACAAGGATTCATTCCAACTGCACCAACTCAGGGTTTTGAAGGCCTCCATTTCTTTCCTTTATGATGGATCATAATGACAATGATAGTTAACAGTTATTAAACTCCAAGTTCTTCCCACTTTCATATTTCTTCAGAACTAGTATTATAACCCTTATTTGAGAGATGAAACTTTGGGGAGAGCAAGACAGCTAAAACCTTGTTTTTGAATCTACATGGGTTTAATGAAAGGGAGGGGCGGTGGGAAAGATGGATCAAAATTCAGGCCAGGCCCACCTGCATGCCCATGATTACGACAAATAAATGCAGCTTGGCGTCAGCATGTGGCAATCTCTACTGATGTGGTTTAGTGGCAAATCATACCTCTGATACTTGAATTTGAACTTTGAAATCCTAATTCGGGGTTGGGTGATATGACTCCAGGACATAATTAACCTCTTAGTATTTCATTATCTTTATCTATAAGAATAATATATAAAATTATCTACTTCCTAGAGGCATGGAGATTTCCACTAATGATTTTCCTTCTTCAGAGGCAGAAATACAAAGCACTATAACCTATTTCAAAAGTAGGAAGGACCATGCTTTGGTTCTTCTGCCTTCATAATAATTGCTATTTCTCATTTGTAAGTTTGTGGTAACAGATGGACAAGAAAAAAATAAAAAGAATCCATAGAACACATTTTAATAGAGCTTTAGTTCTCCCCTGACAAAATTCATGTTCAATTTTTCTTCCCATAATGATGGTGTTGAGAGTTGCTGAAATCTTCAGAGAGGGTAATCAGTTCATGCAGGGGCTCTGTCCTTACAAAGGGACAGATATGATTCCCTCAAAAAGTTGGTTAGTTTTTGCTGAGAGCAGTGGCCCACACCTATAATCCCAGTGGCTGGAGAGACTGGGGCAGTAGGATTGCAAGTTTGAGGTCAGCTTCTGCAACTTAGCAAGTCCCTAAGCAACTTATGAAGAGCCTGCCTCAAAATAAAAAGGGCTAGGGATGTGGCTCAGTGGTTAAGCACCCCCAGGTTCAATCCTCAGTACCAAGAGGAAATAAAAAGAGTTGGTTAGTTCTCATGAGAGCAGGTTGCAGTAAAGGGAGCCTGGCACCTCCCCTCACTCCCCCTTGTACATGTGTTCCTTCTTCTTTCCCACTGTTCATAGCTAGCTCATGACCCTTACCAGAAGCCGAATAGGTACTGGTGCCATGCTCTTGGACTTCTAGAATCATTAGACAAAACAAACCTCTTTTCTTTATAAATCACCCAGCTTTTGATATTTTGTTATAGCAACAGCAAACACACTATGACAGACATTGGTTTTATAGATTAATAGTTTCTTTTCCCAAAAGATACAATTCAACAAAAATAATAAAAATCTTTTGACTAGAAGATGTATTTTACAGGTATTTGGAATCTTAAGTCATTTATACCTTCCTATATATCCTCCACATTTCTATATTACAAAGAACAGGAAAGAAAAACAGACAAAATTATTGCCACTCTCCAAGGAACATATGTTTATGGCTACCTTGCTACAAAATCTGATAAGCCATGTGAAAATGATTTGGCTTTCTGAAGTTTGAACATGAGAGAAGAGCATAACTAGACAATACTGTTTTAATTCTTTGGGTTCCAGAATTATCCAAAGAAAAGAGAGCTGATTTTTTTTTAAGTGATAGCAAAAGACATCTCTGAAGACAGTTGAATCTGGGTTGGCAAGGCAAAAAAAGTCAAACAGCAGATCAAAACAAGAGAAGAAAACTGTGACTTAAAATAAAAGTGATGATATGCTCATCTAATTTAAACATTCAAGTCTGTGTAAATGAATTAAAGAATTCTCTCTGAAAGCTTCTGGTAATTTCTCACCAGTTGTTAGATAGACCAAATAATTTAAAACAAACAATCTGTGGGGGTTGAATTAAGGTCCTGGTTTTTACAACATTATTAGTAAGCAGATGGTGACTAAATAAATTATCACGAAGTAATGATTGTAGACACTGCTCAATCAATCTGGCTGGCTGGCATTGGCTGCTTCCTATATCTCCACCCTACCACCCTGTACATCTATTGTCCTGCCATTTTACAGTTACTGTTTTTTTCTTTTCTTTCTTTCTTTCTTTTTTTTTTTCTTTTTTGTGGTACTGGGGATTACACCCAGGGACATTCTACCACTGAGCTACATCTCCTGCTCCTCCCCTTTTTTAAGACAGGGTCTTGCAACATTGCCCAGGCTGACCTTGGCCTTTTGATCCTCCTGCCTCAGCCTCCCAAATAGCTGAGATTACAGGCGTGAACCACCACACCCAGCCACAGTCTTTACTGCCAACAAGGACTGAGTCTTTGCAGCACAGTGGCCAAATGGACACCTGAAGAGAGAAGGAAGTCTAGGATAAACACCTGTTCCCGGGCTCCTAGAACTATTTGCCTCATTCACATACACAGCTAGACTCTAGTCTGCAAAAGCACTGTTCATGGAAACATTCTATTACGACAATTTAAATACTTTGCTCACTCACTTTTCTTGGGATTAGCTAGTATACAAGAGGACATAATTGATTAGTTAAAAAAAAAAACAGATATGACTAATGAGTAAGCTCTGGGAATAGATTTCTGAATATCCAAGGAACAACTTATCATACAAATAAGTTGGAATAATGATTCCAGCTGGGAGAAGAAGAAAGTCAGAAAAAGTAGTTGCCTAGGACAGTAAATTACGGAGGGCAGCAGACTCTCCAAGTGGCTTCTGTAGGAGCAAATGCAGCCTCTGAATTCAGATATGACCCACTAGGCTCTGAGTAGTTGAGTTTGTTGATCATCAGCTACTTATGGGAAAGATGAAGCCTCCATTTTGCTGGGCTCAGTGGACGGATATTTTAAAACCAAATGTTCAGAATTTAGGGTGCAATTACATGTTTTCTTTAATGTCTCCACAGAACTACACAGCACTGGCTATACGCCACACTCTTTTCCACCCCTTCTCTCCAGCTCAGCACAGGCTGCTGACTGCAAGCCAATCAGCAATCCCCAGTTAGCAATGACTCATCTTTGCCCTGGCCGCTAGGAAGCTGAGTCTCTCCTGGCCTCTCACCCCCTGCATCTGAGTTTGGCTATTGAATATGCATGTCTGGCAGAACACCCTATTTCCTTATTGATATTTTTGTCTCTCCTTAACACACTCCATCTTATTCTATTCTTGGACAGAACATATATTTGTATACACTGCAGAAGGCTGCAAACAGAGAAATACATAAAATATAGTATAAAAACGAGGTTACTATGAAAGATGGTGAGATGGCAAACATCTATTTGGCTAAACAGAGAGATGGCTCGTTGAACCCAGGAGACCCTGAGAGTGAGCAAATCCCTTAAGTTGCAGGGCTCTTGAACTCAGAGTAAAGAAGAATTCACAAAAGGTCTGAAAAAAGAGAAGGATTTATTGGCTGGCTGAAATACTAATGCAAATCCACAAAGAAGAGTTCCGTTTCCTTTGTTAAACTGATTGTCCTTTGAACATCTTTTTTTCTTTAGCTAAAAAGCAAAAATGGGGCTGTAAACTATTTTTTTGAAATGAGTTTCATTAGCCTTAACCGTTCACACTGATCTCTCTTGGCATTTTATGTTTTACTACTATATTTGGGGCATTGTCTGAAAAGAAATGGCAGAACCCAGCGTCAGCATACAACTTCTGTGGGCAGTTACTGGATGAATCTAACTGATCCTGTGACTGTTTTGAATGTGACTCTGCACCTCTGTACTGGGGCCTGTCTTTCACCATTCTCAGGAAGGGGCAGGTGCACTGGTCAGGAACAGACTGGGTGACTCCAGTGGTTTCTGGCTCTCAATCCCCAAACAGAGGGGCCTGACGCAGAGCATGACAACAGAGCTGTAGAATCCACCCCTGCTTGCACAATCGTGCTCTTGATCTGCCTTGCAACCCTAAAGACAGGCAGGGCAGTTATTTAATGGACTAGGAAACGAAGGCAGAGATTCAACGACATGTTTAAGATCTCAGAGCAATTAAAACAGAGCACCTGAGACAGGGCCTACTTCTCACTCTGGAGATAGGTTTTATTGCAGTTTTAGCCCAATATAGTTCTATGGGAATCGCCTATCTCACCGAATATGTAGAAGAAAAGAGAAAAACATCCCTCGGTCCCACTGCTGGGGTGAATACCAGGCTGAATATAGTACTTGTTTGACTCTGGTGGGTTGAACTTTGATCTCATCAAAGAATGTATGGAGACCAACTTGAGACAGAGCCAGTTGACTGACAGCTGTAGGAAGCTGTTTCCGGTTTGGATGATGATGGGTTCCACCAGCACTGCCTTTCTTTGGGTGGGGTGCTTAGCAATGCTGCTACCCCAGGTGGCTCCCAACTGGAACATATGTCCAACCTTTTAGTAAAGGCCACGGTCTTATTTAAAAACAAAATATCCAAATTTTTCTATTATGAGCTTCCCAAATTCCCATCAAATAAAAATGCAGTATTTTCCTCACTCTTTTTCCTATGCTGACATTTCAAAATACCAATTGCCTATTTCATTTCATACCTTTAGACAGGAAACTACATCAACTAGCAGAAAGAACCTCATTTGGAATTCAAGAAAACTGGGCCCCCAACTTTATACTCATCACAGCTGTATGATTTGGGGCAAATTACTTAACCTCTATGGACCTATTTTTCTACAGGAAATACAGGGGTTTTCCTATCTAACCTTTGAGATCTCTTTTAAGTCTCAAATTCTATGATTCATTTCCAGCTTAAGTTTCTCTTATTCAATATTTGCTATTCTGTTGGATTTCGGTTCATTTTCATAAGCCACTTCAGTTTTCAGTTGGTAATATTTTTATTATTATTTCCACTCCATGATTACTAGTTACAGGATCCTATCCCTGCTGAATTCTGCTTTCTTCTTTGGAATCTATACATCATATCGATAAGTGCCACAGGTATCAATGTGCTTAGGGCCTGCATCAGAAAGAGAAGAGTCAACTCGAACTGCCTTAACCATAAAAATGATTGACTGATTCATATAACTAAAAGTTAAGTGGCAGGGTGGGTGTAAGTAAGCTGGGATTCGGGTTCTTGATCCACTTCTCTGTGGTTCTGTTGACAGTTTGTGTGCACAACTTTTATCCTGAGACAGGAAGCAAGAAAAGTGGGGGCCTACTCTTCATGCCCAGTGGGAGTTATAGGAAGAACACCCTACTGTGTATTCTGATTTAGGAGCCAAGGAACTTTCCCTGGAACTTTCCCTGGAACCTTCGGGGAAAGTCCATTTCGGGTCTCACTGGCTTAAATCAATGCAATGTGTCACAAAACCATTCCTGAATCAACCACCTTGGGCAGAGGAATGCTGCACGGGCTAAGGGCTGGGTGTCTGCACCAATCACGGGAATGGGGTGGGGCCACTGTGACAGGCTTTGACCAATCAGAGCCCTCCTGGAACTACTGCCCAAGCTTTTCTCTACCTACCACATGGCAGCTATGAAATGGTAGAGCATAGGACATTGGAGAGGCCCACTGTTGTTCCCTGGTGCTCTCCCTGTCCCATCCTGAGAACATGGGGACAGACGAGGTTTTCTGATCCTCTGTGTGCTAGGCACAATTAATGTCTGATAAATGGAATGGATCTGCATTTCAGGTAGTGGTGAAGATCTAAAACCCAAACAGAAAATAACGCCCAGGTTTCCTTTCCTTTTCCTCTCCACCCTATTCTTGTCGTGGCTGCTGTTCCTGCTCCCTATCTTTCCCCACTATTTATATTTTACCCCTCTTATTTTTAGCCATAAGTTTTACTTAATCTGAAGATAACCAAATATTTCCTGAATAATAAGTCTCTGAATATGCATATTCTCTAAATATGAATATAAGCCTATTTGCAAATCTAGCACTTACATTTAGAGTGTTGTTGGCAGGACTCTGAAAATCAGATTTTTTTTTTTTAATGGAAAAATGTACTACAGCAGAAGGCTTTGTTTTCCACAAAGCAGAATCAAAATCCTTTGATTTCAGTGGTTTTGATAATTCCATATATGCTTATACACTCAAAAAATTAATATTAAACCTGATGTTATTGATTATATAAATCTCTGTCACTAAAATTTGAACTTAGAACCAACTGGTTAACCTCAAAAAAGTGGGTCATAGAAAGGGGGAATGACTTTTTTAAGTTTATTTATTATTTTTTGTTTTTTTACTTGGTCTCATGGCCAAGCAAGGCTGGGCTCCTGGATTTATTCACCCCTCCCACCCACTCCAGCACCTCGGGTAGCCCTGTTCTCTCAGAAGCCATCAAGGCACTGAGGCCTGGGAGGAGAGGACATTCATAAGGGGGTTTAGTAGCACCCCACTTCCAAAGCAAGACCACAGCGTTGGCTGTTGAAAACTGTACTCAAGAGTGCAGGACGCAGGGCCACTGGATAGAACAGTGCAGGTCAGTCCTTTATGAACCTTTACTGGGCACACACCATGTGAAGATTAGTGTTTCAATGGGTGCAGCAGGACACACCTGTAATCTCAGCTACTCAGGATGTTGAGGCTGAAGGAGAACAAGTTTGAGGTCAGTCTGCAGAACTGAGCAAGATCATGTCTCAAAATAAAAAGGGCTGGGGATCTGGCTCAGCGGTAGAGTGCCAATGGGTTCATTCCCCAGTACGTAATCCGTGAAATCAGTGGAACTAGTGCGCACGGGGGTGCTGCGAGGGCAGCCAAGAGGGGCCGGAGGGGAGGGCTGCTTCACTGCCTGCCTCCATGCGGGGTCAACAGCCACTCAAAACACAAGGTATAGGACGCCCTCTACAGGTGTGCAACATGGGAGCCCTGGCCCACACCCCATCCGAGGCTGGGAAGGAAGGCTTCCCTGCAGAAGGGATTCCAGTTGGACTTTGAAGATAGGAAAGGCAGAGGACTGGGACGAGGGTCTCCAGGTGCAGGAGGGTGCATGCACACACGGAATGTAACATGGCTCGGCCCTTAAAGGGAAGCGTGGTCAGCACAGACCTGGGGAGCAAATGGGACTCTGCATGCCATCTCCATGGCAGGGTGAGATGCATGGTGCTTGTGGGCTGCTCCGAGGCTATGAATCTGGGATCTTTTCGAGTACTAGCTGGTACTTTATGAGCAATTATATCTCTGAATCTCTGCATATCTGCTAACACTGGGGAGTTTAAAGGAAGGGGATGAGAGGGCCCCAAACTAGGGGCATGTCTTAAGTGTCTTAAGGACACATTATCCCTGTGAAGAAAGCAGAAACAAATGACTATATTAAAGAGTTAATCCTTCCCTGCCTTTAGAAAGCCCCACAGAGCTTGTGTTTGGCAGCCCAGACTGCCTAGAAAATAGTAAAAGAAATGAATTAGTAACTATCAAAATAAGAAATTCACTATCATAATTCAAGAACCTAACTCAGTGTAGGTTTAACAGAAACAGATGCATCTAAACATAATCAAATAAAGGGTATAATGTTCAATATGTATTAAAGATATCTCGAGTAACCTGAAATGAGATCATATAAACAATTGCATTTTTTAAAAGTGTGTTTATTACATCATTTTTAGAAGCCAAACCACTGTTAACATCATAATGTCATTAGAAAATCTGGAATTAGATGAAACTTGGTCACCAATTATTACCTTTATTATTGTGACAAATTACAATCCTGCTTATATTACTTTGGTTTGAAACTGGAACTACTGGAGTTGGCTCTTAGAATGCACACTTGCAGAGATAAATTACAGACTATAGAGTCATTTTCTGAATAATTTTAGAGATAAGTGCTAATGGTTCCAGAAGCATCCTTAAAGAAAAGATTGTTTCTATGGGATAAACTTTAGCCCTGATGATGCCTCCTCTGGGTTTGTAAGAATTTCCCTGGAAGCAAGTGAAGACAGTCTTTGAGGCTTTGGACTCAAAGGAGCTCGTTTTTGATTTCTGTTTTACATTGTAACACTGTGTGACTCTGAAGAAGAAAATCTGAAGTCCCCGGTCTTTCCGTGCCACTGTAGAACTTCGATGTTCTGCATGATGACTTTTCGCTCCCCAGGACACAGGGAAGCAAAACACTTCCATTTCAATATCAGCACAGAAGAGTTTTGTCAGCGACCCTCTGGCCACTAAAAGAACCACAGTAGTATTCAGGATGAATGCAAGTCCCCATTATCTCCAAACACTTTACCTTTTGCAAAATGGAACCAATTTAAATTCTTATTTTGTGCAAGATGAGCTTCATTTCAGGTAGATAAGTGCATTTTGTTTGAACCTTAAAGGGCATTTGTTGCAGATATATGTGAACTCTACTCATTAGTAAGTATAAAAACTCATTATTGTCCCCCCTTCTTTGGGGGTGCTGGGGATAGAACACAGGGCCTTTTGCATGCTAGGCAATCTCTCCACTGAGCTACATCCCCAGCCTTCATCACCCCTCATTTATTGAGATCTGTCAATCCCCTCTTAAGTATTTTGTTCTTAATCTCAGTGCATAGCCAGAGATATACAAGGTTAAGTTTTTGATAACAAAAACCAGACTTCTTTGATAGGTTTGCAAGATGATTGTGTTGTTAAAAATGGACAAACACCTAGGTCAGATTGCCACCCTTGAAAGGGATCATATTTGAAAAGTTCATATGCCCTGATTTTATTTTACAAAATGGAAGGGACCATAGTGATCACCAGGGCACTGGTGAGGAAAATCTTCCAAAGCAGAATAAACAAATTATCCTTTTATAAAAGATGAAGCCATTCCCATGAAACCACTAGATCCATATGGTCCTCTGAAGCCATTCGTCTGAACCAAATGCATTTTTGCATATGTGGTTTTTAAAAAACTATTTATTGAAGTATAACATGTGTTGAGCTTCACATTCTAAGATTACAGCAAAATCAAGAGATGAACAGAAATTTTTAGCAGATCAATCTTTGTGTTAGAGGTCTATATTCTTCAGAGGCCTTTTTTATGTAACCAAGTCCCTTAGAGCTTTCCACAGCTGATGCTGAAGGTTCAGGGAACTATAAAGACTATCTTAAGTCTTAGAGGAGTGGACTATTACCCAGAGAAGTTACATGGGTTAAGGTGACTGATCCTTTAGTGGTGGATTAGCAAATGAAAGCTTGGTCCCTCATCTTGAGTTGCAATGCAGTAACCTTTCCAGTGACCCTTCAGTGACATCACGATTACACCCTACCACTTCAGGTTATAGAATCCCACATGATCCACTGCACTCCTGCTTCGCAAATTCTATTTGTACCTAAAAGCCTTCTGAACCACTAATTGGAGTTGAGATATATAAGGAATAAAAGAAACCAATGGATTCCCCTCATCTCAACTCCCCCAAATCTTTGACATATGATCATGGTTAAAGAAGTGGCTATTTCACATCTTAAAAGAGCAAAATGTGTTTCTTCAACAAAGAGTTCTGGTGGACACCACTAGAATCAAGAGATAGCCCTGTGTAACGGTGCACGCCCGTAATCCCAGTTATCAGCAATTTAGTGAGACTCTGTCTCAAAATAAAAATATAAAAAGGGCTTGGGGTATGGCTTCAGTGGTAGAGTACCCCTGGTTTAATCTCCAGTACTGGGAAAAAAAGAAAGATAAATAGTATCATTAATAGGGGAAAAGTTGGCACTATATGCCTCTTGATAGAATGCAGTGAGTTTATATCTTCAGTTACTAAACAATTTTTCAAAAATATTTAACTTGGATCTGATCTAAAAATTCAGAATTAACCTCTAAATTTGCAGAAAATAAGAGTAAGGTAAATAACACCCTGAAGAAACCATCAGAAAAATCCAGAATGTACAGCATTCTAAGAGTCCAAGTAGCTTAGTCTCTTCAAAATGTCAGCATCAGGGTTGGGGATGTGGCTCAATGGTAGTGTTTGGCTAGCATGTGTGAGGCCCTGGGTTCAATCTCCTGCACTGAAAAAAAAATTAAGCCCAAAAAATCAGTATCATTAAAAATAAAAAAACATATGGCAACTGTTTTAGTAGGTAAAAGACACTTAACAGAGGTAACCACCAAAAGACAATGTCTGGAACCTTGATAGAGTCCTAGTTTTAAATAGCTATAACAGACATTTGGGGGGATAAATAGGAAAATTTTAATATGGATGAGATAAGTGATGCTATTTAGGAAGAATGTTTAAAATTTCTGGGTGATAATAATATTGTAGTTATGTAGGAGAATATCCTTATTGGGGGGAGAAAATGTTAAGAAATTTGCAACTTACTTTCATGTAGTTCAGCAAACAAAGCAAATATACCTATCATTTCAGATAAAGATGGCAAAATGTTAATTATTGTTGAATCTAAGTAATTGTTATTTGATTTTCTTTTTTTTTTTTTTTTTTTTTTAATATTTATTTTTTAGTTCTTGGCAGACACAACATCTTTGTTGCTATGTGGTGTTGAGGATCGAACCCGGGCCGCACGCTTGCCAGGCTAGCGCGCTACCACTTGAGCCACATCCCCAGCCCCGTTGATTTTCTTTTTTTAATATTTATTTATTTATTTTAGTTTTCGGTGGACACAACATCTTCGTTTGTATGTGGTGCTGAGGATCGAACCCGGGGCCGCACGCATGCCAGGCCAGCGCACTACTGCTTGAGCCACATCCCCAGCCCTGTTATTTGATTTTCCTCATACAAATCTCTCAGTTCTTTTTTGTGTTTGAAATTTGGAAAGTTGAAAGAAATGGTACTTTCCATAAATGAAAGTGGGAAAATGAAGCAAATAAAAGGCAGGCCCTATTTTCTTTAACAATTCTCATTGTGCCTGCACAATAGTAATGCTAAATAAATATTAGGAAGTAAATAAACGTTTGTTGATTTTTAATTCAGATGATAATACTGCAGATAACCAGGTTATCCTTCAATAGAAGATTGATTAAATAAATAATGGTACCTCATACAACAAAAAATTAAGCAACTTTATTTTTTAAATGAGGAAATAAAACAACAAAAAATTAAGCAACTTTATTTTTTAAATGAGGAAATAAAGTACTGATCTAATGATTTCCAAGCTATTTTTATTTATTTATTTATAATATTTTTTAGTTGTTGATGAACCTTTATTTTATTTATTTGTATGTGGTGCTGAGAATCGAACCCAGTGCCTCACGAATGCTAGGCAAGTGCTCTACCCTGAGCCACAACCCCAGCCCCAAGCTATTTTTAATCTAAAAATATTAGATTAAAAAGCAAGGTGCAGACCTGTGTAATTAGCTAACATTTATGTTAACAATTATATGTAAATAAACTCTTTTTAGAAGAATACACATCTATAAAAAAGTAGGAAAGAAAAAAAGTGAAACTATCTGTATTTGTATATAACATGATATAATATATAGAAATCCTTAATCCACAAACAAAACCTATTAGAGCTAATAAGTTCAGCAAAGTTACAGAATACAAGATTAAGATAAAAAAATTATATTTTTGTATCTAGCAATGAACAAAAAATGAAATTAAGAAAGCAATTCCATTTGTAATGCCTTAAAAATAAAATATCAGGAACACATATAACCAAGGACATGAAAGACTTGTACACTGAAAACTATTAAAAAAAGTCATTGAAAGAAATTAAAGATCTAAATAAATGAAAAGTCTTCCATGTTGATAGACTGGACTGTTTAGTATTGTTGAGATGACAATATTCCCCAAATTGATCTACAGATTCAGTGCCATCCCTATCAAAATTCCAACTGTCTTTTGCCTTTTTTCCAATTTGCCCAAACAATAATTTGAGCTTTAAACTCATATGGAAGGCACTCCATACAAGAGCCAAAAGAATCCTTGAAAAAGGAGAATAAATTTGGAGTATTCACAACTGCCAATTCCAAAACTTATGTCAGAATGAGGATAATCAAGACAGTGTGATACCAACAAAGGAGAGAGAGACAGATCAATGAAATAGAAAGAAACCAATAGATCTAGGGTCAATTGATTTTTGGCAAGGGTGTTCAGATAGTCTAATGGGGGGAAATTGATAGCCTTTTCAACAAATGGTACTGGGATAACTGCACATCTACATGCAAGAAGAATGAATATTGACCCCCAACTCATTCCATGTACAAAAATAAACTCAATGTAGATCAGGGACCTAAATGTCAGGGTTACAAATACTGTAAAACTACTACAGTTATGAACTATGTTTACAGTTAGGAGAAAACACGTTTATAAATGTATGTGATTTTAGGTCAGGTGATGTTTTTTAAACATGACACCATAAATACAATCAACAAAAGAAAAAATGGATAAATTGGGACTTCATCAAAATCTAAAAACTTTTGGGCATCAAATGACACTGTCATGAATGTGAAAACTGACGAAATAGGAGAAAATATTTACACATCATATGTTTGATAAGGGTGTAATATCCAGAATACTTAATGGCTCTTGTTGCCTGACAATAAACAAATACAATTCAAAAAATGAGAAAAGAACTGGAAGAACTTTTGTCCACAGAAGATGTACAAATGGCCAGTAAGTACATGAAATGGCCAGTTAGTCATTAGGAAAATACAAGTAAAAATCACCAAGAGGAAACTACTTCATATCTGCTAGGAATGGTATAAAAACACAAAAAGAAAACCAGAAAGTAACAGGTGCAGGTGAGGATGTGGTGAAATCAGAACCCTCATACACTTCTAATATAAGATGGGGCAGCCATTGTGGAAACACTTTGGCAGTTTCTTGAAAAGTAAAGCATAAAGTTATCACATAATCTAGCAATTCCACTCCCAGGAATACACTCAAACGAACTGATGTCTTATGCCCACACAAAAACTTGTGCACAGAAGTTCAAAGAAGCATTATTCATAATAGCACAAGAGAGGAAACAAAAGGCACAGATGTCAATCAATGGATGATTTGATAAGAATATTTGACACAAACTGGGCATGGTGGTACATGCCTGTAATCCTAGTGGCTCAGGTGGCTGAGGCAGGAGGATCCCAAGTTCAAAGCCAGCCTCAGCGAAAGGAAGCGCTAAACAACCCAGTGGGACCCTATCTCTAATAAAATACAAAATTGGGCTTAGGATGTGGCTCCATGGTGGAGTGCCCCTGAGTTCAATCCCGGTACCAAAAAAAGAATAAGCAGCACATCTACACACTGAAACACTGTTGTCATACAAAGGGATGATCCACACTGTAATTTGGATGAACCGTGAAAACACTAGGCCAAGTGAAAGAAGTCAAGCACAGAAGGGCACAGATTGTATGAGTCCATTTCTATGAAATGTCCAGAATAGACAAAGCTATAGAGATAAAAAGTAAATTAGTGGTTGCCACGGGTTGGAAGAAGGGGAGTTGGGAGGTACAGAGTTTCATTTTGGGGGGCAATGGAAATATTCCAGAATTAGTTAGAGATGAAGATTGCAAAACACTGTGAACTTATTAAAAGAAAAAAATAAATTATATATATTTTTTGTTTTGTCTTGTTTTTTGAATTATATACTTTAAAATGGTTGAAATGGGTTTGGATATGTAGTTCAGTGGTAGAACACTTGCTTGGCATGCAGAAGTCCCTGGGTTCAATTCCTAGCACTGCAAAAATAAAATAAAATAAAATGGTGCATTCTACATTCCGCACATTTTACAATTAAAACAAAATTTAAAAAAAAAAACCTCCTAGGTGCAGAGAAGGGAGCAAGATAGCTGAGGGACAAGAATAAAAGGGAAATATTTCACTACAAGTGTTTGTTCATTTTGAATTTTGTACCATGTAAATTTGTGATAAACAAAATATTTTAAGAAAAACTAAAAATTGCTGGTCTTTCAGTTTTACTGACAAAAGGTAATAGATATCAGGTCTGAGAATTAATGGATGGTGAAAGTGTATTTTTAAACTGCCTACTCAGAGGACCTTTAAAAAGTATGACAGCCAGTGTGATAGTGTGCGCCAATAATCCCTGCAACTCCAGAGGCTGAGGCAGGAGGATTGCAAATTCAAAGCCAGCTTCAGCAACTTAGCAAGGCCATAGCAACTTAGTGAGACCCTGTCTCAAAATAACAAATGTTTTTTAGGGACTTTAAACTCCCTTTAAAATAAATTGAGAGGCTTTTGAAATGTAATTGTCACAGATCACACAAGACATATCAACAATATTATAAGTTTTCTCTCTAGTTCTAAATTAAATATTTCATTCATTTATTTTGTGATGCCAATGTTTTGACACTGCTCCAGCCAAACACATACAGTAAATACAGCACTTTACCCAAACTGTTGATCTGGATATTGACCTCATGACTGATTTCAGGGTTTTATTAAAGTATACTTTATACAGCATAAATCTCACTCACTTCAACTGTATAATCAATGTTTTTTAGTGACTTTACTGAATGCTACAACCATTACCATAAGTCAGCTTTAGAACAGCGCTCCATCCCTACAATAAGATTCCGAGATGCCCATTTTTAGTTAATCTCTGTTCCCAGATCTGCTCTAGGAAGGCATGAATCTTACTTTCTTTTCTTTTTTTTTTCTTTTTAACATTTTTTTAGTTGTCAATGGACCTTTATTTTACTTACTTATATGTGGTACTGAGAATAGAACCCAGTGCCTCACACGGGTTCTCTAGGCAAGAGCTCTACCACTGAGCTGCAACTCCAGCCAATGAATTTACTTTCTGTCCTTATAAATGTGCCTTTTGGATGTCTCCTGTGAATGGGGTCATACAGTTTGCGCTCACTCGTCTCTGGCTTCTTTCTCTTAGCATAATATTCCTGAGGTTTATCTGGGATGTGGTATGGGTCAGCACTCTTCCAACACCACATGGAGACACCACATGGCATCCGCCTGCTCACCAGCCGTGGATGTCTGGGTTCCTTCAGCCTGGGACTACCACGCTTAAAGCTTCCTTGAACATTCAAGTGCAACACTTTGGGTGGACACATATTTTCATTCCTCTTGGGGAGATCCCTAGGAGAAGTGTTGGTCACATCATAGAACTTTTTGGAACATGGAACTTTTTGCAAAACTACCAAACTGCTGGACACAATGGCCCATGCCTATAATCCCAGCAACTCAAGAGGCTGAGGCAGGAGGATTGCAATTTGGAAGCCAGCCTCAGCAATTCAGTGAAACCCTGTCTCAAAATAAAAAATAGAAAGGGCTGGGGATGTGGCTCAGTGGTAGAGCACCCCTAGTTTCAATCCCCAGTACAAAAAATAAATAAGAAGAAAGGAAAAGAAACAAAGAAAAGAATAAGTGTCAAACTGTTTTCCAATTGGCATAGCTGATTTGTGAGATGAGGAAGGAGTGTCTCAGAACAGATTCAAGATCTAGTCTGAGTTACAGGTGTGAGAATAAGGAAGACTGCTGGAGTTACCATCACAATTTTCAATGAGTGGAAAGATAACCATTTAGGGAGAGTTTCTAAGAAAGGTCCTAATAGGATCTTTTTTAAAAAATAATACTGGGGATTGAACTACATTATAGCCCTTTTTAAAAATTTTTATTTTGAAACAGAGTCTTGCTAAGTTTCTGGAACTGGCCTCCTGCCTCAGCCTCCAAGTCACTGCAATTACAGGCATGTATCACCGTGCCAGGTGCTAGGAAAGTTTGTTGGTTGGTTGCTTGGGGCAACTGGGGACTGAACCTAGGGCCTCATGCATGCTAGTTAAGCACTCTATCACTGAGCTATATCTCAGCCAGGGTATACAAAATTTCAAAGAACAGAAAATGATTCTCAATGGGGCTGGGGTTTTGGCTCTGTGGTGGAGCATTTGCCTAGTATGTGTGAGGCACTGGGTTCAATCCTCAGCACTGCATAAAAATAAATAGATAAAATAAATGTTAAAAAAAACTCTTCTGTTAAAAATAAAAAAAAGAAAATGATTCTCAAACACAGCAACCTCCTATAGTAACATAAAAAGCTGAAATGTTTCTTGTGATGATCTACTGGCAATTTGTGTATCATGATGCTAAGAAGGACAGCTTCCATTTCATAACATCAACGTCATATTTCCCCCATCACTTCTAGTTTTTCCCAGGTGACTTCTTTTTTTTCTTTTTTTTTTTTTATTGGTTGTTCAAAACATTACAAAGCTCATGACATACCATCTTTCATACATTTGATTCAAGTGAGTTATGAACTCCCATTTTTACCCCAAATACAAATTGCTCGGGCTGGGGATGTGGCTCAAGCAGTAGCGTGCTCGCCTGGCATGCGTGCGGCCCGGATTCGATCCTCAGCACCACATACCAACAAAGATGTTGTGTCCGCCGAGAACTAAAAAATAAATGTTAAAAATTCTTTCTCTCTCTCTCTCTCTCTCTCTCTCTCTCTCTCTCTCTCTCTCTCTCTCTCTCTTTAAAAAAAAAACAAAAACAATTTGCTCCCAGTTGACTTCTATTGCTGGTCTTCAGAGTGTTTATCTGAAATATCATATTAAATTGTAAAACTATATCTTCCCCTTCCCCCAAAGAACTACTCTACAAGTAAGTAATGCAGTTTTCCTCTTTAGAATAATTATCTTACACAAGTATACATGTGTGATTATTTCTCAAACTTCAAGTTGCTTCATCCTCTAATGGTCAAAATCGTGGATATCAAATACCTGGGTATTATGTACTAGATGTACTTAAAAGCCTGATTCCTGGAAATTTTTTTCCATGGCCAAAATTGGCTGTGAAAGTAACCAAGAAAGAAATGCAATTCTGTAGCAAGCCAAATAAAGAGCCAGGTTAAGAGAAATTAGGAATTGGCCATTGGCTTGGTCTTTCTGGGAGGTTTTAAATCCTAATGTCATCAAGGCCATCTTGGGAAGTTTAGAAAGATCCTGTCTCAAAATAAAAACTAAAACAGCACTGGGGAGAGGCTGGAGTTATGGCTCAGTGGTAGAGCACTTGCCTAGCATGTGTGAGGCACTGGGTTCAATTATGAGCGCTGTATATAAATAAATAAAATAAAAGTCCATTGACAACTAAAATACGCACGCACACACACACACACACACACACACACACACACACACACAAAGGGCTAGGGGCACTGGGGTTGTGGCTCAGTGGTAGAGCACTTGCCTTGCATGCATGAGGCACTGGTTTTGATCCTCAGCCCTACATAAAAATAAATAAATAAAATAAAGATATTGTGTTCATCTACAACTAAAAAAAAAATTTTAAAAAAAGCGGGGCTGGAGATGTAGCTCAGTGATAGCATACCCTTGGATTTAATTTCCAATATTGGGTCGGGGGAAGAATACAAGAATTAGAAAATCATAAATTTTGCCATCATCGAATTAATACAGATACAGATGACATTAAGAATTTCAATGGATATTAAATCTATGGGGTGTTTGAATAAGTGTCCCCAAAGGCCCATGTATTAAAAGCTTGGTCTCCAGCTTGTGGTGCCATTGGGAGGTGGTGAACCTTAGGAGCTGAAGCCTAGTATAGAAGGAAGTTAGGAAGTGAAGTCATTGGGGGTATACCCCTGAAATGCATATTGGGACCCTGGCCCTTCCTCCCTGTCTCTCTACTTTCTCTCCACCATGAAGTGAATAGGCCACCTCTGCCACGTGCTACTGCCTTGACACACTGCCTTGTCATAGCCTCAGAGCAACAGGGCCAAGCAACCATGTACTGAAACCTTTGCAACCAGAGCCAAAATAAACCTTTACTCCTGTGAGTTGACTACTCAGGTATTTTGTCATAGTAGCGGAAAGGTGACTAACACAAGGGATGAGTTTGATGAGAGCTGAATATTTGCATGATCTTTAAATGTTCACCACCCACAGTTGCTGATTTATTGTAAAGAAAAAAATAGAAGGATTCAGTGGAAAAATCAGACAAAGCTTTGACCAGGTGATCAAAATAAACATCAGTGAGGAAAAGATGGACATCATGGGACTGTACTCTGCACTTGACTCTGAGGAGGCATTGCTTCCTTGGTCTTATGGCCTTGTGCATACTAGGCAAGAGCTCTACCACTCATTGAGCTACATTCCCAATACTGAAATGTCATTGTCCTAAAAGACAAAGAAAGGCTGAGAAACTGGTTCAGAGTGGTGTCTGAAGAGATCTGACGACTAAAGCAATGCTGGATCCCACACTAGATAGCCTACTGAACAAGGAAAATAAAACACTGGGAACATAATTGAGTCAATGAACAAAGCTGGAATATGGATGGTAGATTAAATAAAAATATTATTATGTTACTCAATTTCTTTTGGTATATGGTTTGGATATGAGCTGTCCCCAGAAGACTCCTGTGTTAAGGCTTGGTCCCCCATGCAGCAGCATTCAGAGGTGGGTCTTTGGGGAAATGACCAGCTCATGAGGGCTCTGACCTCACCAATGGATTGATTAATCCACCAACAGCTGGAAGGACACTGGAAGATTATGGCAACCATAGGCAGTAGGGCATAGTTGGAGGAAGTAGGTCACTGGAGGCATGCACTGGAAGGATATTTCTTACCCCAGTCCCTTCCTCCCCTTCCCTCCATCTCCCTTTCCCTCCATCTTCCCTCCCTCCATCTCCCCTTCCTCCATCTCTCCTCCCCCCTTTTTCTCTCCCCCCCTCCTTCCCAGCAGCCAAGTGGCTCTCCTCCATCTCGCCCTCCTGCTAGGTTGTTCTGCTTCACCTCAGACCTAGAATAATGGAGGCAGCCAACCTCAGACTGAAACTGCTCAAACTGTGAGTCTCTAAGTTGTTTTTCTCAGCCATGGAGAGCTAACTAACACAGCTGATAACTCTGTTTTGGTTACGTAAGAGAACAACCTATTCTTAGGAAATACATGTTGATTCATTTAGTGTAAAAAAGCATGATGTAGGCAACTTTCTCTCCAGTACTTCAGCAAAAAGTCACGTGGGGTAGGGAGGGAGAGAAAAGGAAGGAGAGAGAAGGGGGATAGGAAGAGGGAGGGAGAGAAACGGGGGAAACAAAGGCAAAACTGCTCACCACAAATGAACCTAGGTAAAAGGTGTGAAAATGTTCTTCACACTATTCTTACAACCTCTCTGCAAGCTTCTATATAAAGGTTTAAAAAGATGTATTTTACTGAGCAAACAAAATTAACTTTTAATAATAAGAACTAGAAGAGTGGTTGCATTTTAGGGGAAAATCAACTGGTAGGAAAATAATTTGAGGAAAACTTCTAGAAGCAGGAAATTTCTTATACTTTGATCCAACTGGCAGTGACACAGGTATATAATGTAAATGCAAATTTTAAAAATTCAACTAGTTTTACATTTCAGATTTGGGGGCATTGCTCTATATAAATCACACCTTAGCACACAAGACAAAATAAAAGAGGAAGAAAATCCATCTTATGCTTCTTAAGTGGGCTGAAGAAAACATGAAAAAATAGTGTTACTTATTTTTAACAAGAGGAAAGGACATCTGATTGGAGATTCTCCCTTTAATTTCTTCTGCTGTTTTTATTTTTAAACTATGCCCACTCCTAAAATTCCCAAAATTACCTGAGTTCTTTTTAATTTTATTAAAAAAAAAAAGAGCTTGATGGTACATTCCTTGACTATTATATGGGAGAGGCCCCAAGTTCAATTCCCAGGACCCAAAAGGAAAAAGAAAAACAAAAGAAGAAAGAAAGCAAAGAAGAGAAAAACCACTGCAACTGCTTAAGAATTATTATTTTTCTGGGGCTGGGGCTGGGGCTCAGCAGTAGTGCACTTGCCTGGTATGTCTGAGGCCCTGGGTTCAATTCTCAGCACCACATATAAATAAATTAATTAAATAAATAAATATCTATCAACAATTAAAAAATATTTTTAAAAAATGTAAAAAGAAAAAAGAATTTTTTTCTGCTATAAATCCATGCACCTCTGAATTATATCACTTAAAAGTATATTCCAAACATGATTGATAGGACAGGGAAATAGCTCATGGGCCAATTCATGAGTTAGGTAATGGCAAGCAGCTCACTTTCACACACTGGTTCCTCCTGAAAAGAGGCTGTCTTTGACATTGAGCTGTTATAATGTTAAAACTCAACTATCAGAAGTAGCCAACAGTCTAAAACACTAGGAACACTTCCATTATTCCAGAGGAAAGCAAGAATATCTTTTCTATTTCCTTTCTGGAAGATCTTGGGATAGTGTTAGGTGTGGCAAGGTTCACAGCTAGACTCCACAGACATTGCAGGAAAGGGTGACCAATGAGCTTGCAGGAGAGCTCCTTACAGAACATCACTCAATTGGAAGGGCGCCATTTTATTCTCCCATCTTTCTTCTTCCTGATGCCTGGAGTAAGTACACAGACAGTGGGGCAAGCTGTTGAGTGCGCAGATGGTTGTAGTTATAATGTGACCATGAGATGAACTTGAATATGAATGCCTTGTGCTGATGATGGAGAAAAAAGCAAGCAGGGATTTGGGGTCTTGTAACTATAGAGCTATCTCACAGTAGTCCTGAATTATCTATCTCTACGTGGGATTAAAACAAACTGGTATCATCTTAAATAATTGTTACTTTGGGTATAAATCCTGCATGATGCACCCTTATTGAACAACTCTTTTTTTACATTGTTATTTCTTCCCATAAAAAGTACTGAGATAATAACCTCCACTAAAAAACAGGACAGTGCCCATCAGTGGATGAACAAATAAACAAAATGTACCATGTATATTCCATGGAATATCATTTTAGCCTTAAAAGGAATGAAACTCTGATGTATGCTACAACATGAATAAATATGAAAAACATGAAAGTTATTGAATGATTCTACTCATAAGAGGTATCTAGAACATGCCAATTCAGAAAGACAGAACAGAGAATACGGATTACAAGAGAAAAGGAGAATGGGAAATGATTATTTACTAGGACAGAGTTTCATTCGGGGAAGATGAAAAAGTTCTGGAGATGGATCCGTGGATGGAACATTGCACCATGATATGGACTAAATGTCACTGAATTATTCATTTAAAAATGGTTAAAAATGTGTATCTGTTTTTACAACTTTAAGAAAAAAAGCACAGGACAGCATCCATCACGTCATTCATTCCTTCTATCATAATCAGAATAAAATCCGAATTTGCCACCAAACAAGGCCTACAAAGCCCTGCCACTCTGGCTTCCCCCACTCTCCAGCCTAATTGTGCCTCTGGTTTTTGGGGACTGCACGCATCCTCCTTTCTGTTCTTCAGCACTGGCCTTTCCTGACCCCTTTCCCTTGTTCCTTTCCCTCCCTCTCCTGGGGGCATTTTCCAGTTCTGGCTGATGCTCTTACCTTCAGGTCTCAGTCCACGGCCCTCTTCTCAGAGAGGTCCTCCTTCAAGCGCCCCCCCCCCCAGGTCTGTTTGTCTCTGTCTCTGCTGCTGTGTTCATTTCCTTCCTAGCACTTATTGCAAACAGTAATTATTTTTTACATATTTATTGTCTGCCTTCCCCACTAGTATCAAGCCCCATGGTGGCTTCTTGTCTTGGTTTATGTTCATGTATGCATAAGCTTACTTGGTGGTACAGAGCGAGCCTTTGATAAATATTTATTGAATAAATGATAAATATGTAAAGTGCTTTCAAGTGTCAAGGAATCAGACTTAATTGCATTTTTAACTATGTTAACCTTGCATCTAAACATTTATTTTGAAGTTAATAATCTAATAAAAAATAATAGCTCTCATTGCCCTAGTTAGTTTCACTTTAATGATTTTTACAAGACTCTTTCCCACATAGAAGTATAATGTAAAAATATAATATAGGAGAACTTATTTCCCTAGTATTTATTATTATTATTTAAAAACTTGGAAGAATTAGATACAAAAGACAAAGATATTTCTTAAGTTCCTTTGCACAAAAATTATGAAAAAACAAGGATCATGGAAAAAGAAATTACACATACTTCTGACTAAACAGTTTCCAGAGCAAAGTAGCTCCTTTGCTACAAGTTAAAAAATAAATGAATACTAAATCCCTGAATTATAATGGGTCTGGACAAACAAAATATCCCTAGAAGCCAGGCATGGTGGTGCACACCTGTAATCCTAGGATCTCAGAAGACTATGGCAGGAGGATCACAAGTTCAAGGCTAGCCTCAGCAATTTAGCAAGGCCCTAAGCAACTTAGCAAGACCCTGTCTCAAATAAAAAATGAAAAGGGCTGGGGATGTGGCTTGGTGGTTCAGTCCCCTGGGTTTAATCCCTGGTGCCAAAAAAAAAAAAAAAATTCCTGATGTAAGAAAATTGAAGTTCCATATTAAGATTCTGAAACATAGAGAGAGCCTTAATTTTTGCATACAAGCTACAAGATAATTTTGCCATTTTTAACAAAAGTGACCATCTCAAAATGGTCCAATCACAATCCCTGTTGGACAAAACTACAAAATGAAAGGAATTCAGTCTATGATTCCCCTTGTCTATCCTCAGGGATTCCAGTGCCCCTCCCATGTGGCAACCTGCTCTGAGCTGTGTCCTAAGGTAGCATTTCATCATCCTGCCCCAACTGAAACCTACCTTATCCCATGCCCAATCCATTAAGCTACCATTATAAACAGAAAATCTAATAAATTAAACCATCATGGTGAGCTAAGATGGGGGGAGTGTTTATGGGTCAACAGAGTGTCCACTAACCTATGTGTTGACAGTGGCTTTTTAAGATAACACCTTAATAGGAAGATGTGGCTGCCTGGCTTTCATAGTGGCATAAAGGTAACACGGGAGGAGAAAAAGTTTTCTAAGGGGGTTGGGGTTGTGGCTCAGTGGTAGAGGGCTCACCTAGCACACACCAGGCACTGGGTTTGATTCTCAGCACCACATAAATAAAAAATAAAGATAGTATGTCCACCTAAAAAAATTAAGAAGAGGCTGAAGTACCTATGGAACATTAAAAGAGGGGAGGAATGGCAGGAGTTTAGATACATATGTCTGGAACTCTGGAGAGAGATCTGGGCTGGAAAGAACAAACTGGAGGGTGTTGTTACCTGAGTGGTAACTACAGCCAGGGAGCACAAGTTCCTAACAGAGATGATCACTCCTCTTTCTTTCCACTGGTGCCCTTTTGGTCTGACTCACTACCAGGGCCTCCCACTGGGTTTCACGAGACCTAACAACATCCAGAGCCCTCAGTCCTGCTGTTCATTCCACCCCTACTCCATCCCACCACAGGACATCCATTCTTCTGGTTCTCCAGCATCGCAGACAGGATCCTTGCCATCGGGTCTTCAAACTGCCATTCTTTCTGCCTGAAAAGCTCTTCCTCTAGATGTCCACATGTCTGCTGCCTTATCTTTTTTAAGGCTCTATTCAGATATCACCATCTCAAAAAGCCCTATTCTGAGCATATTTCTTTAAACTCTCCCTCTCCCTCAAGCTACCCCCTACTCTATTTTATTTTCTAAAGCATTTATGAACTTCTAGCTTTTATAATAATTTCATGTTGTTATATGTATATTTATACTTTTCTCAAAGAGCAGGCATGATTTTCTTTATCTGTTTTCTACACTAATATATCCTATGGACCTAGAACAGTGCCTGGAAATTAGCAGGATCAAAACAGATCCTCTAGGGGAGGGGGTATGGGATAGGAAAGATAGTAGAATGAATCAGACATTATTACCCTATATGTATATATGATTATGTGGCTGGTGTAATGCTACATCACGTACAACCAGAAGAATGAGAAGTTAGACCCCACTTCTATATACTGTGTTAAATGCATTCCACTGTCATGTATAACTAATTAGAACAAAGGAAAAAAAAGACAGATCAGCTGAATGCTAACTGAAATCTAAAAAAGAATTCTGAGGAACTCTAACAAAGGCATTGGGCAGAATTTCCAAAAGGAGTCAGTAACTCACACATGTAATCTCAGTGACTCAGGAGGCTAAGGCATGAGGATCACAAGTTCAAGTCCAGCCTGGACAACTTAGCAAGACCCTATCTCAAAGATAAATATTTTTTAAAAGGAGCTGGGGATGTAGCTCAGGGCTTGCCTAGCATGTGGGAGACCCTAGGTTCAATTCCCAGTACTGCAAGAAAAAATAAATGAAAAAGGTCAAATGGTAAATATGTTAAGCTTTGTGAGCCATAAAGTCTCTCTTATGACCATTCAACTTAACAAATGTAAGAAACCAACCATAATTACTATATAAATGAATGTGAATACCTGAGTTCTAATAATACTTTACTGGCAAAACAAATATATGAAAAAATGTTCAACATCATTAGCAATAAGGGAAATGTAGATCAAAACCACACTGAGAGACTGGGGCTGTGGCTCAGTGGTAGAGCACTGGCCTAGCATGTGTGAGGCCCTGGGTTCAAGACTAAGAACCACACATAAATAAATAAAATAAAGGTCCATTTACAACTAAAATATATGTTTAAAAAAACACATGGATATTTTATCTCATACCAGTCAGAATGGCAGTCACCAAGAATACAAGAAATAATAAATGCTAGAGAGGATATGGAGAAAAAGGAATATTCTTACACTATCGATAGGACTATAAATTAGTATAACTATTAAGGAAATCAATATGGAGGTTCCTCAAAAGACTAGGCATGGAACTACCACATGACCCAGCTAGACCACTCACTCCTTGGTACTTATCCTGAAGAATTAAAGTCATTGTACTATAGCAATACAGGCATGCCCACGTTTATAACAGTACAATTCACAATAGCTAAATTATGGAACCAACCCAGACGCCATCAGTAGATGAATGGATTAAAAATTGTGGTATATACATACAATGGAGTCCTACTCATCCAGTAAAAATAATGAAATTAGGGGCTGGGGTTGTGGCTCAGCGGTAGAGTGCTCACCTCGCATGTGCGAGACCCTGGGTTGGATCCTCAGCACCACATAAAAAATAAATAGTGAAGTAAAGGTATTGTGTCCAACTACAACTAAAAAATAAATATATATTTTTTTTAAAAAAATGAAATTATGACATTTACCAGTAAATGGATAGAAATGAACAATATCATGCTAAGTGAAAATAGTAATCAGAAACCTGAAGGTCGAATTTTTTCTCTCAATTGTGGTAGCTAGAGTAAAATGGAGGGAAGGAGAGAACCAATCAAATATAAATCAGATGAGAAAACTTCAAAGCCCTGCATGCCTAACAAATTCTTTCAGACATGGGTGCTCATGTTTCCCAGCACATTTAAAAGAAAAATGCTGCTGGGAATGGTGGCACACACTGGTAATCCCAGTAACCCAGGAGGCTGGGACTGGAGGATCACAAATTTGAGGCCAGCTCTAGCAATTTAGTGAGACCCTAAGCAACTTAGCAAGACTCTGTTCAAAATAAAAAAAATAGAAATGGCTAAGGATGTGCTTCAGTGAATAAGCGCCCCTGGGTTCAATTCCTGGCACAAAACAAAACAAAAATCCTACATCCAAAAGCTGCTTTTTTATTTTATTTTTTTAAACTAGAGAAATTACCACTAAAGTCAGATGATATGGAAAGGATGCCAACTATCTCTCCTCCTACTTAACACCATATTGGACATATCAGCCAAAGCAATTAGACAAGTGGAAGTGATTTGAAGCATAAGAATAAGAAAAGAAGAAGTAAAATTAGTTTTCCTTACCGATTCTATGAGACTATGCATTCAAAACACAAGAGGGTAAATGGTAAGACTAAAACAATAAAATAATTCAATAATAGAGCAGGATATGAAAGTAACAGAAGTCAACAGCCTCATACAAAACATAAGCAGAAGGGGTAATAAAAGCAAAAACTACATTTACAACAGGAACAATAAGGAAGAAATACTTAGGTACTAATTAAAAAAATGTGCAAAGACTAATGAGAAAATCTTTAGATTTCATAAAAAAATGTAAGGGGAGACTTGATGAAAAGATACCCTGTTTTTGGAAAGTAGGACCATCATAAAGATGTCACTTATCCCTAAATTATAAATTTACTGTAGTTTCAATACGCAAAAGGCACACTTATGTTTCTATATCTAGAAAAGTTGATTCTAACCTTCAAATACACTGCATTTAAAAAAGATAAAGCACACAAGAATAGGCAGAAAAAGCAAAGAAAGAAAGGCAAAGAGAGAAAATTAACCTTGATAAACATTAAAACAAACCAATGGTACAGAAGAGAAGACACAGAGACAAACCCACGTAAATACAGTTATCTCACACTAGACAAAGACGCCAAAACCACACATTGGAGAAAAAGATAGCCTCATCAACAAATGGTGCTGGGAAAACTGGAAATCCATAGGCAGCAAAATTAAACTAAACCCCTCTCTCTCACCACACACAAAACTCAAAGTGGATCAAGGACCTAGGAATTAGATAAGAAACCCTGTGCCTAATAGAGGTGGATTAGGCCCCGACTTCCTTAACAAGATAATTAAAGTGCAAGAAATAAAATCATCAATCAATAAATGGGATGGATTCTAACTAAAAAGCTTCTTTCAGCATAGGAAATAATCAATGAGGTGAAGAAAGAGCCTAGAGAATGAGAGTAAATTTTTGCCACACATATGTCAGATAGAGCCCTTATCTCCAGGATATATAAAGAACTCAAAAAACTTAACATCAACAAAACAAACAACCCAATCAATAAATGGGCTAAGGAGCTGAACAGACACTTCTCAGAAGAAGATACACAATAGATCAACAAGTGCATGAAAAAATGTTCAACATCTCTAGCAATTAGAGAAATGCAAATCAAAACCACTCTAAGATTTCATCTCATTCTAGTCAGAATGGCAGTTATCAAGAATACAAACAACAATTAGTGTTGATGAAGATGTAGGGAAAAGGGCACACTCATACATTGCTGGTGGGACTGCAAATTAGTGCAACCAATCTGGAAAACAGTATGGAGATTCCTTAGAAAACTTGGAATGGAACCATCATTTGACCCAGTTATCCCACTTTTTGGTCTATACTCTAAAGAGTTAAAAACAGCACACTACAGTAATGCAACCACTTCAATGTTTATAGCAGCACAATTCACAATTGTTAAACTGTGGAAGCAACCTAGATGCTTTTCAGTAGATGAATGGATCAAGAAACTATGGTACATATACACAATGGAATATTACTCAGCATTAAAAGAGAATTAAATAGGGCTGGGGTTGTGACTCAGTGGTAGAGCACTTGCCTCACACGCATGAGGCACTGGATTAGATCCTCAGCAACACATAAGAATAAATAAATAAAATAAAGATATGTGTCCATCTACAACTAAAAAGTATTTTAAAAAGAAGAGAATAAAATATGGCAGTTGCAGGTTGAGTTGGAGAATATCATGCTAAATGAAATAAGCCAATCTCAAAAAACCAGGGGCCAAATGTTTTCTCTGATAAGTGGATGCTGATCTATATGGAGGAGGGGGGCATGAGATAAGAGGAGGAACTTTGGATGGGGCAAAGGTAGAGGGAGGGGGCAAAGAGGTAGGAAAGATGTGGAATGAGACAGACATCATTACCCTAGGTACATATATGATTGCACAAAGGGTGTGACTCTACTTCATGCCAAGTCAGAGAAGTGAAAAATGCTGCCCCATTTGTGTACAATGAATCAAAGAGCTTTATACTGTCATGTATGACTGATTAAAACTAATTAATTCATTTTAAAAAACATTAAAACATATTTTAAAGGCTCTATAATTAAAACTGTGTAGTGCTGAAACATAAATAGACAAGTCTAGTAGGAAAGGCTAGGAAGTCCAGAAATAGACCTAAGTGTGCATGGAAATCCAGCATAAGACTATATACTCAGGATAAATTCCCAGAAGTGAGGTTGGGGGCATAAAGGGTAAAAGTAGCTATTTTTAGATGGTATCAAATTCCCCTCCATTGGGACTGTTCTCTCTTGCATTCCCACCAGCAAATGAGAATGTCTGACCCACGGTATGTGTTGTCAAGCTTTTGATTTTTTTTCCCCTATTTAATAGCTACACTGGTATCTTAGTGAAGTTTTAATTTGCTTTCTCTTATTATGAGTGAAGCTTAATAACTTTTAAGTCTTTTATATATTTTTATGTGTTTCTTTTATTAAGATACAGTTTGTACATAATAAAATGTACAGATCTTAAATGTTTGGTTCAATGAATTTTGACAAATACCTCTGTGTAACTACCCTGGAGACAAGATCTAGAACATTTCCACCATTCCAGGAAACCCCAGTGCGCTCCTTTCCAGCTCCAGCTGCTCCACAAGCAGACACTTTCTGAGCTCTAATATCACAGGTTAGTTTGGCTTGTCCTTAGACTTTGTATAAAGGAACTGTTTGGAGATGCGTAGCTGATTATTTCGTGCGTCCAATTCTTTGGCTTAACGTAATTTTTAGGGCTCACCTATGTTGTGTGTTGAGCATTAGCTCCTTCATTTTTTATTACCAAGGAGAATTCTATTCTGTGCACATAATACAATGCTTGCAAAAATTAATTCTTTCCTTTTTTTTCTTTTCCCACAGAGACCACTCAGGCAGCACCCTCCTCTTCTTGCTCCCGCAAAAGGAAGGAAAGAACAATCATCAGTGACAAATGGCAGCTGCAGCAAAGCAACACCAAGAGCAGGCTTCATCCTGGAAAGCGAACACTGGCACCCCCTCCTCAGGTTCACTGTGCTCTTTGCATTCTGAGAAACTACTCTGGTAAGGAATGATCCCTGAAGATACAGTCTTCAAAATTTTTGATTTTTATCTTCTTCTTTTATTTTCTCACTGTTGAAGTACTGAATTGCAAATATGGAAAGGGAGAAAAATAGAACGAATCCTGAGGTGTTGGATTAGAATGGTAGCAATCAATACAAGTTCATAGTTTCTAACATAGAGTAGCTGTAGATATATCTCTGTGTGTATGTACATATATACATCTATTCCCTAATCCTGTATTCTGATATAGATTGGGAGCAGCAGCATTCCAACAGTAATGAGCACACCCACCACCTATACCTTGGTGTCTTACTCTGTTTCTGTTGCTATGACAAAAATATTTGAGAGCCAGTAATTTATAAAGAAAAGATGTTTATTTAGCTCGTGGTTCTGGAGCTGAGAAGTGCAAGAGCATGGTGCTGGTGAGGGCTGTCTGGCTGAATCACAAATGGCAGAGGGTGTCCCATAGTGAGTCAGCACGAGTCTGCTAGCTCAGGTTTCTCTTCCTCTGCTTATATAAAGCCTTTAATGCCTTCAGGGGGGCTCCACTCTCTGGCCTCATCTAATCCTGAGTACCTCCCAAAAACCTTATCTCCAAATAACATCAGCATGAGGCTTTAGGGATTAGGTTTCCAACACATGAGATTTTGAGGACACAGAGCACTTGGTATCCAGATACCATTCTCTATGAAAAAAAATCAAGGATCCCTGAACAAATGAGTAATTCCAGGGTTTGGGATGAAGATGGTACCAGGATAAGTCTGGAACATCTTCAGACAGTAAGGTCACATGCTAGAACCAACATGGCTATCTCAAAAGGACAGGGGTGCCAACCTGCAAGGGCCCTTGGCCACATTTTGGTCAATATGAACACAAAAATGAATAGATAGGAATATATTACAGTGTGTTGGGTTATTGTTGCTAATTGTTACTAAAATTGCAAATGTTGGGGAAAGCTTTTTTAAAATAGACTACCAATGAAAAAATGCAGAATAAATGATAGAAAATCACCATTTTACAACCACCATAGTAATAATTGATTCAAGCAAAAATCACCATTGGGCAGAAGGTTTGAGACAACAGAATTTTCACAGGATCTCATGCAGATTTCTTATTAATTATACAAGAAAAATGTACTGCATTATTGGTGGGCTTGGCAAGCACAGTCCTAACCAAGTGATCAAAGCTAACATCTCCAAACGATCATGCAACTGATATCATGTGCCCCCGGGGGAAGCACTGAGGAGTACGGAGCATTCCAGCCAAAGATGTTGATGCTAATCAGAAGGAAAGAAAATCACTGAGTTCCAAATAAAGGCACATTTGGCAAAACAACTGGAACTTGGGCTCCAAAAATATCAGTGGTATGGAAGACCAAGAGAGAAGACTAAAGAAATAAGACAACTAAATGCAACCTATCAATAAAAGAGCAGGAGGAAAAAACACATATACCCATCAAAGACCTACTGACGTGGGAAAAACTGAGTAGGGGCTATATGTTAGAGAATGATATTACATTATTGTTGAAAACGTTGGGTTTGTTAATTGTATTGCGGGTGTGTGGGAAAATGTGCTTGTTTTTCAAAAATATATGCTGGAGGCAAGGCATAGTAGTATATGCTTGTAACCTAAGAGACTGGGGAGGCTGAGGCAGGAGGATCAGAAGTTCAAGGTCAGCCTGGGTGACTTAGCAAGACCCTACCTCAAGAATAAAATAAAAATGGCTGGGGATGTAGCCCAGTGGTCAAGCACTTGCCTAGTATGCATGAAGCCCTGGGTTTAGGGCCCAATAGCACAGAAAGAAAAAGGGACAGTAAGGACACCTGCAAGAACCAACATGGCTATCTCAAAATATATGCTGGAATATTAAGGGGTGCATTATCATCAGTCCTACAATTAACTCTTAACTGGTTTAGAAAGTAAAGTTAATGGGTGCTCCTCAGCCTGACCTCAGAGATATAAGTGTGCCATTTAATTTTGAAATACTTGATGTGGGGGTGGGTTCTATAATCTTAAGGTGATTAACTTCAAATGTAATAAATCATGCAGGAAACACTGCATGACTTCAAATTAAAAAAAATGGAAATGTTTTTTATATTGTTTGGTGATGCATAGCTGATTTTATATTGATTGTATTGTTTGTATACATATCAAAACTGATCAAACAGCATATTTCAAATACGTGCATTTTTTGTACTTTAATTTTACCTCAATAAAGCTATGGGGGAAAAGTTTTCTTTAAAAAAAGTAAATATGTGTTTTGTGTATTTCTTCATATATATGTATACATATATATATGCATAAAGTATATAAGAGTAAATATGTACGTTTTGTGTGATTCTTCATATATATATATATATTCCTATCGTAAATATAAATATTTATACACTCATACACATTTGGAAGAGAGAAAGAAAGTAAATATGGTAAAATGTTGACTGTTGACTCTGAAGGGTAATGAGTATTGCTGGTACAATTTTATTTTAAATTTTCTGTAGGCTTGAAGTTTTTCCAAAATAAACATAGAGGGAAAAGCATTATTATAACACTAAATGGATACTACAGAATTCATAAAATGTTTTTCATTTAAAACAAGAAACTTCCAAAAGAAGTTTAGATGGAGCTGGATGTGGTAGTGTACACCTGTAATTCCAGTGAATCCCAGCAACTCAGGAGGCCGAGGCAGGAGGATCAAAGTTTGAGGCCAGCCTCAATGACTTTCCAAAAAATAAAAAGGGCTGGGGATGTAGCTCAGAGGTAGTAGGCTCCTGATAGAACCCCCAATACTGATAAAAAAGAAGAGGAAGAGGGTAAAGGAGATGTTCAGACTGACTATGACTACTTTGAGTTATGATCCTCGAGTCACAGAAAATAAAAATTTATTATCTTCAAAGCTATTTCAAGATGAAAGGTGCTTTAACGAGGAGGCATGAGAAGCTCTGCTCTTGGACAAAGGATGCATGCCTTCAAGGCTGGCCAGCTGCCCAGGTTGGTTAGAGCAGGTCAGGGGCAGGGCTGGAGCAGACCCACTTCTCTGGCAGTAGCAACCATACCTCAAGGAACTACCTCCTCTCACTCCATGGGTGTTTGCTATAGTTGCCAATCATGAGACTCTGCCTCCTGGCCAAAGGATGGATAAGTAACACACAACAGACCAACAATGTCCCCTACTCCCTGGTCACAGTGCTCAGCCCCCAGAAGGGCAGGAGGCCCAGGCTGGACCAATCAGGCTCCTACCCTCCTGTTTTATTTATGGCTGCCGGGAGGTATTTGACTTATTTATGGATGTTCTTACTTTCCCCTGGGATGCTCCAGGCAGAATGATGCAAACCTGGAGCTGTAACCAGCAACCAAGAATCCAAATTATTACAGTGAGCAGCTGGGCTGTTCTGCCTGGCAACTGCCGGCAAAAAAAAAAAAGCAATCTGCTTTGCTTCACAGGTTCTGCTTCACAGGTCCTGCTTCACAGGTCCTCAGTGCCAGCTCCTTTAAGAGATCTCTGGCTCCTGGTCCCCTGGTTCTAAGTGACGGCACCATCTTATGTCACAGACTGAACTTCACTTGTTAGGCCATGGCGTAAATGCGTGTGTGCATGAAGCCCTCTGCCAAATGTCTGCTCAAGGCCCTGCCTTCTCTTCCGTCATTCATTCTTTCCTTAAACATGGAAGGTCAACTCTAAGACATCAAGCCAAGTGCCATAGCAGAGTGCTTTCCGACATCACACTGGCTGCCTAAAATGTCCCCAAAGTCAAAAAATGCCGCTCTCTGGGCCCAGTCCCCAGAGATTTTTGCAAGAGATTCAGTGTGCTTAACAAGTCACCCAGGAAATATGTCTGCCTCTTCTGGTTTAGGAAACAGCGCAGGGGCAGGCAGAGGTATCAAGGTAAATGTGGCTCCGATCGGTTTCACAGGGTGCATTGAGATTGGTGGGGAGGAGAAGGCCATTCCACTAATCTTACAAGGTCTTTACCCAGCTCTCTTGTAAAAGCCATGTGTTCGCCCAACCTTTCAGAACTGTGTTCTCAGCCAGCAAGAGAACATTTGATGGAGCCGAAAAAAGCTCTACGTGACCTTTTTGTCAAATCAGAGTGTGCCATTTATAGTAACCTTGTGGATAAAAAGCATAGTGTATTGTAGTCATTGTGACTATCGTTCACTGGCTACCTGCTACATGCCAGGGGACTTAATAACTGCTTGAGGTACATTCTTATTTAACCCTCTAAGAACCCTGGGAAAAATTCTTTTTTTTTTTTTTTTTTTTTTTTGTGGTGCTGGGGATTGAACCCAGGGCCTTGTGTATAGAAGACAAGCACTCTACCAACTGAGCTAGGAAAGGTAGCAGAATACAACAGTCACTAATATGGCAGTATGTAAAAATGTGGATGTGTAACCGATGCGATTCTGCAATCTGTACTTGGGGTAAAAATGGGAGTTCATAACCCACTTGATTCTAATGTATGAAATATGATATGTCAAGAGCTTTGTAATGTTTTGAACAAACAATAAAAAAAAAGAACCCTGGGAAAGTAGGACTGTTGTCCTTATTCCACAGATGGGGAACCAAACTTAGAGGGGTTAGTACAATCTTTGGGTTTCATCCCACCCCCAGTCCTGAGGTTCAAACCCAGGGCCACAGGCAAATGTTCTCCTTGGGATTTTCTTTTTTTAACGTGTTTTTGCAAGTGATTATTAATATACATCAATTAAGTTGCAAGATTTCCCCTTGTATACCATTTATTTGACAAATATTGCACATCTAGTATGTGCATAGTCCCTGCCAGATGTTATACAAAGGATTTTAAAATATCACAAATAACTCTTCTCTGTAAGGTGCAACTAATTTAGTTAGGAAGGATGACCTAAGGAGAGTTTTGACATTCATTTACAGTAGTTATCAAACTGCAATTGGGCTTAGACTTGTGCAAGTCTCTGCTCTTCCTGAGCCCCTTGGGGTGAGACTCCATAGATTCCATTTTACTGGTCTTTGCATTCCTAGCACACAGTAAGTGCTTACTCAGGGCTGGCTAAATCACTGAACCAGTAAGTTAGAAGATAACAGGCATGAACAACATCCAAGTCCTTTCCTTATTCAGATGCCAAGGATTTAGTGCCATTTGCAAGTGAATCTATACCCAGAAAAGAAAGTAGCTATTAGCTATCACATGCATCTGAAACACCCCCCAAAGACCCCTATCAGAGGCCTGGTCACCCACCTGTGCTGCTATTAGACATGGCAGAATCTTTAGGAAGTGGAACCTAGTGGAAGGAAGTTGGATCATTTGGGGACATGTCCTGAAGGGGATATTGGGACCCTGGCCCCTGTTCTCTCTTTTCACTTCTGTCCACCATGCAGTGAATACCTTCCTCCATTACACACTCCTGCCCTGGTATGCTACCTTGCCACAGGCTCAAAGGCCACAGGTCCAAGTGACCATGAACTGAAACCTCTGAAGCTATGAGCCGAAATAAATCTTTCCTCCTACTAAATTGATTTGCTCAGGTATTTTGTCACAGTAACTCAAGGCTGATTAACCAACTATTTTGCAGCTAAGAAAACTTTTCAAAATAAAGAGTATGTTCCATAGATAAATATCCTGGGGTATTTCCCACCTGGCTTTTATGACTATCTCAGGAGACATTAATAAGTATTTCTTTAAAAAGAAAATTTTATAATTTTCCCATTCATCTATTGAAGGGCATCTAGGTTTAGCTATTGTGAATTGTGTTGCTATGAACATTGATGTGGCTGTGTCCCTGTGTCCCTGTAGTATGCTGTTTTTAAGACCTTGGGGTATAGACCAAGTAGAGGGATAGCTGGGTCAAATGGTGGTTCCATTCCCAATTTTCCAAGAAATCTCCATACTGCTTTCCATATTGTCTGTGCCAATTTGCAGCCCCATCAGCAATGTATGAGTGTGCCTTTTCCCCCACATCCTCACCAACTCTTATTGTTGTTTGTTTTTGTTTTTTTTAATATTTATTTTTTTTTAGTTTTCGGCGGACACAACATTTTTGTTTGTATGTGGTGCTGAGGATCGAACCCGGGCTGCACGCATGCCAGGCTATCGGGCTACCGCTTGAGCCACACCCCCAGCCCCCACTTATTGTTGTTTGTATGCATAATAGCTGCCATTCTGAGTGGAGTGAGATGAAATCTTAGAGTGGTTTTGATTTGAATTTCTCTAATTGCTAGTGATGATGAACATTTTTCATGTATTTGTTGATTGTACATCATCTTCTGAGAAGTGTCTCTTCAGGTCCTTGACCAATTTATTGACTGGGTTATTTTTTTTTTTTTTTGGTGTTTAGCTTTTTGAGTTCTTTATATACTTTAGAGATTAGTGCTCAGGGACACAGCCACATCAATGTTTATAGCAGCACAATTCACAATAGCTAAACTGTGGAACCAACCTAGATGCCCTTCAGTAGAGGAATGAATAAAAAAATGTGGCATACATATACACAATGGAATATTACTCAGCAATAAAAGAGAATAAAATCATGGCATTTGCAGGTAAAAGGATGGAGTTAGAGAAGATAATGCTAAGTGAAGTTAGCCAATCCCCCCCCAAAAAAAATGCTGAATATTTTCTTTGATATTAGGAGGCTGATTCATAGTGGGATAGGGAGCGAGAGTATGGGAGGAATAGATAAACTCTAGGTAGGGCAGAGGGGTTGGAGGGGAAGGGAGGGGGCATGGGGTTATTAATGATGGTGGAATGTGGTGATCATTATTATCCAAAGTACACGTAAGAAAACACGAATTGGTGTGAATATACTGTGTATACATCCAGAGATATGAAAAATTGTGCTCTATGTGTGTAATAAGAATTGCAATGCATTCCACTGTCACATATAAATAAATAAAACTTTTTTAAAAAAAAGAATTTGACAATCTAATCCATGTGGGATATGCAGGATTAAATAGGGTCTTAGAATTTCTTTACTTCAGGAATTCTCAGAGTCTTTACTGGACTGCATGTGCACAGTACATGAACCAGAAGATGAAGGTGGGGCATTTAGTAATCTACCATAGATGGTAAACATTATTTTACAAATTTATTTGACTTTTTAGGGCAGGATTGGAGGGAACAGAGGCCAGAGCCAGAACTAGAATAAGGCAAATGAGACCTAGAGGGCCCCATATTTAAGAAAATATCCACTTGCAAAACACTTGTAAACTCTTGAGACCAAGTCACATTTGTATCCTAACAGCTGAGCATGTTAGCCACTGGAGAAGATGAGATAGGACGATTGCCAGACTCAGCAATTTAGTGAGACCTGCAGAAACTTAACAAGGACATGTCTCAAAACAAAAAAAATAAAAAAATAAAACGAGGACCTGAAAAGTAGCTTGGTGGTAAAGTGACCAGGGATTCAAAACTCACTACCAAAAAAAAAGTACCCCAATAGCCAGGTATGATGGTACACACCTGTAATCCAAGCTTCTTCGGAGGCTGGCAGGAGGATGGCAAATCTGAAGCCAGCACAGGAAACTTAGTGTGACCCTGTCTCCAATCAATCAATCAATCAATCAGGCTGGGGGTATAGCACAGTGGTAAAAGCCCCCTGGGTTCAATCTCCAGTACCACACATACAAAAAAATTGTACCTTAAGTATGTCACTTGCCTGCTCCCAGGCTCTGACCAGAAAGAATACCTCATACCATTAAGGAAACTAATGTTCCAAATACATGATTTGGGGAGCATTCTGCAATATGTAGCTACATTTCTGAATCTTTTTTTTTTTTTTTTTTTGAGTGAGGGTGTACCAGAGATTGAACCTAGGGGCACTTAAACCACACCCCAGCCCTTTTAATTTATTTTTTTTTAATTAGAGACAGGCTCTTACTAAGTTGCTTAGGGCTTTGCTAAGCTGCAGAGGCTGTCCTTGAACTTGTGATCCTGCTGCCTGAGCCACTGGGATGATAGGTGTGCACCATGATACTGGCTTCTAAATCCTCTTTTCTCATTTCACAGTGGTTCTGGAGTGGTGTCCCTTTCTGGCTCTGCCCCTGAGGCACAGCCTTCCACGAAGGTCTGGCCAAAAGCTATGGGACCTAGCTGGTGTTCTGAGCAGGTGAGGCTGCCCATTAGACCAGTTCAAGGAAAGCAAGCCCAAGTGGAACTTGTCTGTTTCCCACACCAGAAGGAGCTGCTCAAAGCTCGACCCCCTTTATTCTTTTTTTTTTTTTAAAGAGAGAGAGAGCGAGAGAGAAATTTTTTTTTTAATATTTATTTTTCAGTTCTCGGCGGACACAACATCTTTGTTGGTATGTGGTGCTGAGGATCGAACCTGGGTCGCACGCATACCAGGCGAGCGCGCTACCGCCTGAGCCACATCCCCAGCCCTCGACCCCCTTTATTCTTGAAAATCAGGGAGAGCCTGAGAAAGTCAGCAGAGGGTTCCCTAGCAACTAGGCCAGTGTTTGGCACCCAGATGTTGAATGAACGAAGAACAAACAAATGAATGAATGAACACAAGAGAAGCCAGAAGAGGCAAAGAAGCAACTGATAGGAATCAGGGAGGCCCCAGCCTCTGTCTAGAGTCCCTTTGCTGAGCCGGAAGTTCTGCTTAGGTCGGGGCTATTTTCCATTTGTACAGTCTCCTCATTAATGTCCCTCCCAATATAAAGTCCTGTTTGATCTTAAGAGTTAATGACTAAAGCAGGGTGGGGCAAAAAGAACAAACTGTTCAAGAAAGTGTGTACACTCTGCAAACTCACTTTCTTTCCCTCACCCATTTTCTGTCTTCTGGTTTCTTTAAATCCATGAAAAGAATCATTTTGAAGGGCTTATGGAGGCATAGTCCAGGGGTACTTAATATGCTCTGGGATTCAGTGTCTTGGCCCCTCCTTTTTTCTTGAAGTGAAAATACTTCAGGGTAAAAACAATCTAAATAAATATAGTAAAAATATATGGCTTTTAAATACTACATTGGCGTGATAACCATGTCCATTCAGGTGACATGCTGTACTATGACATAACAAACAAAGCTTCAAATGATATTGGCCAAATTATATTGTTATATTGTGTACATGTACAAATATTTTATAATGCATCTCACCAATAAAAATATGGGAAAAATAATAAAAATAAAGATGAAAAAAAATCAATAAAGTTTTGTTTGGTAGTTGATCTAATTAGACTCTGTTATAAGCAACAGATATTAAAATAGTTCTATGTCATCACCCCATTCACGAAAGAATAAACAGCCAAAAGAACCCATTTCCTATTTCTAGAATTAAAATGGTCACTGTATTCACTAAATATCTACACGCTCCCTGGGCAATCATGGGGTTTCCTGAGAATTGGCACCAGGAACTTAACACTCCAGGTCCAAGAGCTGAAAAGATCTTTTCTGTGTTTCTTAGGATTCCGTCTGGCAGGTAAGTGGACACCAGGTCTGCCTTGTCCTGTGAAATGCTGGACTCTTCTTGCCCCTCTTACATTTTTCAAGTGTCCCTTCTCTTTTGCCACCTTTGCATTTCCTTAGATGAGACCCTTGCAAGAAATGTTATTCTTCCTCTCCTTGAAGACTGCACAGTTCCACTAGCTTTGCAACATACTCCTCATTTCCATAATCAACTGGTTGATCCCTGGGGATCTATGCAACATACCAAGTCCTTAAAGTCACTGAACCTTAACCTCCAAACTGCAGACCGGAAGGTCACAACTGTCGATTCCATACATTGCTCCTACATTTCATTGAACTATCAACAAACCCCATGCAGTGTTAAAGGTGATTGAGTTTAACTTATTTTTTTGTTTTTTGGTACTGGGGACTGAACCCAGGGGCACTCTACCACTGAGCGACAAACCCAACTCTTTTTATTTTCTATTTTGAGACAGGGTTTTGCTAAGTTAACTGAAAATCTCACTAAGCTGGTGAAGCTGGCCTCAAATTTGCAATCTTTGTGTCTTGCCTCCCAAGTTTCTAGGATTGCAGGTGTGTACCACCTCACCCAGCTAATTAAGCTTAACCTGTAACCATTGTCAAACACCATCCAAGTGTTAATTAACCACTAAGAAAACGCCAGCCAGGTTTGGTGGCACATACCTGTAATCCCAGCTACTAGGGAGGCTGAGGCAGGAGGATCACAATGTGAGGCCAGCTTGGGCATTGTAGTAAGACTCTTGATTTCAAAATAAAAAGGTCTGGAGCGTAATTCAGTGACAGTTCCTTTGGGTCAATCTCCAGTAATTAAAAAAAATAATAAGTAAAAATTTTAAAAAGAAATAATCCAGCCCTTGGGTGCCACTACAGTCTCTTCCTGTGCCTCTCATCCTATAATTGTGACTCTTGAATCACACTGGTCTTAAATCTGGTCCTGAAACAGGCCGTGGTCTTCACTCCTCTTGTCTAGATTTCGTCTGTCTCAAAACCTTGCTCAGTTCCATCATGTCCAGGAATGAAGAAATCTTCTTTATTTGTCTACTTATTTACTGTCTACCTTCCCCTCAAGGAGAAGGAGAATGGAGGGTCATGTTTGTATCTCCAGTACCAAATACGGAGCTAAATGCAGTGGGGCATTTGTGAGGGGCTGAGTTGTACCCTCTCCACTTCCAATTCCATTGTCAAACCCCTAACCCCCAGTGTGGTGCTGTTTGGGTTTTGGGGGGAGGGTGGAAGGAGGGTGGAGGAGGCTTTGGCAGGTGGTTAGGGTTAGATGAAGTCATGATGGGACTGGTATCTTCATAGGAAGAGAGACACCAGCATTCCCTTCTGCCAGGTAAGAAGAGGGGAAGGTGCCCCCATGCAACTATAGGACAGAAGACATGGCTCTGTGGTAAAGGGCTTGCCTACCATGGGCAAGACCCCAGGTGCCATTCCCAACACCACAGGAAGAAAGAGAAGGTGGAGGGGGCAAGGAGGGGAAGATAGAAGGAAAGACAGAGAGGAAAAAAGAAGAGTTAACTGTGTTTTGCAATGAGAATGAGTGGTTCTAGATGACATTTCTTAATGTCCATTGGTCAGAGTTTCATACTCTGTTGGGCCATTGTGATATGGAGCTTGATTAAACATGACTCGTCTATTTTTCTTTGCTACCCTTATCGTATATCCCTATTAGTACTAAATGGTATTGAAAGGTACATCCAGGCAAAGTCCATGTGCACAGCTGGCCACCAGATCAGACATCTTCATTAACTTAGCTTATCTGTCAAATAGCTTTTTTTTTTTTTAATCATTGGTCAACTGTAATTGTTTGAATTGTTCAGAAGTTTTAACACTGAATTGTTCAGAGAGTTCTGAACACCTCCTTGGAACTGTGTGAGCCTTTGTAAAACGATTTTATACAGGCTAAATCGAAAAATGAATATATTTTCTTCTAAAACTCTAAGAAATAATACTTCAAAAATGGGTTTGAGCTGAGCACATGGTACACCCTATAATCACAGCAGCTTGGGAGCTGAGGCAGGAGGATTGAAAGTTTGAGGCTAGCCTCAGCAACTTAGAAGACCCTAAGCAACTTAGCAAGACCCTGTCTCAAAAAAAAAACTTTTTAGTCCTCAGGATAATGTATTTTCATATAGCCCTGAACTAAAACTTAAAATTTCCTTGTTTACTTTTAAAAAAACTATTAGTTATTCTAGGCAACCACATAAGCTGGGAAAGGTCAAAGAAATGCTGGGAAGTGATACTGACCAAATTATGTTATTATATTGTGTGCATGTATGAATATGTAACAACAAATCCCATCTTTATGTACAACTATAATGCATGAATTTAAAAAAAATGTGTGTGGGGGGGTCAATTTTACCTTTTTCTGGGCAAAAAGTTAGGACTCCTAAATTGTTTCCTTGATGATGGTCCCAAACAGCAATTAACAATTTATATAGACTTACCCAGTCTTAGAACCCAAGTTCATCTTTAGTACATTTTGCAGAGAAAAGTCTATTGATGCTACTGATGTCTAAACTACATCCATGTGACTAAATGCTCAGACAGGCTAAGCAATTAGTAGCATTACATTAATAAAAATAAACAGTAGTCACAAACATAAATTGAGTCATTCTTATATGCTAGGCACAGTAAACAGTATGTTAAATGAAAAACTGAATTCTACCTTCACAATGGCTCTCTGAGTAGACACTACTGTCACTCTATATTACAGATGAGCCAACTAAATCTTTAAGTAAGAAGTGGAGGCTGATCAAGAATACTAACACCATTGCCAGGTGTGGTAGCACATGCCTGTAATCCCGTAGACTTTGGAGGCTGAGGCAGGAGAATTGCTAGTTTAAGGCCAGCCTTAGCAACGTAGCAAGGCCCTAAGCAACTTAACAAGATCCTGTCTCAAAATAAATTAAAAGGGCTGGGGGTGCTGGGTTGTGGCTCAGTGGTAGAGCACTTGTCTAGCATGTGTGAGGCACTGGGTTCACTTCTCAGCACTGCATATAAATAAATAAGGTCCACTGACAACTAGGAAGATATTTTAAAAAGGGCTGGGGTTGTAGCTCAGTAGAGTGCTTGCCTAGTATGTGTGAGGCACTGGGTTAGATCCTCAGCATCACATAAAAATAAATAAAAATTAAAGGCATTTTGTCCATCTACAACTACAAAAAGTAATTAAATATATATACATATATATAAAAGGGCTGGGGATGTGGCTCAGTGTTTGAACACCCCTGGGTTCAATCCTTGGTACAACAACAAGAACAAACTAACACTGTTGACAATGACTGAATAAACTTGGTTTCAGTGCTTAAGAGAACAAATTATTTTCTAGTTAAAATGCCCTTGTTTGTAGGGAGAGAAATGATGATTTTGAATAATTTTTACTTATTAAACAGTTGCCCTAAGAGAAAAGAATGTGATGACATAACAACTTACTTCAGGTTACTTATAGTTTAGAGGTCATAAAATTGCTATTTCTACGAGAGTATGATCTTGAAATTTTTGTTCATACAGTATATATTTGGTAGATATTAGACACTCAGGAAATGTTTTCAATTAAATAAATGAAGGAAGCCCCTCACATTTTCTTTAATTGGATGTGGCCGAATCATCAGACTCCCCTGCTCTTTGTATTTCTTTGAGTGGTAAAGTTGCATTCAATAAAATCTTTATCCTCATCTAGATTTCTCCATGTGTCTTCCTAACACAGGATGAGGTGATTTGGACCTTCATCATCTCTGTCTGAGATTAGGATGGCACAGACAAGCACACACAATGAAGGAAAATTTATTCTCTCTTCTGTGGATTGGATTTATTCATTAGTAGATAACATGGGACTGGTAGTTAATATCAGAGCTCTACAGTCCAAATTGCTAAGTCTCTTTTGGTGAAAAGCAAACAAATGTGGTTATTGGAAGGTAAACAGGGGTGGTGGGATTTGGGCGCTAATTTATAACCACTCCATGAGTATTTTCTGCAGTCGTCAGTGCCACCAGTAGTCTATTTAAATAGCCAGACTCTGGGGTTCCCTAATGCCACCCAAGCCTCTCTATCCTTTTCCCATCCTTCCCTCCCTACAGAAGTCAGAGGGCAGAGCTGTCAAAGGCCTGGTTTTGTATGGCCACAAACTGCCCAGCATCAGCTCCCACTACAAAATAAACTTAAACCCCCACCTGAGAAGGCAGTCTGAGATAAGACAAGTATGGTGGCACATACCACCTATCCTCCTGGCAGCTCGGGAGGCTGAGGCAAGAGGATTGTGTGTTCAAAGCCAGCCTCAGCAACTTAGCAAGATGCTGACTCAAAATGAAAGATTAAAAAAAAAAAAAAAGGCTGGGGATGTGGCTCAATAGTTAAGCACCTCTGGGTTCAATATTCCCAGCCCAAAAGACAGATGAATAAATAAAAGAAGGCAGTCTGACAGGCTGCCTCTCCTAGATTTCTTCAACACTAAACCCGCAGTATTCTTTGCATGACTGCCAGCCACATTCTAGCTACCTCCAGTTCTGCACTATTGGTTTTCTTTGGTCAATATGATGAAAATCTTTCCTGTGTTCCCTTGACACTAAAAACTCTTCTTAGCACAAAGGGATTGAGTTCTATGGCTATGATCCACCTAAAAATGAAGGCTGGCATGCTCTAGGACATTGCTGGTCAGTCACGTGTCATTAGCACTATCTGAGAGTTTGTTAGAAATGCAGAAGCTTCAGCCCAACCCTAGTTCTACTGAGAAAGAACCTGAATACTATATGAGAACTGCTGTCCTAAGAGGCAGAGTGGGGAGTGGGATGTTGTCCAAAGAAAGCAGCACATTGTAGCCCACAATCCATTCTGTGAAAATAAAAGCCACCTTGCCTTAATCTGTGTTTGTGTGTGTGTGTTAGCACTTCTGCACTACACAACAAAATCCTCATTTTTTTTTTCCTTTTTAAAATCCCTGTGCTCACCTCTAATCCCAGTGGCTTGGGAGGTTGAGGCAGGAGGATCCTGAGTTCAAAGCCAGCCTCAGCAACTTGGCAAGGCCCTAAGCAAGTTAGCAAGAACCTGTCTCTAAATAAAATATTTTTAAAAGGGGCTGGGGATATGGCTCAGTGGTTAAGTGTCCCTGGGTTCAATCCCCAGTGCCAGACACACACACACACACACACACACACACACACACACACACACACCCTGTGCTGGCCTCAGCTTTAAAATTTGAAGCTCTGATGTGATTGGTCTCTTCTTTCTGATTCCCACATACCTTTCATTTCTAAGAGGCTGTCATCCATCCATCCGTCTAGGGCATTTCTATCTGAATCAGATGGATAGGGTTCCAAGGGACCACTGTTCTCTAACAACCAAAACAAGGCAGGTAAGCTCAAAATAATTGCTTTTTAAAACCCATCAAGAGCAGGGTCAAGCCTACATGAACTGAACTCAAGAGAGCAACAAGTTCTCTGCAGGAGGGGAGACACCCAGGGTCATTTTGTGATGGCAGACGAAGAATTTGTGACCATCAGGTGAGGACTTAACTGAAATGGTAACAAACTCCTAGGCTGAGGAGCCCCCACCTACGTGAGCACGCACCTCTCTGCCTGCCTGTGCAGGAGTTGCCCATCAGTGCTGAGGGCAGGAAAGAAGGGCTCAGGAAGACTCTGTGAGGCATTTGGGGTTCTCACAGAGTCCAGAGAGAAGCCAAAGCTGGGGGAGTGAGGGCTGAGGGAGCTCTTCAGAGATGCAGAGAGCAGGGACAAAGGGCAAAAAGCAATAAAAAAGGCTATCAGCTGGGCTGTGAGCAGGATGAGATCTCTCACTGTCTTGAAACCTGTCAGCTCAGTTTTGAAGTCCAGGCAGATCTCAAGAATCTCACCCATGCTGAGGTCCCAGACTCTGCCTAAGGCAAAGCATTAATCCCACCCTCAAAACAGCTGAAAGCGAGTGATAGGATTTCATTCTTTTTCATAGCTGAATAATATTCCGTTGTATATATAAACCACATTTTCTTTATCTGTTCATCTGCTGATGGACACCTTAGATGATTTTGTAACTTGGATATTGTCAATAGTGCTGTAATTCAGCCATAAAAGACTATAAACCTTGTCAGTATTAACCCAACTATTATGCATAAAATTTAAGCTCTAATAAAAAGGACTATACTCCTGTCATTTGTGGCAACATGGATAGAACTGGAGAAGATTATGTAAATGAAATAAGTCAGGCAAAGAAACACAAGTACTGCAAGACCTCTCATGTGGAAGCTGAAAACACTGATCTCATAGAACTATCAGGTAGAATAGTGGTGACTTGAGCTGGGAAGAGCAGGAGCAGAGAAAATAGAGCTAGGGAGGATAATGAGTGCAAGATTACAGTTGCACAGGAGGAGTAAGTTCTCGTGTTCTACAGCATGGCGGGGTGAATGGTCACAGAAAAATACTGTGTGTGTGCTCATGTGTATGTAAGAGACAGAGAGAAAGAGATAAAATAGGATGATTTTTTAAATGCAACATAGCCAAAGTGAGACAGCACACAGTAGGAGCAGAAACAAAGAATAACTAAGATAAGTAAAACTTACACACCAATATGGGTTCAATAAGCCCAAATTTAAACCAATAATAATGATTCTATCAAACATAAATACAGTAATCCCTTTAATTAAAAAGTAGAGATTAAGCTGGGTGCAGTGGCACATGCCAGTAATCCCAGTAGCTCAGGAGGCTGAGGTAGGAGGATCACAAGTTCAAAGCTAGCCTCAGCAACTTAGAAGGCCCTAAGCAACTCAGCAAGACCCTGCCTCAAAATAAAACATAAATAAGGGGGCTGGGGATGTGGCTCAAGCAGTAGCGTGCTCGCCTGGCATGCGTGCGACCCGGGTTCGATCCTCAGCACCACATACCAACAAAGATGTTGTGTCCGCCGAGAACTAAAAAATAAATATTAAAAATTCTCTCTCTCTCTCTTTCTCTCTCTCTCTCTCTCTCTCTCTCTCTCTCTCTCTCTCTCTCTCTCTCTCTCTCTGTCACTCTTTAAAAAAAACATAAATAAGGGCTAGGGTTGTGTGGCTCAGCAGTTAAGTGACTCTGAGTTCAATCTCTGGTATGAAATTTTAAAAAGTATAGATTATATTCAGGCCGGGTGGTGCACACCTGCAATTCCAGCAACCTGGGAGGCTGAGGCAAGAAGACTGCAAATTCAAGACCAGCCTGGGTAACTTAGCAAGCCCCTGACACAAAATTAAAAAAAAATTAAAATAACTGGGGATATAGCTTAGTGATAGAACACCTCTGAGTTTAATCCCTAGTACCAGAGAGAGAGAGAGAGAGAGAGAGAGAGAGAGAGAGAGAGAGATTGTCAGCTTAAAATCAATGCAAAATCCAACAATATGTTATTTCTGAATACAAAAGTCAATATAGGAGCTGGGTATGTAGCTCAGCAGTGAAGCACTTACCTAGCACATATGAGGTAAGCACTTACCTTCACTATGAGATCTGGGTTTGATCATTAAAATAAATAAATAAAATAAAGGTATTGTGTCCATCTCCAATTAATTTTTTTATTTAAAAAATTCAAATATAAAGTCACAGGTTGAAAGTATAAGGGTAGACAGAAAAAAGTATACTACACAAACATGAAATATAAAAAGCAGGCTGGGGTCGTGGCTCAGTGGTAGCACGCTTGCCTAGCATGTGTGAGGCACTGTGTTCACCACATAAAAATAAATGAATAAAAATAAAGGTTCATTCACAACTAAAAAAAATATATATTAAAAAAATAATTTCATCTCACTCCAGTTAGAATGACAGCCGTTAAGAATACAAACAACAATAAGTGTTGGCAAGGATATTCGGGGAAAGGCACACTCATACATTGCTGGTGGGACTGCAAATTAGTGCGCCCAATCTGGAAAGCTATAGGAGATTCCTTGGAAAACTAGGAATGGAACCAATAGTTGACCCAGCTATCCCACTCCTCAGCTTATACCCAAAGAACTTAAAACAGCATACTACAGGGACACAGCCACATCAATGTTTATAGCAGTACAATTCACAATAGCTAAACTGTGGAACCACCCTAGATGCCCTTTAGTAGATGAATGGATAAAGAAAATGTGGTATATATACACAATGGAATATTACTCAGCATTAAAAGAGAATAAAATCATGGCATTTGCAGGGAAAGGGATGGAGTTGGAGAATATCACGCTAAGTGAATTAAACCAATCCCAAAAAACCCAAATTCCGAATGTCTTTTCTGATATAAGGAGGCTGATTCATAATCGGGATGGGGCGGGCAGCATGGAAGGAATAGACAAACTTTAGAGAGGGAAAGGAGAGGGATGGGGGTAGGAAAGATAGTGGAATGAGATGGACATCATTACCCTAAGTAAGTATATTAAGACACGAACAGTGTGACTCTACTTTGTTTATAACCTGACATGAAAAATTGTGCTCTATTTGTGTAATATGAATTGAACTGCATTTCGCTGTCATATATGACTAATAAGAATAAATAAAATTTTAAAAAGCAGGTGTAGTTATCAAAGTAGACTTCAAAATAATTATATTACTGAAGGTTAAAAAAGGAGAAAAGTATTAATGATAAAAACATTAAGAACATGTATAAATCAAAAATGTATATGCAACTAATAATAGAACTTCAAAATGTATAAATCAAAAGTTTACAGACATGGACAAATCTACCACTGGCTGCAGAGATTTTAACTCTCAGTAAGATGAGATAAATGGACAGTAACTCTCAGTAACTGATGAGTAAATGGACAAAATATAGTTAGAGCTACATTATATTTTAGCAACACTATCTACCAACTTGGTCCAATTAATTTTATAAAATAATATACCAACAACTGTAGAATATACATTCTTTTAAAACTCATCAGGAACATTCTTCAAGATAGACTGTATGATGGGTCATGAAAGAGGTTTTAAGGGCTAAGGGTATAGATCAGTAGTACAGCATGTGCTTAGCATGCATGAGACTCCAGGTCCCAACCCCAGCACCATATGGGGTACAGGGAGGGAGAAGTTTTAATAACTGTCAAAGAATTAAACTCTAAGAGTGTATCTTCTGAATCAATACTAACAAATTAGAAATCAATAATAAAAAGGATACCTGGTACTACAGACCTATTTGAAAAACAGCTATAATGAAAAGTAATGACGATACTAAATGATGGCAGGGATACAGAGAAACAAGATCTGTCACACATTGCAATGGGCAGTGTGAAATGGTACAGTTACTTAAGCAAAGTTTGTCAGTTTCCTAAAAAATTAAAAATACTTTGCTCATTGACCTAGTAATTAAATGTACCCCTAAGTGTCAAAGAGAAAGAAAAACAATTACAAAACTCCCTGATGTCCACAGGAAAACATGTACACAAATGTTCACGGCAGGGTTATTGCTAATATCCCAAAACTGCAACAACCTGAATGTGCTTAAGTGGATGAATGATTAAACAAACTGTGGTATATCTATAAAATGGAATACTAATCAATGATGAAAAAGAAACTTACTATGTATGCCCAATTACTATATTTACACAATTACTCAGATAAATCTCAAAAGACTTACGCTAGGTGAAAAAAATATAAATCTCAAATGCTTATAAACTATATGATTCTATTTATATAATATTCTTTAAATAAAAAATTACAGACATGGAGAACAGATTTGTGATTGCTAAGGGTTAAGAATAAATATGACTATAAAGGGATAGCATGAGAAAATTTTGTTGTGAAAGAAAAATTCTGCGTTCTGATTATGGTATTGGTTATACTAATCCTATTAAAATATTAGCAAGAATAGGGCTGGAGTTGTGGCTCATCGGTAGAGCACTCGCCTAGAAAATGTGAGGCCCTGGGTTTGATCCTCAGCACCACATAAAAATGAATAAAATAAAAGTATTGTGTCCAACTAAAAAATAAATATTTAAGAAATATTAGCAAGAATAGTTAAAGAAGGAAAAATAAGCTAAATCTAAAATGTACACAGTAATGCAAGGAACCTAAAATAGCCAAACCAATCTTTAAAAGGAAAAAGCTGAAAGATTTGCACTAGTTGATTTCAAGATTTCTATAAAGCCCCAGTAATCAAGAAAGTGTGGTATTAGCAATGCCTAGGCAAATACACCAAGGGAAGAAAATAGAAAGTATATAAGTAGAACCACATATGTATGGTGGATTTTCAACTAAGTCATAAAGTCAATCCAACTGGAAGGGAAAGCCTCTTTAAACATTGCTGAAACAAAACACTAAATCTTAACTCTTTTTCACTCCACAAACAAAAATTATTTCAAGGTAGATCACAGACCTAAATATAAGAATTATATCTATAGTCGGGTATGGTGGCACATGCCTGTATATCCAGCAGCTTGGGAGGCTGAGGCAGGATCTCAAGTTCAAAGCCAACCTCAGCAACTTAATGAGGCCCCAACCAACTTAGTAAGACTCTGCTCAGAATACAAAAATATAAATAAATAAGAAGGGCTGGAGATATAGCTCAGCAGTTAAGCACCCCTGGATTCAATCCCTTGTACCAAAAAAAAAAAAAAAAAATCATACCTATAAAGCTCATAGGAAAAAACATAATGGAATATTTTTTACTTCAGTCATCCCCAAGTTTTTGAAAAAGATGAATACACTTACATATACACATACTGTAAAGAAAATATTGACAAACTGAACTTTATAAAAATTTAAAATTCTAATTATAAAAGATAAACAATAAAATCATGTTGCTGACCAAGTACTTGTATGTAAGGAACACAAATCAACAATAAAATAAAATATCCAAATTGCAGGATATGAGGTCAATATAGATAAATGAATTATATTTCTATATACAACATTTTTTAAAAGGTAAATAATCCAATTTAAAAACCAAGCAAAAATTTGGACAAATACTTCACAAAAGAAGACATACTAAGGACCACTTAGCACCTAAAAAGGTGCTCATCTTCATTAATATGCAGGAAAATGCAAAATAAAGCCATAATCAATACCATTTCAGACCCATTAGAATGCTCAAAATAAAATATGAAAATCTGTCAAGACTAATGTTGTTGAGGATGTGGAGCAATTGGAAACTTTGTATATTGTTGTTAGTATTGTAAAATGGTAACACCCCTTTGGTGATCTGTTTGGCAAATTGTAATAAAGTCAAACATATATTTAACCTATGACCCAAGAACTCCACCCCTGATATTTAGCCAAGAAAACGTACATTCACAAAGACTCCTATAGGGACGTGAACTGCAGCCTCATTCCTAATCATCCCAAACTGGAAACAAACCAAATACCCATTCAGTAGAGACTAGGAAAACAAGTTGTGTTAAATGCATACAATAAAATATACTCAATAATAATATTAATAATAGATGAATTTCTAATATAGGCAACAATGTAGAAGAATCTCAAAAAACATGAAGCAACAGAAATTTTGCTCAAAAGAATACATTCAGGCAAGTCGAGGAGGCACATGCCTATAATCCCAGCAGCTTTCGAGGCTGGGGAAGGAGGATCCCCGCCAGTCTTGGCAACTTAACGAGACCCTCTCTAAATAAAATATAAAAAAGGGCTGGGGATATAGCTCAATGGTTAAGCACCCCTGAGTTCAACCCCTGGTACAAAAAAACAAAAAGCATTCAGCTGGGTATTGAGGTGGGAATCTGTGACCTGGGAGGCCCAAGCAGGAGGCTCGTTGAGTGCAAGGCCAGCCTAGGCAATTTAAGTGAGCTCTGTCTCAAAATATAAAAACTAAATGGGGGCTGGGGTTGTGGCTCAAGCGGTAGCGTGCTCGCCTGGCATGCGTGCGGCCCGGGTTCGATCCTCAGCACCACATACAAACAAAGATGTTGTGTCTGCCGAGAACTGAAAAATAAATATTAAAAAAATTCATTTCTCTCTCTCTCTCTCTCTCTCTCTCTCTCTCTCTCTCTCTCTCTCTCTCTCTCTCTCTCTCTCTCTCTCCCCTCTTTCTTTAAAAAAAAAAAAAACTAAATGGTCTGGATATGTCACTAAGGGGTAGAACATTCCTGGTACTATAATAAATGAACGGGGAAGAAAGATTTATTTTGGCTTACGAACTCAGGGGTTCCAGGCCATGATTGGCAGGCCCCTTGCTTTGGGCCTGTGATGAGGAAAAACATCATGGCAGGGAGCCTGGAGTAAGCTGAGCTTAAGAGTAGGGATCCTCACTAATATGTCTATCAAGGGCACGCCCCCAATTACCTAACTTCCATTCACTGGACCCCGCCTCTGAAGGGTACCACACCTCCCAATAGCCCCAGGGGCCGGTGATCAAGCCTTTAGCAGGTAACCACTTAAGATCCACACTTTAACAGGAAATGTCTGTGAAGATACACACATTGACCAAAATTCATGAACCCTACATATAAGATCTTGTATTTTACTGGACGTTTATCTCTCAATAAAGTAAACATAGAGTTTGTTTTGTTTAAGGAGCAAAGAATGAGGAGGTTGATTCTATATATAGAACAAATGATAGGAATTTACAGATGCTTTCCTAGACAGAGACATCTACATCCTTGAATCCACCCAGGGCTCACTTAACATTTTTTCTGAGTGGTTTAGAAGATGTTCAAATGTGCAGACACTACTCATCTCTTGCTTGTGGGGGCAAAAAATGAGAACTCAATCCCTATTGAAGAGCAAATTTTCAAACTGCAAGTCGGGATCTATTGGATTGGAAGGTTGTGAAATCAACTTTGCACATCAAGACCAGAATATCGTTCTCTTAATAAAATAGATTAGATTAGAAAAATATATTAATGCATATGCCAAGGGGAAGTATTGTTTGTAAGCTTTTTGTCTGGAATGCTTTGGACTGTTTTTTTCCTAAGTGGTTTAAAAACATTTTTAAGTGAGTAATGGTTATTTAGGACTGCTGGTATGAGGGTCATGGTAGCTTATTGCTATAGCCCAACTAAGTCTTGGCTGCTCTATGCATAAGGCAGGCTGACACACACATGTCATAATACACTGTATTTCTTACTATGATCTGTCATTTTAAAAATCAGAGGCTCCATAAACTGGCAAAAAGTGAGCAAAATCTGAGCAAGTGAGGTGTACATACTGTGAGGGGATCATGAACTCCAACCTGTGTGGGGAAGACCCAGGAGTTACCGCAGACAGCAACAACATAGACTCTTACTAATATACAACATCAGACCACCAACATGCTGATCCCCACTGGGAAGAAAAAGAGAAATACTCATGCTTCCCTTATAGAAAATTACATTTTTTCCGTACTTGGAAGAAATAAAACATCAGGGAGGGCTGCAAAATGGTAAGATAACCAAGGGCAGGTGCTCAGTTACACCACTCCAGAGGGTCTCTCTCGTGGACTGCAGTATGAACAGCTCTCTCTGGAGTTGAGCACTACACAACCCATATAGCCCTACAAGACAGCCAGAAGTATAGCGATTAATAGCACAAACTTTGAAGTCCAACAAACCTGAGGTCTTATCCCAGATTATGCAATCTGGGGCACACTATTTAACCTCCCTGAGCCTCAATTTTCCAAAGGGTATGAGTTACATACCACTAGGACCTAGTTCAGTGCCTGAGGCAAAGTGGCTCTCAATAAATATATATGTTAAGTGAACTGAGCTAATACTAGTACCAACCACATAAAGTGGTGATAAGGAATGAATAAATTATCATGCACAAGGATTTTAGCATGCACGCAATCTAAAAACTAGCACGTGGTAAACCCTAAAGTATCTATAAAAGATTATATACTGAAATAGTGAGATTCTTCAGATGGAAAGATACTCGCTGGGAAGGAATTATGTTGTTTAATTTTTTTAAAAAGCAGTAAACTATAGAGAGAAGAACAGATTTTTAAAATAAGAAGAAATCAGGACATGGTAGGATGGGGATAGTTCTTGAAACTTGAGAGTATATTTAGAACGAATAAAAAGTAGGAAATGCCGTGTTTTATTATTTACAGATGCAAAACAAGTGAGAGCAAAACGTCTTGATAAATTCAAAGACTTCAGAATGATATTGTCATGAGTCACTCAAGCAGAAATGGTGGCATGGGGGGGTGACAGCAGAGGGGGACATAAATCCTTTTCTCTTCCACAGCTTATTTCGTAGCAGAACTTCGGTTTTGACGCAGTCATGACAACTCCTCATGTTTATTAAAGTCGTGCAATAGAGCAGGTTACCCCAGGCTGAAGCACATACCCAGGGTGGACTCCAGTCCCCTCTCTGCCTCTGGTCTTACTGCCCACCTGGCAGGACGAAGGTGGGACACATTTATTTCCTCCAGAGAGATGGCTGATAACAAGCCAGCAAAAGTCGGCTCTAGGGAGGGAAGGATCTCTAAGCCCCGAAGTGAGGTCACCCCAGTTAGCAGTTAGAAATTGAGGCACATTTCACACTTGCTAATGGGTTTGACGCTTGTGAAACATAAACAGGAAGTGGAAGCTCTCCAAAGTGATCTGAAGGAAACACACTCCCTGTTTGGTAAACCTGTGAATCCCAATTCTCCACGTTGTCAAAGACACTGTCAATTAAGACTGATCCCCAGCAAAGTGCGCCCGATGCCAGTCCTCGCCCAGTCCCAGCAATGACCTCATTTTTCTCCCAATGTTTCCCACAGCCAGGTCACTCAGCAACGGGGTGACTGACCCGAAGCGAAGCGTAGTGGGAAAGGTTTACAGTCATCTCTCAACTCCCCGAACTCGCAGGGCAGGAGAGCGCAGAGGTCAGTGAAATCCCCAGCCAGGCCTTATTTTAGTCATGAATTTCCACTGGCTCCCTCCTCTGACAGTATCAAAGCTGCTCACATCGCAGGATTGGAGTTTCAGCTGTTTTCTCTGCTCCAAGTCACAAAGACCGGACTTTTCCTGGGAAGGTAGGTAGAGGCCTCCGGAGGCCTAAGTGAGATCTTAGAGACCTGGGGCCTCTAGAGGAGGTCTTTTTGCCCCAAGTTCTGGGTTAACTGCTCCCCCTTGTACCTAAGCACTTTGGTAAATGTCAATTAAAAACAAAACGACAAAAAGCACCTTTTCCTCTTTTTATTTCCTGCTAGCCAGGGGCCCTTATGTATTTTTTCCCAGGGCTGCCTTCTCCTCATTGTCCTATCTATCCTTCCCTGGGGTTTCTGTAAGTTCAAGGACAGGATCCCTGTTTGATCCACCGGGCACTACGCCTAACACGGGGTAAGGGACCCAATAAAAGTGTCGACTGAATGAATGCGAAGATTTCACTGTGATAGGTGGAGAGTTTTCTTCCTGCTTGTTTTTCTCTTCCCTTCTTTCTTCCCTTCCGCAACAGACCGAAAAACAGCGCCACCGAAGTTCGTGGCAGCAGAATGACGACTGACCTCGGCTGGCACGCCACCTTCCTGGGGTCTCAGCTCGGGCCAGCGCGGTGGGGCTCCCAGTCCGTGGCACTGCGGCCCAAGACTGGCCACGTGAAGAGTCACGCCCCGCGCTGCTGCAGGGCAGGCGCCGCCGCCGCGGTTGTGTAACGCTGCAGCCGGAGGGGAGGCGACCCGGACGCCTCTGCTTCAGAGGGGGCAGAGAGAGGGAGGGAACGCTAGGCACAGCGCCCGGTATCTTTCTGTGCTTGACTGGCCAGGGTGGGTAGGGGCAGAGGGGCACCCACGGGGGGGGGGTGCACAAGTGGGTGCCTGTCTGCCCGCAGGCTGTGCCCAGGAGCTGAGCTCCAGGGGAGCAAAGGGCCCGTGGCTCACACCCTCGGCGGTCAGGTGCGCGCGGCGTGCTAGGCGGCGGCCTCGGCTGCCCCTGCGCTTGGCCGCCAGCCCGCTTCCCATGGGGTGACATCCGCCCCGCCCCTCGGTCCCTCCCCAAGGCGGGCAATTCCTGGACACGGGGCTGAGCGGTGGGGGCAGGGAAGCCGGGACGGAAAGAAACCCCAGCCTCTGGGGATGGCAGAGGGGCCGGGCGACTCCCTCCGCTGTGCGCCGGTTCCTCCGAGCGGGCTGGGCGGGGGAGGAGGAAGAGGGTTGGGCTGAAGCAAGCGAGGGGATATTCCTCTCCCGGCTTGAGTCAGACGCGGGCGGATCCGTCCTCCCCCGTTCCCTCCCAGGAGACGGGAACTTACTTCATTTCCCTGGGGCAGGTTCGCCCACGTTACCAACTCTCCCCCTCCCCCAGCTCCCCGGTTTCTTCCAGCTTCAGCGCCCCCCACCCAGCTGGGCAGGACCCAGGCTGCGCTGCCACCCCCTCTTCGGGGAAAGGAGGCCGCAGCCGCAGACACCTGGGGGCCAGGGCTGGGGGTGGGGGCTCCCTCGCAGCCAGCCAGAGCGTTGTCCAACACGTGAGACTCATGTGATGTAGCCGGGGGAGGGCGGGCAGGTCGCTCCTTCCCTCCCCGGCAGCGGCCAGACGTGCCTGGAGTCACAGGGTAGAACACGTAGCTCCAACCCACCCACTCGCTCCCATTTAACCCAGTCCGCAGCCTCTCCATTACTCCTCGGCTCGTCCCCCCACACACACTCCGCCCTAACTGCTCCCCCCGTTCCCTCCCGCCTCCCTGCCCGCCCCACTTCTCATTCACTTGGCTCGCACGGTGCAGACAGCGCAGGGAGCACACACCGCCAGTCTGTGCGCAGAGCCGGGAGCCAGAGGCCGCGAGGACACCCGGCCATGCACGCCCCCAACTGAAGCAACACCTCAAAGCCGCAGCTCGCAGCAGCTCTGTGCATTTCAGGGAACTCAGGCTCAGAGAAACCTCTGCGGAGAGACCCTCGAAGCCTGCTTCAGGACAGTCTTCAGCCCGACGCTCCGCTAAGTGCAGACAGGAGCGCACAGTGGCCCCGGATCGCCGCGCCATGGAGCGGATCCCCAGCGCGCAACCACCCCCTGCCTGTCTGCCCAAAGCACCAGGACTGGAGCACGGAGACCTACCAGGGTAAGTTTGCATTCTCTGGCCCCTTCAAGCCTCCACTCCAGCCCTGGGTCCTGTGCCTTTCACTCAGCTGCTGCGGGCGCCTCCGGGGACTCTACGCCCGTCAGGGCGCCTGCAGCCAGTGCGCACGGAAAGTCACGACCCTTCTTGGCTCTCTCCCTGCAGAATGGATTTTGCCCATATCTACCAAGTGTACAAGTCGAGGCGGGGAGTAAAGCGGAGCGAGGACAGCAAGGTAAGTGCACCCCTGGGGACCCCGCGCCGAAGTCCCTAGCTGCCCGCTAAGTTTCCAAGAAAAGTTTTCTTGCTTTGAGGTTGGCGGGGGAGATGCAAACTGTGGGTTCGGTGCCACTACTTAAGTGACTTGGAAAAGAAGGGGCAGAAGGTGGTTCTGGGTTCGACTCTGCTCCTTAACCAGACTTTTTTCATTTAGGCGGGGTGTGGAGGAAGGGAGGTTTCGCATCCCCTTGCCCACCGCCTTTTCGTGCGCTTTGCAGGAGACCTACAAACTGCCGCACCGGCTCATCGAGAAAAAGAGACGTGACCGGATTAACGAGTGCATCGCCCAGCTGAAGGATCTCCTACCCGAACATCTCAAACTTACAGTAAGTGAGAAGCTGGCCTCTGTCCAATGTAGCTCTTCTGCCCAGAGGGCGGGCGGGGGGGTCACCCGCCGCCTGCAGGCGTCGCGGGGAATTGCAGACTAGTCTAGATGGCCCGACCAAAGCTGGCAGGTGACTGTGCAGGGGTATCCTTCCCCAGTCCAGAGATTTTCTGACCCTATGCAAATGAGTGAGAAGCTCTTGGACCTCTCCAAGTTGGCTCCAACAACAGCCGGCCTCCTTTTGGGGAGCTTAAGATTTTTCCTTCTGGTCATTTTTAGAATTCTCTAGTTTTCCTGGTTTAAAGGAAAAAAACTAAGAATGTGCAGGGGTTTTTTAATCCAATTCCCCAGCCCCCCCCTTTTAATTAAGAGAGCCTGTTTTTGGTGTGCAATTTTTTTTCCTGCCCTTTCTTGACAGTAGCCAAAAGCTTAAGCAGCCTTTAGAGAAAGGGGGTGGGGGGGTGGGGAAGCATTTGGAGAGGAAGAAAAAAGCCTGGATGACCTGGAAGTTCTGAAAGGGTGTCAGGAAAAAAACTTGGGAAAGCCTCTTGGCTGCAGACACAGTAGAAGTCCCTCCATGGGTTGACACTACTGCAGAGAAATGTTATCTCTGGATTCCCCTGAGTTAAGGTCAGCAGCGGCTGCTGCAGAAATTTATCTGTCAAAGCTTCCTCCTTAGGTAGCTGCAGCTTCCAAAGACAAATGACATATGTGTTTTTTATCCTTTTATCATATGTATGTATGTATGTGTGTGTGTGTGTGTGTGTGCATTTAGAAATGTTATCTGCAAAGTTAAAATGAAATTCAGCCAACCAGGAAAGACTATTCTATTCTTTTTTCCCCCTTTATAGACATTTCTCATTGCTAATAAGTGTCCCAGAGGTGGGACTTCTGTGACCTCACCGCTGACTAAAGCTCTTTTCATTCCAGACTTTGGGTCACTTGGAAAAAGCAGTAGTTCTGGAACTTACCTTGAAGCATGTGAAAGCACTAACAAACCTGATTGATCAGCAGCAGCAGAAAATTATTGCTCTGCAGAGTGGTTTACAAGCAGGTGAGTCTGATTAGTATCTCTTAAAGAGTTGTGCACAGATAGAGAGCCCCTGGGCTCTACATGGGATGTGGCAAACATTCCTGCAACCAATTGCTTGTGCACGTTCACTGAAGGAGACTTGTTTTATCTTTCCAAAAGGTCAGACTTTCCATTTGGAATGCTGCGGGGTGCCACCTGGCATGAATACGTATTAGTCAAATGATAAAACGATGCTGTGGCATTTTGGCTTCAGAGTCTCTGGGTTCTGGGAGATTTCCCTACTCCCTTTTAAAATGCCAAGACACCTATAATTTGCATTGTGGGTGTTTTATAGTTGGTCTTCTTAGCCCTCTCTCCTTGGAGAATAGATCACCGGTATGCCCCAGCATTTTTCTGTTCCTTTGTTTCTTTATCATTTGCTCTTCCGTTCGTTCTTTCGTTGTGGGGTGCAATCCTGGCAGGATGACAGCAGGAGTTTTTCCTGCATTTCTTGTGGTTCCCTCAATCGCCACTAGGTATCTTAGTGAATTGCACAATCTAACGAAACCACTGAAGTTTCGTCATTTGTTTCTCCTGACATCCAGAGAATCAGAGATACTTCTAACCTTCCAGTCTCGTTCTTTCCAAATAATACTGTACAGATGAGAGAATTCCTGTACCCATGCCAACATCCATTCTTCTCTGTATTTCTTTCTGTGGCCAGTGTAATGAGAATCACAAAAACCCAGCAAGTGTTTCTGCCAGCTCCCTCATTAAAAATAGAAGATGATCAGACCTAATTTGGGGGGGGGATCATGGATAGAATACACATAAAAGACTTAGAAATAGCCTAAAGTTGACAGTGGGGATATACCATTTATTTATTTATTTATTTATTTATTTATTTATTTATTTATTTATTTATTTATTTTTAAAGAGAGAGAGAGGAGAGAGAGAGAGAGAGAGAGAGAATTTTTAATATTTATTTTTTAGTTCTCGGCGGACACAACATCTTTGTTGGTATGTGGTGCTGAGGATCGAACCTGGGCCGCACGCATGCCAGGCGAGCGTGCTACCGCTTGAGCCACATCCCCAGCCCCAGGATATACCTTTTATAAATCATTGAAAATAAATTTACTTTAGATGATATTTCATTCTTTATTTTATGATTGTCTGGCCTTGTGCATATTGCCCCAGTGAGACTTATTTTCTATCATTCAACTCTTGGGTTTAAAAATATATCAGAATGTTTGTTACACTGTCACAGCAAAAACTCTGGAATAATCTACAAATTCAGCAAGAGCAGAAATATCCATCTTCTATTATGGTCCATTTATTATTATTATTATTATTATTATGGTCCATTTCTATTATGCAGCCATTAAAAGTCATATTTGGGGGCTGGGGGTGTCACTCAATGGCAGAGTAGGTGCTTAGAATCTATGAGGCCCTGGATTCAGTATTCAGCACCCTGTTCCCCCAAATCTCTCAATGCTAGGGTTATAGATGTTCATGTTTATTTTTTTAAACTTTTCAGTGTATTTTTTTCTCTGAACATGTTACATTTGAAGTTAGAAATGAATTGAAAATTAGCAAATGCTTTTTTTTTTTTTAACACAACAGAAAGCCCCAGATGCAGAGCCCTCTGAAACATGTTCCTTTGGTTCTTTGTCTCTTCAGGTGAGCTGGGGAGAAACGTGGAAGCAGGTCAAGAGATGTTCTGCTCAGGTTTCCAGACGTGTGCCCGGGAAGTGCTTCAGTACCTAGCCAAGCATGAGAACACTCGGGACCTGAAGTCTTCGCAGCTTGTCACTCACCTCCACCGTGTGGCCTCTGAGCTGCTGCAGGGTGGCACTTCCCGGAAACCATCAGACCCAGCTCCCAAAGGGATGGACTTCAAGGAGAAAGCCAGCTCTCTGGCTAAAGGCTTGGAAGGCCCTGGCAAAAACTGTGTACCAGTCATCCAGCGGACATTTGCTCCCTCAAGTGGGGAGCAGAGCGGCAGCGATACAGACACAGACAGTGGCTACGGGGGAGAATCTGAGAAGGGCGATTTGCGCAATGAGCAGCCGTACTTCAAAAGTGACCATGGACGCAGGTTCACCGTGGGAGACCGGGTCGGCACCATTAAGCAAGAATCCGAAGAACCCCCTACGAAGAAGAGCCGAATGCAGGTGTCAGATGACGAAGGCCACTTCACTAGCAGTGACCTGATCAGCAACCCTTTCCTGGGCCCACACCCGCACCAGCCTCCCTTTTGCCTGCCTTTCTATCTGATCCCACCATCAGCAACTGCCTACCTGCCCATGCTGGAGAAGTGCTGGTACCCAACCTCAGTGCCGGTGTTGTACCCGGGCCTCAACGCCTCCACCGCCGCGCTCACCAGCTTCATGAACCCAGACAAGATCTCCACTCCCTTGCTTATGCCACAGAGACTCCCTTCTCCCTTGTCCGCCCATCCGTCCCTCGACTCTTCCGCCTTGCTCCAGGCCCTGAAGCAGATCCCGCCTTTAAACTTAGAAACCAAAGACTAAACTCTTTAGGGGGATCCTGCTGCTTCGCTTACCTTCTTTCCTACTTCCAAAAACACAAACCAACATTTTTGTGAGTGCAGCGAGATTGTTCCGTTGTGCGTACAGAGATAATCTAAGGAGTGGGGATGCGCGCGCATGCGTGCAAGTAGGCGCACGAGCCTGCGTTTATGTAGGTGTAGGACATCGCAAGCTTATTTTGGCATAGGGAAGATGCCATAGCAGGGATGATAGTAGCCGGCTGGGGCTTTTCCCTTCCTGGAGAATAGCCCCCTTTGACATAGATCAGCTGGATTTTCAAAGTTTTGGTCTTGTGAGTCACTGTGCAGTTTGGGAGTTTGGGAGTCGGGTCTGTGGCTTTGAGAAAAAGGTACTTTCAAAAGAGGGTTTTCCAGAGCGCAGCTCCGAGCCAGCTGTTAGGACCCCACCCTTCTCCCTTTATTGAGGAGGTGACTCACCAGACTGTGAGGAGAGAGCAGTCAGACCTAGCTTTCTGCTAAACTGGTGAGGTAGCAGACACTGGCACAACACGGTAGGGTAGTGGTTTGGGGAGATTTCCGCAGGTCTGCTCCCCACCCCTGCCTCCGATGAATAAAGAGAATGTAGTTCCCTACTTGGGCTTTCGTAGTGATTCGCTTCACTAAGGAACTGAAAATGGCCCCTTTGAGCTGCCAGGGAACAACTTCCCCAGGTCTCTGGCACCTGTTTCACGGTCTCACGGTTAAGACATGCTGTCCAGGGAACCAAATGAAGTCTCAGAGATGCCCATACCCTCAGCGCCCCAAAGTCCATAAAGCTAAATAACCAATTGCTACCTTTAACGCAGAGCTAGACTCGGTTTTAGACTCAACCCTTTTAACCAAGCTTAGCTTCCAAAAGGCCTAACCAAGCCCGGGTGCCGCAGGGCCCTTTCTGTAAACTAATTCCTCTTGCCCAACAGCATATGGGATGCCCTTATTGCTAAAAAGGATTCTGTCTCCATCAAAGAGGTTTTATTTTTGATCCAGAGCCCATGTTTTCCTGACTTGTCCAGCCAGTCCTGCACCAGCTTCTCAAAATGCACTATGCTTGATTGACAATGTTTTCTTTCCGTTTTTGTTTTGGTATAAAGTCGTTGCCTTTATTTGTAAAGCTGTTATAAATATATATTATATAAATATATTAAAAAGGAAATGTTTCAGATGTTTATTTGTATAATTACTTGATCTACAAAGTGAGAAAAATGAATGTATTCCTGTTTTTGAAGAGAAAAATAATTTTTCTTTTCTCAAGGGAGAGGTACAGTGTTTATATTTTGGAGCCTTTCTGAAGGTGTGAAATTGTAAATATTTTTATCTATGAATAAATGTTAAGTAGTTGTTTTAAAATACTTAATAAAATAATCCTTTTCCTGTGGAAGAGAAAGAAGGTCTCCTGAATTTTTGAAAAAAACACGTAGTTGTGTGATATGGTTGTCCTCTTGAGTGAAGGCAATAACCAGTTAATCTTGATGTCATTTCATTAGGGTTAGTCAATTTAATAGATAAATATTGGTTTAGGTTTATTTCTTTTTTAGGTTTCTTTTTTTTTTTTTTTAACTTAACCCTTGGCAGGGATTTGCAATCATCATATGCCTCTTCCCAGAGTTAAGCAAAAAAATACATTTTCCCCTCCCATCTGCTTTAGTCATGATCTTTAGAACTTGACAGAAAACTTAGGTATGAAGTCATGGGTCAGAACATCAGGAACATCAGGGTAAGTGCATTGAGAAAAGATTTTAACTGATGATATTAGGCAATAATATTTGATGCCAAGTAAGTTGATTTTTTCAAACCTAGCAAGATCTAATGGATTTGCTACATCCTGTAGTATTGCTGTTGGAGGTGACATTCCATAATGACTTTCTACATCCTTCCTGGACTTCCTCCCCTTGGGTATGTTTGCGTGAATGAATGTTGGTGTTCCTTAGTCAAGTGCTCTTATTAAAGAAAAAAATTCCATAGGAAAAGATGTGGGAAATGACCCAGTCGAATATTTTTTGCTTTCCCCTCAGATGCTGGCGGTCCCAGGTGCATCTTCCAGAATCTTTGGGTTGTCTGGAACCCTGCAGGGGAGCTGCCTCCAGGTCAATCTCTTCTAGGCATCACCTGCCTATTAGAATTGTCTGCTTCAAATATCACCTTCTCTGGCTCCTGAAGGGCCAGGAGGCAGGGTACATATTTCCTCCCAATTGACTCCAGACCACGTGGTGTAGAAGGACCCACAGAGAACAAGACCAGTCTGGTGGTCTATCACCACCCTCTCCACGCCTGTTTTTGACAAGATAAAATAAGGATTCTGAGGCTTTCTCACGTGTCCTACAGCAGGCAGATGGCTCTCTAAGTCCCGCCTTCTCCCAGCACTTGCAGGTCTCCTGATTGCAAGCCCCTGAATAATGCTTCCTTGAGATGCCAGACCTTTCCAGCTAGACTTTTTTTTTTTTTTAATGAAAGCACAAAACCAGTCAAGTTTATCTGAGAGATGAAACTCTGGGGGTTGAAATCAAGCCCAAACCCTTCTTGCGTGACCCGCCCCCTTTCCTAGCCAGTGATTCAAGGAGTAACTGTGGGGACAGCGGCAGGAAGTGGAGCAACCTGAACTTTAAAAAAAAAATTAAGGTTCTACACATGGCCCATCCAGAATACCCTTACTGGAGTCTGCCCTTATGAAACCCCCTAACTCTGCAGCTGTCTCTTTCCTTCCAGTTTGCCCTTGACATTGCTTCGTCCAGTTTCAGCAGGATCCAAGAGCGCTCTGAGGGAGGTGGGGGGGGGGGAGGGCTTGCACTCCATCCTTCTGCCCGTTGGGCACAAAGAGGACCTCTGTTTAAAAGGGGTGTGTGTGAGCGTGAGGGGCTGTGAAGCTCTGGCTCCAGGGCCAAGGAGAGGTGGCAGGAGGCAGGGAATGGAGGCTTGGGATCTGGCTGCCCTCAGACAGGGCGTGATCCGCCGGGCCTGCCGGGATGGTCTCACCCAGGGCTGACCTGCCTCGCCTGTTGACACAACGTCACGTTTCCGACTGCAGCCCTTTCATGTGCGGCCCGCGGCTAAATGCGGCTGCCGGTTCCTGGAAGCAGACGTGCCTGGCACCGCGTCAGCAGAAACCTGATCCCCGGGGAAGCTTGGCAAGGCCTCGGCATTGCTCGGCCCCCAGAAATAGGGCCTGGCAGCGGGGCGCAGGGCAGCCCCCTGTGCCCAGCAGGAGGGAATATGAGCCCGGGTGGGAGGGAGCTGGAGGTAAGCTGAGCTTTGGGACAAGGGCCTAATTAATTAGGAGCAAGAAGATTCTCACGGGTCATCCCTCTTAAATGCAGCCTAACAACCTCCAAATACTATATTGGGTACTATTATAATTGACATTTGTAGATAAATAAAAGCAAGTTCAGAGAGGGGAGGTAACTTGCCCAAGGTCACAAAGAAACTTCAGAATGGCTATACCATTAGTAGGGTGGTGGATTTGTTGGGTTGTGAATCTCTTAATCCCATCCAAGACGAAGGTTTTCACAGAGCCTAGTCGTTAATAATCATAATAATACAAATAGTTATATTACTACTAGTGATAGTAACAACAAACTTGTTTGTAGCACTTACTGTTTGGCAAGCATTCTTCAAAGTACTCCACATGCAATAACTTAATTATCACAGCAGTTCCATAAGGTAGATACAATTTTTATGCCAATATACAGTTAATGAGATGTAAGCACAGAGAAGGTAGTACTTTCTCAAGGTCCCACAGCTTCGGTGGTGAATGGGAAATGACACCTCAACAATTGGGCTGCAGTCTTTGTGCTTAACTACAAAACCCCATGGCCATTCTTGCTAAGTTAACAATAAAAAGACCAAGAGTAATGGTAATTGCAACTATTACTATCCTATTTTGAATACTTGCCCCATGCTAAAAGCCTTATCAAGCACTTTATGTGAATAATCTCTATTTGTTACAACAACTGTGGTGGGTAGATACTAACATGCCTCCCTTGTTTTAATTTTAAAAAGATTTTTTTTTAACATGCCCCTTTCATAGATGATAAAACTGGAGCTCAAAGAGGGGAAATACCTCATGTGTGGTGACATATTGTGTAAGGGAGGAAAGCACACCCTTTCTCTGGTGTGGATCTGCTTCTAAACTGGGTTCCTGAGAGGTTGGGCTCTGACACACATTATCTCATTTAGTCCTCAAAAGAGCTCTGCGGAGGAGATCACCTCATGCCCAATGTGACCATGAGATAATCGAGTTCAGAGTAAAGTCATTGCCCAACTCTTTATTTGCTTCCTTGCCCGCTCACCAGCCTCACCATCCCACAGCCAAGAATGGGCACATCCTCTGAAGAAACAAACCAAGCAGGGAAGCCAGGAAGATAGGAGCTGTGCTACAGGTTGTCTCTGCTGAGAAACAGAATCTGGACTGGTGAAAATCTTGCACTGGAGTGTCCTGGGGTGGGAGAAAGAAACTTTCCTTTTCTCACATCTCTCTAAGGCTAGGAAGGGCACAGGTAGGCAGAACTAAGGCTGCTACTACGCAGGAACCACTTGGAGCAAGGCAGTTGTGCTGGAAGGAGGGAAGGAGGCTGAGATTGAGTTCCAAGCTCTCTTGTTGGAAGGGAGGTTTGCAAGCTCAGAGACCAGGCCATGAAGGCTGCTGCCCTGCTCAGGTTCCTGCAGCCCACCCACACCTTGGCCCTTCTCTCCACCTTGGCTGAGGCACCTGCGCTTGCCTGGCTGTGTGGAATAGGGCCAGTATCTCAGGTTAGAGCTGGGCATGCCGCCCAGTTTTCTCACAGGTCCCTGGAGCCCCCAGAGGGGCTCTCAGAGAGGAGACAGAATGTTTTGCGTTCCCACGCAGTTTTGTATAAAGACTATTATGTTTTTAGTGGGATCCTCTGTTGTCTTGAGACCCAGAATTTCCCTCCCCCCCCCCCGCTGGGGGGTGCCTGCCACGTGGCAGGGAGGGAGGGAAGCTCTGGGTTTCTTGCCCTTTCTTAGTGGAAGCACGTTCCTTTTTCTCTCTGCCTTATATATTATAATGGTTTGTTCAAACAAGAATTCTGCTGCCTGGTGCTGTGGTGCATGCGGGGAATCTCAGCGGCTCAGGAGACTGCAGCAGGAGGATGGAGGGTTCAAAACCAACCTCAACAACTTAGCAAGGCTCTAAGCAACTCAGTGAGACACTGTCTCTAAATAAAATATTTAAAAAGGGCTGGGGATATAGCTCATTGGTTAAGCATCTCTAGTACCAAATTTTTTTTTTAATTTAAAAAATAAAGAGTTCTACTGATGGAAAAAATATCACTAACAAGTTTGAAGTTACCAATCAATGGCTCCTTCCTTCACTCTCCTCCTTCCCTAGGACCCAGAGGGAGGCTGAGAGGGTAGCCCCTCAAAGTCACACCCTAACCCCCACTCGCCAACACCCCCTGTTTATCCCAAGCCATCTGTTTGGCCCCGACTACCACAGCAGAACATGAGCCGGCAAAGGCATTGGCTAATGGAGCCCTTGACATGTGGGTGTCCAGGCTGGGACATCCAGTCTTGTGATGTGGTTGGACTTGGGCCCAGAAGGTTCCTTCTGTTATAGATGGGGCCCTTCCTTCCTGGAAGAATCTCAACCAAGTAATGGAGGTGGGACCTGAGGGCATCCTCCTGGTGAAGCCGCTTAGTGGAGAGGGTTCAGCCTTGAGCTGTGCCCAGGGGAATGGACAGACAGAATCTACTACCCCCATGACCCACCCTGCTCCCTCTCATCTTTCAGGGAGCAAAACCAAAGAAACATGTGCTTATTTGTTTGTTAGAATAGCAATATTTTAAAACTGACTGATGGATAGGGATGTGGAGGTGGGGATTATGCAAAGCTCTCTGGGGAATTCACATGGGGAAAGAGGCAGGAAAGCCATTCTCATTCCAAAAAAAAAAAGTGTGTTTCTGAAAGTTTTAAATAAAACATCTCAGACTTTGCATGTTTTCTATGATGGAGAATTTAAAACATTCATAAAAGTAAAAGAAACAATGAAAGAAAAATAATCCCTTTTAAACAAAGACTGAACACGGTGATGCATGCCTGTAATCCCAGCAACTCGGGAGGCTGAGACAGGAGAATCACAAGTTTGAGGCCAGTCTCAGAATTTTAGTGAGGCCCTAAGGAACTTAGTGAGACCCTGTCTCAAAATAAAATTAAATTTAAAAAAAGACAGTTGTTAAGTCCCCAGTACAAAAAATAAATAAAATAAAATAAAATAAAAACGGGCAAAAGACATGAACAGACATTTCTCCAAAGAAGACACACAAATAGCCAACAAGTACATGAAAAGATGCTCAACACCATGAGTCATCAGGGAAATGCAAATCAAAACCACAGTGTCGCATCACTTCACACCCACGAAGATGGCTATGATAATAACAATAATTTAGAAAAAAAAAAACAGAAAATAACAAGCGTCACTGAAGATGTAGAGAAATGGGGACCTTTGTCAATTGCCAGGGGGAATGTACAACGGTGGAGCTGCTGCGGTGGGAAACACTTTGGCAGTTCCTCAGAAAGTTAAATACAGGATTATTGTGTTTCACTGCAATTCCATTGCTAGGTATCCAACCCAAAAGAATTGAAAACAGGGCCTCAAATAAATACACACCTATGTTCATAGCAGCATATTTGCCAGAGTCAAAAGATGAAAACCCAAATGTCCATTGACAGGGGAATGGATACACAAATGGTCTATATGTGCAGTGGAATGTTATACAGTCATGTAAAAAGAAATAAAATCCTGGCACATGCTCCAGTGTGGAAGAATCTCAAAAACATCAAGCTAAGTGAAACAAGCTAGACACAAAGGTCACAAAGTGTGTGCTTTCCTTTATAGAAAACATACAGTATAAATCCCCAGAGACAGAAAGCAGATTAGTGGTTGCCAGGGGTTGGGGGAGGGGAAAATGGAGAGAGACTTCTTAATACATTGCAAGGGTTTTACCTGAGAACAACAGAAATGTTTTGGAATTCAATAGTTAATGTGTTAAATGACACTGGATTTTTTAACTTCACAATGATTGTATGTAAATTTCACTTAATAATTTACTTTTCGGGGGGATTGAACTCAGGGGTGCTTAACCACTGAGCCACATCCCCAGCCCTTTTTATGTTTTATTTTGAGACAGGGTCTCCCTAAATTGCATAAGCCCCTCCTAAATTGCTGAGGCTAGCCTGGAACTCATAACCCTCCTGCCTCACTCTCCTGAGCTGCCAGGATTACAGGTGTGTGCCACAGTACCAGGCATGCCCAATTCAGTTTTATCTGTAATATGTATTCCCATCTGCTTCTCCAGCTCATTTATTACCTTGAAGCAAATCTGAAAATCATACAATTTTATTTGTAAATATTTCAGTATATGTATAAAAGATAAGTATTCTTTTTAAAAAGTTTACTATAATACTATTATTACACCTTATATTTTTAAAAAAGAATTTAACCTTTATATATATATATGTTTGTTTATTTATTTATTTGTTTGTTTATTTATTTATTTATTTATTTATTCATTGATTGATTGATTGATTGATTGATTGTGGTGCTGAAAATCGAACCCAGTGCCTCAGTGCTAGGCAAGCGCTCTACCAGTGAGCTACAATCCCAGCCTGATACCTTAAAATTTTTAACAGTTCTGGCTGGGTGCAGTGGCATACACTTATAATCCCAGTGACTCAGAAGTCTGAGACAGGAGGATTGAATGTTTCAGGCCAGCTTCAGCAACTTAGTGAGGCCTTAGGCAAAATAAACAATAAAAAGGACTGGGGATGTAGCTCAGTGGTAATGGGTTCCTGGGTTCAATCCATATTTCCAAATAAATAAATAAATAAAAGTATTGGAAGGTAATTTACTGAATTGAAGCTGAAAATGATTTCATGTTCAAAAACATAAAAAAGTATAAAAAAAAAAAGTGTTGTCTTGTTCCCATCTATCATCCCAGTCTTCTAGCTCCACCAAACTCACACAAGTAAGTCGGTAGATAGAATTTAGAGTTTATTTAAGCATATCTATATATATTTATATGTATTTTTATATATATTCAAATAATATATATAAAATATCTACATATTTAAGCATATATGTATGTATATAAATGCAGATGAAAATTCATCTTTTTTCACCTAAAAGTAGCTTGCCATTCCCACTTTCCTACATTTATTATTTAACTAATATCCATGTGGAAAACTCTCCACATGAACACACAGAAATGTTTTCAATTCTTTTCTACAACTCCCCAGTATTTCACTGTAGAGATGAATTATAATTTATTTGATCAGTTCCTTATTATAGTCATTTGGATTATTCTGATCTCCAGCAGAACTGCAATGAGTGATTTTATACCTGTTTTTGCAGGTGTATAATATTATTTATGGAGTGAACTCCCAGATAGCATCAGGGGATCCAGGGCATGTGCATCTGTCATTCTGACAAGAGTCACAACCCATCCTCCATAGGACACCATTCAAACTCCCTTAGCAACCCCAGAGAGTTGCCTGTCTTGGGAGCCATTTGTGAGAGATGTCAGAAGCTTTAGAACATGAACATCTTGAGTCCAAATTATTCCACTTCTAGGAGTCATCTTAAGGAGGCTTTTAATTAGGCCTTTAAAGATGAATTGACAAAGGTGAAAATCTTTGTGTCATTCAGAGTTTGCAGGGGGAGAGAGAGAGAGAGAGAGCGTGCAAGCGTGAGCGCTGGGTGTAGCTCAGAGGTAGAGTGCTTTCCCAGTATGCTCAATGCTCAGAGAGTTCTATCCCTAGTACTGGAAAAAAAAAAAAAAAAGGAAAAAGAAAAAGAAAAGAAATTCAGAAAAATAGCCAGAGGGAGATTGGTTGAGTAACTTACAGTATTTGCAAATGCTGGAATGGTAAACAGTCATGAAAATTATGTTAGAAGAGTTGGAGAGCTGGGTGTAGTGGTACTCGCCTGCAACTGTGGAGACTGAGGCAGATCACAGAGTGGAAGCCAGCCTCCATAACTTAGTGAGATCCTGTCTCAAAAAAATGGAAAGAGCTGGGGATGTAGCTCAGTGGGAGAATGCCCCTGGGTTCCATCCCTAGTACTACAATAATAATAATGATAAAATATTAATTAATAAAATAAAATGTAGTTTGTCCTTGACCTTGCTCTTGCTCTCATGCCCTCTTCCCCTTCTGCCCTCTACCATGGGAATGACACAGCACCAAGGCCCTCATGGGATGCTGGGCCATGCTCTTGGGCTTCCCAGCCTACACAACCATGAGCCCAATAAATTTCTGTTCATTACAAATTGCCCAATCTCAGGAATTCTGTTACAGCAGCAGAAGAGGTAAGAATTCATAATTTTTAAGCAAAGAATGACATGACTACTCTTCAAGGTTCTTTCTCCCTTAGTTTCCACACTTGTAAAAGGAGGACAATGGCAATCAGCTAACAGAGGTCTTGTGAGGATTAAATGAGTCAATATATCTAAGATGCTTAGTGCATTATGTGGAAGGAAGTTCCATGATAGGGTTAGCTAAAATTAATGTTTATATTGTTATTGTTATTATTATTATTATTATTAATGTATTATATTTACATAGAAAAAATTTGACAGAGGAGCTGAGTGTGGTGGTGCACCCCTGCAATCCCAGCAACTCAGGAGGCTAAGGCAGGAGGATCACAGTTCAAGGGCAGCCTCGACAACTTAGTGAAGCCGTAAGCAATGTAGTGAAATGCTGTTTCAAAATTTAAAAATTAAAAATAAAAAAGGGCTGGAGATGTGGCTCAGTGGTTAGGCACCCCTGAGTTTAATTCCCAGTACCAAAAAAGAAAAGTCACAGAAAATATAACAAAATTTGAAACATCTTTGCAGGTCTTATTTTACCTGCTTTTCTGTATTTTCTTTCTTTTTCTTATGATGAGCACATGTTGTTTCTGTGGTACATACTATATCATTAAGTACAAAAAAGGTGCAAGAATGGAGTTCTTGGAAATCTGCAACCAACAGCATCCCAGGAGGTGATATGGAAATGGGAGGCAGGATGCCAGCTCAGCTCAGGGCAGGTCCAGCCCTACATGCTAGGAACAAGGCCACTCCCTCCAGCAGGTAAAGGGAAGGGTCTAGGGAAGGATGCTCCTGTCCCTGTGCACAGGGAAGCTTGTAACAGTGACTTCAGCAATTACACAGATGAGCAAAAGAGGTGCAAATCCACTCAGTAGCCCTTAGTAGAAGTTCTTAGAGGGACCCTGAGTCATTCACTGCTATGGTCCCAGAGCCCACCTTAAAACAGAGCAGGACTTCAGTCGACAGTTCTTTTTTTTTTAATATTTATTTTTTAGTTGTAGGTGAACACAATACCTTTATTTTATTTATTTATATGTGGTGCTGAGGATCGAACCCAGGGCCTCACACATGCTAGGCAAGCGCTCTACACTGAGCTACAACCACAGCCCAGTCGACATTTCTTGAAGGCACAAATCAAATTAGGCTCTGCTGTGTGACCTTGGGAAAGTTTCTTCACCTCCCTGAATCTGGTTCCCCAACTGTGCAAAGGTGATGATCTTGTAGAAATTGTCATGAGGGTGCACTGTGTACAGAGAGTTCAAGCCCAGCACCAGTGCTGCACAAATGCTAAGTGAATGAAAGGAACTCATAAGACCTTATTCTAGGGAATGACTACCATAACATTCTCTCCTGAAGACACTGGTGGGGGGTAAAGGAAACACCCCAGGAGCTCTCCTATCCCTGCACCAGGCTCCAGGCATCTCTGTCTTACAACTATAGACATCAAGATTGAGATGAGGTGACTCACCCAAGGTCACACAGCCAGCAGATGGCACAGGCAGGATCTAGACTGAGGTATGACTCAGAAGACCTTACTGAAAGAGCCTTGGGTGTCAAAACAGACAGAGCACCGGAGGGCAGAGAGGCAGGGAAAGAGCCCCCCCTCTATTCCCGGCTCCAAGGCCACATCCATCAGACAGACCCAGTGCGCGCTTTAAGCACTAGTGAAGCTCACTCCACTCCTGTCTGTACCCCCTAACCAGAAAATAGCTTTTTTTTTTTTTGATATTTCAAAGAAAAGCATTGAGATCATCTTATAAGGAAAACGGAGGCTAACTGGAGTTTCTCTACGTTTATTTTAATGTGGATTTTTTTTTTTCAGATTGCTTTTCCTGTGAGCCGGAGCCCCACATACAGCACACCTCCCTAGGAGGGCTTCATTACTAGGGTGGGCTGGGGTCTGGAGATCGTTCCCAGCTTGGGTTATGCTGGGTCTCTGGGAGCTTGAGGAGGAGGGAGGTTGGGGACTGGCCTGACCCTGGCTCCCTTGGGGCCCCTGTGGCTTCATGCAGGGTGTTTCCCAGGGCAGTGGCCTTGGCTCCCCTGACCCGTGACTTCTCACGGACCAGCCTTTCAGACAAGGCACTCACTGTCCAAACATGTTCCAAGCCACCGGCTCGAGTCCCAGCCAGCGCCGGCCTGCTCCTGTGAGTCAGCCTTTCACTGGGGAAAGCACGGTGACTGGCCTCCAAGTCACTTTTTCCAGCTTGGCCCTTATCCTGGGCTGGATTTCAGAAGGGCTTTATTTGTTCCCTTCAGGATGCTGATGCCACGAGGTGTTCCCAAGGGTCCTTCTGAACAAGGACAAGGATGAGGACAGATCTCTCTGTGGGAGAACAGGTGGAACTGCTTCAATTCAGCCAGATAAAGGTCCTTACTTCCCTCTACCCATCCACATGCAGGAAGGTAAAGTCATTTTAGTCTTGTTTTTTTCCTTAAGTGTGTGGTGTTGGGGATTGAACCCAGGGCCTTATGCATGCTAGGCAAGCACCCTATCACTGAGCCACATCTCCAAAGGGTAAGTCCATATGGACACATCATGGGGGCAGGTTGAGTGGCACCGTCCAGGTGACCCTTGTCACCTGTTTTTCTTTCTTTTTTTTGGGGGGGGGGAGTACTGGGGATTGAACTCAGGGGCACTCAACCACTGAGACACACTCCCAGCCCTATTTTGTATTTTATTTAGAGACAAGGTCTCACTGAGCTGCTTAGCGGATTGCTACGTTGCTGAGGCTGGTTTTGAACTCACCATCCTCATGCCTCAGCCACTGGGATTTCAGGCATGGGCCACCATGCTTGGCTCCTTGTCACCTTTTATAGGCCATGTGGGCACCGCAACCTGGGGACCTGGGACTCGGGGCACAGGTGGCCTTTTACCATTGAGAGATGCTTTCCTGAAAGATGATGCTCCCTCTGGCCCCTTGACTTCTAAAGCAAGTGCTGTTACCTTGCATGAACCTTCCCACCCCCTGCTCTATGCCAGGAGTCCAGTTTCAGAGCCTGTTCACCTCACCATCCCTTCTAACTCACCTCGGGCCTCCCAGGGCTTCCTGAGGCTTTCCCCACACCACAAGGCTGAGATGGATTCATCCAGTGGGACAGGGACAAGGGAAAGGCCACCACTATTAGTCAAAGCCCTGACCTCATCTTCGCCTTTGTGAGTAGCAAAGGTTCATCCCTGATTCCTTCATCTAGGCCACAGACAGTTACTGGGACACTTTATATGCCAGGTTCTAGGCTTTGGGGGCTACCAGGGTACACAGTTCATTGTCTGGTAGAGGCGTCATGTTCCAGTCCCCAGAAGGCTGACAATTGGAGAAGGACATGGATGTCAATGGAATTAATACATGAGCCATTCACGGTGTATGAAAGCAGAGCAGACAACAGGGTTGGGTGTGGTTTGGGGAGTTCTGGAAAGTTCTACCTGAGATGAAATGGGTTAGTTGGAGCTGTCTAGTTGGGTTACAGAAGGAAGTGAGAACAGTCGGCTATGGGTTCCATTGTGTCCCTTCCTCCAAAAAGGTTACTGAAGTACTAAACCCTGGGCCCTCAGAATGTGACTTTATTTGGAAAGGTTTTTGTTTTTTTTTTGGGGGGGGGGGCAGCAGGGGTACCAGGGATTGAACTCAAGGGCACTGGACGACTGAGCCACATCCCCAACCTTTTTTTGGTATTTTATTTAGAGAAAGGGTCTTGCTGAGTTGCTGTGTCTCCTTAAATTGCTGAGGCTGGCTTTGAACTCTCAATCCTCCTGCCTCAGCCTCCTGAGCTGCTCGCATTATAGGTATGCGCCACCGCACCCAGCTGAAAACTAGGTCATCAAGTTAACCTGAGGTTATTAGGATGGACCCCAATCCTGACTAGCATTCTTATAAAAAGAGGAAATTTGGACCGAAGCCGACTCAAGCAGAGGGAGGATGTCATGTGAAGATGAAGGCAGAGATTGGGGTGACGCCTCTACCAGACAATGAAGGACAAACATTACTAGAAAACACCTCCCGCAGTCAAGGGGTGACGGTGACGAATGGAACAGACTGCCCTTCACAGTTACGGAGGGAAGCAGCCCTGCCCACGCCTTGAGTTTGGACTTCTAGAAATCGAGGCCAGGTATGGTCCAGACCCCATCGACCTGGGGACCCCTGATTACCACAGCCCCTCAGCAGGCACACTCAGAGCTGCAGGCGGAGAAGTGTGGCAGGACCATGGAAGAAGGCCACCCGGGCTGGAACTCGGGGCCCAAAACTCCTTTATCATGAATGAAGGAGAAGTGGATCAGTGTGGGCGCCTCAGGCAATTATTTTTAAAAAAATGATCATAAGAATAACCCTATTGAAGATGTGCCGATTGCAAGCAGGCACACAAAAAATAAATCAGGGGAAGCAGGAAGTGAATGAGGTCTGCAGGAGCTTCCCTATGAGGGTGGGGATTGGAGTATTTACCCCTAAGAGAGAAGGAAGCCAGCAGGGTACACAGGCTGTGTGACCTCAGGTCAACTTCTTTCTGTCTCTGGGCTTTCAGCTTCCAGCTCTTCCTGAATTTGGGACATTCCGTGACAATGTGACTAGCTGCGTGCCTGACGGGAGGACAGTGTCAGCCACTCTCAGGGGCTGAGGGAGCAGCTTGCCTCGCAGGGGTCCTGAGGCTTGAGCGTGCCCCCAGGGAGCCAGGTCTGCGATTCTCGACTCCGCCCTTAGGGAGCCAGGAGGTATACATGTGACGAAGCTGGGCCAATCGGAATTCCTTCCCTGGGTGCAGATCAGAGAAAGAAAAATCACACCTCTGCCTTTCCAGCGCTTACGTGTGCTACCCCCACGTTCTTCTCCCTGCATTTCTGTTTAGCTTAGATCAAGCGGAGAGGAATTTCTGTCACCTGCAATCATGAGTTTGACACATAGGTTTCACCTCTCAACTTCAGTCTATTTATTAATGAGGAGCCTGGGACTCTGCACTTGGCCTTGTGCTGCGACACCCGACACCCGTCATGTCTCCCCCCCCCCCCCCCCCCCCCCCCCCCCGCCCATGATGCTGGGCCTCATTCGTTTTGCTCTGCAAAACCCGGCCCACCCATTACCCATCATACAGATGAGGAGACCAAGCCTCAGCGCAGAAGAGATGCCTTCAGTGTGTGCATAGTGGAGTCCTTCTCAGGCCCTCTGACACTTAAGGTGGAATCCACAAAGCAGCAGTCACCCTGCACAGTTCAAGCCCTGATTGAGGAAGGAATAATCGCCCTCCTTTCCAGAGTTTATCTAGAGACATTTCCCTACAGATAAAGAAGGGAAATTGCCCAAGGCTGACGTGGAGACAAAGCAGGAATCCAGGAAGCTCACCTCTGTGAGCCCAGTAATCCTTAGGCCCACAGCATTGGGCGTAGATTAGGTACTGGACAGAGGTTGTGGAAAAGAGAATATGAGCACCATTGTATTTATTGAGTGCTTATTAAGTGCCAAACTCGGTTATGAGTGCTTTCCATAAAGCTCAATGAGTGAACCTTCACCCAGCCTTGTAAAGCTGGTACAATTTTGGCCATTTTGGAGATGAGAGGGTTGGGGCTCAGAGCAGTAACTTCCCTGAGCTATAGGAAGTGCATATGAGAGATCTCACACTGTCCTGCTTCTGTGTGCATGTGAGAGATCTCACACTGTCCTGCTCCTGTGTGCATTTCTAGCCATTGAACTATACTGCCTATTCCCAAATGAATGAATAAGTGAGTAGGTTAACACATATCAGACAGAAGCCTGGAGAAAACTAAACTCCAGAACATTCCTCAAGGAAATGAGATGTGCTGAACCTTAAATCTAAGTAGGATTTTTTAGTTTTAGTTTTAGTTTTAGTTTTGGTACTAGGGATTGAACCCACTAGTGCTTACCCACTGAGCCACATCCTCAGCCCTTTTTATTTTTTATTTTGAGACAGAGCCTCATTAAGTTGCTGAGGCTGGCCTGAAAATTGTGATCCTGCTGCCTCAGCCTTCTGAGCCACTGGGATTACAGGCAGGTGCTCCTGTGCCCCACTGGGGAGGACTTTTGAATGTAAAAATAAAGACCTGGACATATTACTCTGGATTCTCCTTATTCCCAAATGAACATAATAAGTGGTTTCATGAGCCAGGCAGGGTAGCATATATATATGTGATCTCAGAGTCTCGAGAAGCTGAGACAGGAGGGTTGCAAGTTAGAGATCAGCCTAGACAACTGGAGACCCTGCCTCAAAATTAAAAAAAAAAAAACAAAAAGGGCTTAGTGGTAGAGCACTTTGAGGTTCAATCCCAACTCCTGAAAAGAAGAAAAGAAAGGTGCTTTCATGGATTGGGAGCTTTCTCAATGCCCCTTGCCTGCCCATTTCGCCCTCAGAACCTGTCCACCTCCGAGTAGGAGCATCAGAAGTCTAGCTATTCATTCCTCCCAGCTGTTCTCCCTGACCCACTGTGGCCCTCAGGAAGGTCAGCTTCGGAAGTCCTTCTTTGCAAAGCCTCAGGGCCTTTCCTTCACAGTGAACACGTTCTAAGGCAAAAACTGACACATACTCTTAGTGTTCAAAGGCCTCAAAGAGTGGAGGCCAGAAGGACCAGCTCAGCAGCCTGCAAGCTGGCCAAGACCCAGCCTGGAACAGATCCACTGAGCAGGCTAGTTGGGCCTCGGTGGGGATGGCGGAGCCCGCCAGGGCAGTCTCTTTATCTGTGGGCTGCCTTTGCCGGAGGACTAGATTTCACTTGCTATCTGTGCTACAGATCTTGAGAGCACCCTCTTCACCCTGCTGCAGGGACAGCTGCTTGTTAGCTTTGAGGCCAGGCCAACCACAAGACAAGAAAAAGCACACCCCAACTTCAAAGGGCTATGAGCAGTACCTAGTGCCCCCACAGTGAATCCATCTGCATGGGGATCAGGCAGTGCAGGTCTGGATGGGGTATCTAAGTTGCCTGAAGGAGATTTGATAGGAATTTCTTTTCTATACAGCCTTGAAACAACCTTCTGGGGCTTATGGGGAGTCCTGAGGATAAAAGTCCTTTGAGTGAAAAATTGCCCTTAAAAAAGGCACCATCCTAGCACACTAGGTCTTTAAGAAGGCTCGGGAACATTTCTGTTGTTCCTGGAACTCTGCTAAGTACTTTAGATGCATGACCCCATTTAATCCTCGAGACACTGATGTGGAGATGCTGATTTTCCTCCTTATAGGCTCTGGGGAAACTGAAGCTCAGAGACTTTCAAGGTCACACAGCTAATAAGCAGCAGAGCTGGGAGTCAAACCCATGGCCTGACTTCAAATTTCTCACTTAGTGGTAGTGCTGTGCTGGGTCGTATTTAGGCACACAGTCCCTGAAACCTGGATGGTTTGCTCACATCTGTTCATACAGCCCTATTTATTAAGCATCTTTTATGTGACCGGTATTTGTTTTAGATGCTAGGTATACAGCAGGGAATAAATAAAACAGACAAAAACCTCTGCACTCATGGAATTTCCACTATATCAGTGAAATCAAAACAACATGAAAAAGCTGGGATTAGCCAGGCACAGTGGTACACAGAGTCCCAGCTACTTGGGATGCTGAGGCAAGGGACTCCTGTGAACCCAGGAGTTTGCTGTTACTGGTTTTTGCAGTGCTGGGTGAACTCAGGGCTTCATGCATGCTAGGCAAGCCCTTTACCACAAAGCCACATCCCTAGCCCCTAGCCCAGGAATTTGAGGCCAACCTGGGCAACACAGTCAGCCTCAAAAAAAAAAAAAAAAAAAAGGCGGGGGAAGGGGATAATGTTTTGCTTTTTATAAATGAAGCCACTTGGCCACACATGGTGATCCACACCTATAATCCCTGCAGCTCGACTGTGTGTTCAAAGCCAGCCTCTGCAACTTAGTGAGGCGCTAAGCAACCATGTTCTCTAAATAAAATACAAAAAGGGCTAGGGGTGCAGCTCAGTGGTTTAGTGCCCCTGGGTTCAATTCTCCATACCAAAAAAAAAAAAAAAATTAGAAAAAAAATATGAAGCCACTAGGGTAGGTGGTTCTAAGTCTATTAGCCCCCAAATCCATCCATTTGTTGATGTTGAGAGAAATATTCCTGAAAACTAACTAGGGATCAGGCAATGAGCCAAACAGATGCATTTTTTCTTTTTCTTTCTTTCTTTTTTTTTTTTTTTTTTTTTTGCCCTGATGAAATCTGCATTCTCTCCGGAATGTTCTATGTCTTCCTAACCTGAGGCTGCTGCTCCAGAACATGAAGGAACTGTACTAGTTTGTATCCCTAGGAAGTTAGAGCTGTCCTCAGACAAGCCTCAAGAAGAGGAGGCCAGGCCAGCAATGTGGAACAAGAACTGGGCACAACTGATGCTCTTCGCCCTCCTGGGTGGTCATCCCTGACAAAAAGGAGGGGTAGAAAGAGCTCTTTCCTGGCATCCAGAGACTCAGGAGGCTGAGGCAAGAGGATTGCCAGCTGGGGCAACTTAGACAGACCCTGTGTCAAAATAGAAAATTAAAAGGGCTGGGAATGTTAGCTTCCCTCCCCCACAAAACAGCAGGGACAGAGGATATGGGGGTTCAGAGTAGAAACCAGCAGCTCTGGGTTTTAACTGGCCAGGTGACCTGAGCCCACCACTTATTTCACTGTCCACACCCAATGGAACCAGAAGCCCTTGCTTTGCTGGAAGATTTGAAGAACATGAAGAACAGGCAAAACAATGGCTATGTGAACATTTTTTGGTTTACCTCCTACGTTCCGCCTTGTCCCCACTGCCTCCCCAGTCTTTGTTCCTACGATCATAATGCCTCAGAAAGGATCTTATAAACTCATGCAACCAAAGGTATAAATAACTGATGATATCTCAGTTCTGACTTCTCCCAGACCTGCAAGCTTTTTCATGAGGAGAAATCAGTGGAAAGGAACTTTGTTTTGTTTTATTTTGTTTTTTGGTACTGGGAATGAACTCGAGGGGCTTTACCACGGAGCTACACCCTCAGTCCTTTTAATTTTGAAAAAGGATCTTGCTAAATTGCTGAGACCAGCCTGCAATTTAGCAATCCTCCCGCCTTAGCCTCCTCCTGAGTCACTGAGATTATGGGGGTGTGCCACTGTGCCCAGCAAAACTTCTGATTCTTGCCCTAATGAAATAACCAAGACCAGATTTACCCTCCCACCCCCCAAACAATTAAACACTAATTGCAATCTAGACAAAGTTCAATCATATTGATAAGGGTGCAAAATATCCAGAGCCCAACAAGGTAAATCTCCCAATGTCTGCCTGTCAATCAAAATAATTCCCACTGGAAGTAAATTGGAGTACAACATAAGCTCCCTGAGGATAAGGGTGTCTGCTCATTGTATTCTTTACTGCACCTCAGGCTGTGGGGTAGCATCTGGCACACAGTAGGCACTTGATAACTATGTGTCGAATCCCAAATGAATAGCAGAAGATGCCAGACTTGAGGGAGGGCAACAGGAAGTGCTGTTCTGGGAAAGGGGATCTCCTGGAGCCCTGGAAATCACCCATTGCTTGAGGCCTGCCTGACTCGGGAGATGAGACCCTCTGTGCAGGGGCAGCCTCTGGGGGAGGCAGACCTCTTTGTGTGCTGCCATCACCCAGGGAGGAAGAGGGAAGTTTTACTCATTGATAACCATCACTGTGAACTGCTCCCCCCCCCCTCACCCCTCCTTCAAGCCTGCTTACTGGAAGAGGCGACCCTGTTTTCTACATCCTGCATGCTGAGAGATTTCATCACTGGCTCAAGGCACAGTGGAGAAAGGCCAGGTTGTCGGCGCGCTGGCAATAGATAAGTCATGTCGTATTTGGGGGGTTTGTGGTGGGGTGGGGTGCAGTCCTCATTGCCACATGGGTTGAACGCATCGGCTCTTGATTTGCAGGTCCTTCTCTGGTGCCCCCATGGATTTGGGTCATGCTTTGTTCGGGGCGGGGGGGGGGGGGGGGGAGGGTGCGTGTGTTCCAGATGCAATACAAAGGGCAAAAATGAAAACCATGGCAATTGAAATGAATTATAAAAGCCACTATTTTCTGAATGATTACTTCAAAAGGAGACATGATGGGTGGGTGGCTAGCAGCAGGTGGCTTGGAGCCAGACATCTTAGGCTCCTACTCTCAGCTCCACGCCTTAGCGTAGCAAGTTACCTAACTTCTCTTGAGACTCCATTTCCTAGTCTCTACAATGGGGCTTTATTTCAATGAATTAAGGCATTTAATGCCCTGAAGGGTATTTCCTATTTTTTCTCCTGCATAGCTTTATACTGAAGCAGGGAGGGGAGGATCGTGGTAAAAAGCTCTGAGTTGGAACTTGGACACTCACTTACTGTGTGACCTTGAAGAGGTAATTTAACTTCTCTGAACCTGTTTTCTCATCTGGGAAATGACACAAAATATACTCCATGAAGGTGGGAAATTCTGTTTTATTCACTCTTATCTCTATGAACAGTGTCTGACTCTGTTGGGTGCTCAATAAATATTTGTTTCTTTTCTTTTTTGTAGTACTCTGCTAGGAGTGCTCTACCATTGAGATTTGCCTCCAGTCCCTACCAGTTTTTTATTTTGAGACAAGTTCTTGCTAAGTTGCCCAGGCTGGTCTCCATTCTCCCTTCCCCCTGCCTCAGCCTCCTGACCACTGTGCCCCACTAAAATAAATACTTCTTGAATATTTGAATGGATATATGACAATCAGGACTGGTGACACACTTCACGAAACTCAGTGAAAAAGGGAAAATACAGAGCCCTGGTTTTAAAAATCATTAAGAATTTCAAGGGCTGGGACTGGGCACAGTGACACACACCTATAATCCCAGCTACTGGGGCGGGGCAGCGGGGAGGCGGAGAGGCAGGAAGATCACAAGTTGGAGTCCAGCCTCAGCAATTTAGTAAGACCCTGTCTCAAAATAAACAAGTTAAAAGGGCTGGGGGTGTAGCTCAGTGGTTGAGAGCTCCATCTCCAGCATTGCAAAAAGGAAAAAACAAAACAAAAACAAACCTCCTTCAAGACAGTAACAATCACAAAAAGAAAAAAAATCAAAGAATTTCAAGACAGAAACAACAGCACATTAAGTCAAGTGTGGGACCCTTGTAAATGTGGGGTGACCTTCTAAATGCCACGTGCCCACAATGGCATAGTGATACCTGCCCAGCAGGGCTGACATGAGGCAATGCAATGATCAATGATTGTATGTTCAGCCCAGATCCATTTTCAAGGCTAGCTCGTTGCTCAATGCTCATCCTCAACCCCAGGACAGCAGACCCGCATGATCCCGTTTCACAGGGGCAGGAAGAAATCCAGAGAGGTGACGAATGACAGGTCACTGTTCCACGGCTTACTAGAGGGTAGCTGCAGGATTTGAACCCAGGTGGGGCCCCACCCTGGCACAATGCGGGGAGGGAGAAGGCCGGAGGGGGGTGGCTGGTCAGAAAGAGGCCTGGGTTGAGGACTGACTGTCAGGTCTCCTGGGGTTGGTTCCAGTCACTAGTAGGGATCAGCAGGCCCAGACAGGCTACTGAGCTGGGAGTGGCCCAGCCTGTCCTGTCACACACAGAGAATGAAGGGCCAGGCAGGGAGGCAGCCGGCAGGGATGGGAGCACTGGCACCTGCCCAAGCCCAGCTCATACCAGCACCAGACCTGGGTCGCAAGGGCAGAGCCCCACCAGCCATGGAGGCCTGGAGGGTCCTTTACGGTCCAGGTCCCGCCTCTGGCAACACCAAAGTCCTCCCATGCTCCTCCTGCAAACCCACCACATTCTCACTCACCCCAGGGCCTTTGCTCTCACGGTAGCCTCTACTGGAAACCACCTTTCCTAAGCTCTTTGGCACTTCACTCCACTGTCACCTCCTTAAAAAGCCTTCCCTGTCATCCTTTCCAGAATACACCACACTCATATATGGCCTCCCCCTCTTACTTCCTACCCCATCTGCAATCAGTTCCCTTCCTTATTGATTTTCTTAAGTGTCTGACATGCTTCACATTCGCTGGGAGAAAGGGACCACCTTCAGGGCTCTTTCCCTCTCACTCTGAACTTTGCTAAATTCCGGAGGCTGGCCTTGAACTTGGAATCCTCCTGCCTCAGCCTCCCAAGCCGCTGGTATTATAGATGTGCACCACCAGCCTGGCCACAACTCTTTGTTTTATATATGAGATCCTCCCATCTCAGCCTTCCTAACAGAATAAACACTTGTTGAATCCCTGGATGAGCGTAGCTGTATGAAGCTGCAAGCCTAGTTTCTCTATCTGCAAAATGGGACTGCTCTCTACTGGAGGGGTGTGCAAAGAGAGCTACCCTTCACTGAGGCTCCCCATGTACGGGCTGTCCTAGAGACATAAAATGTGATCTAGAAATGTGTAGTGAATGACAACCACCCCTTAGATTACTGCCATTGCTAGTCCTACTAAATGCCACAGGGTGGGAACCTGGTTGAGGGAGGGGCTGCATAGCTTCCTGCAGAGATACACCCCAACAGCCCAGAGGCTACACCAAGGAAGGAGAGGATCCCAGGGGCTGAATTCTCAGCAGGGTTCCTTCTTTGTGGATCTCAGTTCTCCCATCCCGCCCCTCCCCCAGCCAGCCCCGCCCTTCCCAACCACATACCAAGAATAAACCCCACACCCTGCCTGCCTCCAGTGTCTCGGTTTCCTGTCTCTACGGTCACAAGCGGCTTGGGCTCTGAGGGATTTTCCAGCTCAGGGCAGTGCTGGTGGGACCAAGGAACTGTCACAGAAGAGGAGCTGTGATGTTAAACCCAGAACCAGGAAAACCCCCGAGCAGGCGCTGACAGAGAACTGGAGAAGGGCCCCTCAGAGGGTACCTGGGGTGGAGGAGGCTGGGAAGGGGAACCAGGCTTTCACTCCCAATTTCACCAGGGGCCTTAATAGCCACTGAGTGGGTGGCTTGCTGTCAGTCAGGGCTGTCCTGGTTATATGTGGCCAAAGGCCACAATGAGGCATGCCACAGATCATCTTGAAAATCTGATGAGACAGGTAAACTGGTGCACACCTGTAATCCCAGAGATTTGGGAGGCTGAGGCAGGAGGATTGCAAATTTGAGGCCAGCCTCAGCAATTTAGTTAGACCCTAAGCAACTTAGTGAGACCCTTTCTCAAAATAAAAAGTAAGGGGCTGAGGTTGTAGTTCAGCTGTATAGCACTTGCCTAGCACGTGTGAGGCACTAAGTTTGATCCTCAGCACTACATTTAAAAAAATAAAAATAAAGGTTATTGTGTCCATATATATAAAGAGCTGGAGATGTGGCTCAGTGGTAAAATGCCCCTGGGTTCAATCCCCAGTACAAAAAAAAATTTTTTTTTAAGACCCTAGGTCCCAAGAGATCCCAGTTTAGAGACTGGACTGCTCCTTGGGGAAGTCCTTTTTTCTCTCCCATCTCTTTCCCTTCAAACAGGAACCAGTGACTCTCCCGTGCATGTCCTGCTGTGACTCTCTGAGCCCCACTGATAACCATCACAATCAGATACTGTCCCTAGAGAGTCACTTCCCTGCTTGCTCTTTCTCTCCTAGTTTCTACTCATGATATCTATCAACTTCTACACCTGACAGGGGACCTGGCTTCTGTCTTGCTCTGGCTCTGTGACTTGAAGCAATTTCCACCTCTTCTCTGAGTCTCAGTTTCCCCATCTATAAATTGAGGCCCACCGTGTCCTTTTCAACGCTAATATTCTAGGATTCAAATTGCAAGATTCGGCCACAAGAATCTCTACTGGAAGGTGTGGGGGGTGCTGGCCTGGACCATATCCCCAGGGCTTGCGTGCACCATCTGCCAGTTTCTGCCAGAAACTGAAAGGCAACTTTCTGCTTTCCTAACTATGTGTCCATAGCCCAGTTTCTATTAATTGACAGAGGATAAGATGTTTGGAGAATTAAAAGGTCAAAGTACTTAACAATGCTGCCTAGCACCCAGTAGGAGTGGTTTTTTGGGGGTTATCTTTGGTACAGGGGATTGAACCCAGGGGCACTTAACCATTCAGCCACATCCCCAGTTCTTGTTTTTTATTTTGAGACAGGGTCTCTTTAAGTTGCTTAGGTCTCTTTAAGTTGCCTGGCTAGTTGCTGAGGCTGGCCTTAAACTTTCAATCCTCCTGCCTCAGCCTTCCAAGTTACTAGGATTACAGGTGTGCATCACCATGCCTAGCAGTAGGAGTGTTTTATGAGGAAGCTATCATGAATGTGAAAACAAGACAACAAGACAGAAACTCTAAAGAAAAAAAAAATTAGGCTTCTGAAGAAGCTTTAGGAGTATGCCTATGTGCATGGGGGATACAAACATGAATCCAGAACTCAAGAACCCAGAATTTAAGGTGCTTAAACCAGAGAAGGCAGAGAGAGTCCTCAACCAAGGTTACCACTGCTTTCAGTGTATCCCACAGTACTCAGGCTGCTGTGTACAGTTGTATAAACCGTTGACTGCACAAGGGTGATAACCTTAGGGTTATTAGAGGCTGGAATTCTTAGGGCCCATGGAGCTGAATACTCCCAGAAGGACCCCCTCTAATTCTCACGCATGAGCCATGGGTGCTAGCCCAGACCCCGACCCCGCAGCATCCCTATTGCCTTGCTCTGATCCCCTCCAAACCCCCACCCCAAGCAAACAGTGTCATTTTAGAGACGGAAAAAGTAATGTCACCACACACACTCGTGAGCCACAGCATCTGTAACTTGACCTTCAGCGATCCTTTGCAGCGTTCTCCCTGCTCTTTCTCTCCCATCCCCACCATCTCCTTCCCCTTCATAGTCCACAAACCACACAGTCTACACAGCATAGCTACACAGTCTACACTGCCTCGCTTCTCTTCCTGGAGCAAGCTCTATCTGGTCTCTGCACAAGCTGTCTCCGCCGTCTGGTCAGCTAATACCACAAGTATTCAGACCCCAGTTTAGACATTTCCTCCAAGAAACCTTCTCTGAATCCTCCACAAGCCCTCTTTGCTAAATCAGTTCACATTCCTACTAGAGGCCCCTCATGGTAGTTCCTGGGCTTTTCTAAAGCATTTTGTCAGAGTTATAATGAAATGATTAATAGTACAAATAGCTTATTATTTCCTTCCTCCCCCAGGAAATTAGAAGGCCCCGGAGCATGGAGATTAGGTCTGCTTCATGCTGCTGATGCTAGATAAGCTCCTACCTGTCCACTGACCCATTCATCCATCTACTTAACCCCACTGTATATAGTTGGTGCTGAATAAATGAACAAGCATAGCTTGATACAACAAAGGCCAATGAGAGATAATGCCACTTGCTGGAGGAAGAGCGGGTACAGACAGAGAAGGCTGAAGCAGGGAGGTCTCCTGTCTCTGGGAAGTCCGGAAAGATGGGAGGAACTCCCAAGGAGCTCTGGGCCTCAGGGGCCTGCAGCAGAGGGCAACTCCTGGACACTGGGTCATCGGGGGAAGCCAGAGATCTGGTCTTCCCCAGCTCCTGGGTGACCTAGGATGTGGGCAGCCACTGTGTCTTTGCTGGGAACATTCCTAAGAGATTCCCTAATTTTCCTGACTGAGTGAACATGAACCCTACATGGTTCCAAATTCCATCCTAAAACCACAGGGCGGTTTGGGGAGCCCCAACACAGAGCCTCTGCCGCACCAGCAATTTGGGGTCAGACTGTTCTCTTGGATGCAGAGAACACTCTTGTGGTGCGGAGAAGGCAGGCCCAGGGGCCATAATGGATACCTTCTTGAGGCCAGCCTCAAAGTGCTTTCAGCTGTGGGGTGGGGACAAACACCACTGCCCCGTGACAAGGGCTGCCCTGTGCTTGTTCATTTATCTGGAATTACAGTCAGATCTCCACGTCCATGTGTTCTGTGCTTACAGACTCAACCAACCATGGTAGATCAAAAATATTTTTTAAATGTATCTTTACAGGCTTTTATACCCCTATCGTCGTCATTTCCTCAATACTAAAGTATACAACTATTTGCACAGTAGTTGCATTGTATTAGACGTTGTAAGTAATCTGGAGATAATTTAAAGTATATGGGAGGGCTTGGCACAGTGGTGGGTGCCTGTAATCCCAGCAACTCAGGAGGCTGAGGAAGGAGGATCACAAGCTCAAGGCCAGCCTCAGCAGCTTAGGGAGACTCTGTCTTTAAATAAAATTATTAAATTAAAAAAAGGGAGGCTGGGGTTGTAGCTCAGCTGTAAGAGCACTCACTAGCAAGTGTGAGGCCCTGGATTCGATCCTCAGCACCACATAGAAATAAGTAAATAAAATAAAGGCATTGTGTCCAACTACACCTAAAACATAAATATTAAAAAAAAAAAAAAGGATGGCATGCAGCTAGAGGTAGAGCACCCCTGGATTCAATCCCTAATCCTGAGAAGATAAAAAGTACTTAACAAAGGAATTTAAGCGTCTTATCGGTTTTGGTATCTGTGAGGATGCTGGAACCAATCCCTTGTGGATACCAAGTGATGGCTATAATTACTTATTAAATTTTAATTTTTAAATTACTTGGGGTGTACAATGGGTGTTAGGAGCATATATGACCCTTTGGGTGGTGGGAGGATGATTGAGATGGTTACTGTTGGCTTGATGCCTGGCCTGTGGCTGTGCTCAGAATAGGTGGGGACATGCTGCTGGCATGTCCCACCTGCACGAGACCTAGACACTTGGCATTGGGACTCTGCAGAAAGCACAGCTGCTCCACAGCGAAATCAGAGCACAAAGGCTCAGGAAGGGAGGTGGCCCTGTGTGGGAGGGAGCGCTTCTGCTGGTCCATGGGGGTTTGGAATCTCGAATCTCTGGGTCATCTTAAAGTGCTTCCATAAGCTAACCTCAGTGCTGGCTGCTTTTGTTTGTTTTTTTGGTGCTGGGGATGAAACCCAGGGCCAGGCACATGCTAAGCACATGCTCTACCCAGGAGCTCCACGCCCAGCCCCAGAGCTGGGTTATTGACTAATTCATGCCATTTGAACAGGGTGACTTTTGCCTTAGAGTTCCACGCCCTTTGCTCTGGAGGGAAAGGAAGGGGAAGGACCAGAAGGAAGATGCAGTAAACTGAGGCCCAGCTCATAAAGCCACGTGAATCTCAGAGCTGCCAGTGGCACAGCCAGAGAAGGAACTGAGGCTCAGGCCTTGATTTCCTCGTCTGTAGAACAGACTGGCTGCAAACGTGGGCCACAGCAGCTACAGGCAGAGGCTGTGGGTGGCAGGCAGGAAGGTCAAGGGTTGGTGCTGGTGGCTGCTGAGAGATTTAGCCGGGTAGGGAGAGGGCAGCTTCTAAGAATCAGGGGCATGTATTTTGTGCCATGAGACTTTTGCAGAGACCCCCCTCCTTAGCAACGGGAGGTCACAGCTGAGGTATCTGACCAGATGCAAACAACTTCCCTGTCTGTTCTTGTTAATGCTGATAAAAGGGCTTCCTTCCGCATTCTCAGGACCAGCTTGTCACCCCTGGCTGCTGGCCGGCTCAGCCACCAGGCCCACTCTTGTCACAGTATCCTCCCACCACCTCCGCCCTGTCGCCCTGTCACCGCCCTGGGCTTGACCTCGCCCTAGACGGTCTGTTCAACAGAATTCAGGGGACACTCGCCTCTCCTCACCTCTGCTAGTTCCCTCTCTTCTTTCTTGCGCTGGTGGGTTCGGGTTTCACTTCTCCTCCAGGGCCAGCGGGAGGAGAGAGGGAGGGCAGTACCACCAGCACCTCCTCTGGCAGCCTGCTGGCCTCAGGGACAGAGGTGTCCAGACCTGGTTCTGTGGCCAGACAGCCTTCTCCACCTGCCCTGTCCAGGTTTCTTTTTCTGTACCCTGGGGAGAGGTCGGTCACCTTTACCTCCCCAGGGCTGGGAGGTGGACACCGGTGATCATGGCTAATGTGCCTTGTGTGGGAGGTATCTCATTTAAATGTCCTCATAGCTCTAGTCTACAGTCAGCAGAACCTGCTCAGAGAGAGGCTGTGGCTGGCCCAGGGTCTCCAGGGTGCAGGTGGAGGCAGGACTGGAACCCTGGCATTCTGCCCCCAGAACATGAGCTCTTAACCACATTCTCACATCATCTTCCTAAGAAAGCAACATCTATGCAGCACCCTGGGAACTCCCAGCAGCAGAAGCTGCAGGTTTCTGGAAAGGAAAGTTCCTCCTCCATCCCTATCCCTAATCTATTTAGAGTGACAGGGAGAGACTCCCTGCCCCTGCCAGCCTGTCTTACTGAGGAAGGCCAGGCACCCAGTCTACACTTCTCCTGGCCCCATTCCATCATACTGGTGAGGGTCAAAGCGGCTCAGAACTGTTAAGGAACATCAGCAGGGTCACACAGCTGGTCCATGGCAATGACAACAAGGTTAGAAAGCATGCTAATTTCTTTATTAAGTTATTGAGCACCTGCTGTATACCAGTCTGCATGTCAAGTGCTGGGTGTGCAGTGGGGTCCATGGCAGGGCTTCTGTCCTCTCAGGGCTTCTGACTAAAGGGTAGTGGTGGTAGTGGTGACAGATCTTTAGAGCTGGGCTGATCCCACTCCACAGGGCAGTGTCCCTTGAGCTGTTGACAATGATGTCACCAATCCAACACTGAGCAGCTGACCCACCATTAATGGTTACAAAGAACTCGCCTCTGGAGGCTAGACCCTGTGGCCACAGGTGCTTTGGAGAGAATTCCATGGTTTTCCATGACCTTGCTGTCTTGCTTTCTCCTGAAAACACCCAGCAGCTGCTGCCAGGCCTGTGGGCAAGGAGAGAGAGAGAGAGAGAGAGAGAGAGAGAGAGAGAGAGAGAGAGAGAGAGAGAGCGCGCGCACGCACACTGCAGGGAAGGAAGGTTCGAGCAGGGGTCTGGGTCTGGGTGGGGCCCTGAGTCACCGCCACCAGTGAGGAGTCTTTGTCTGAACACTTCCCCTCCAGGTGGGGCAGGAACACCCATTAGGAAACCAAGGTGAAAAAGAGGGTAAGGCCCAGTCTGGGAATTGGGACTGGACATCTCACCCTGGGCTCTCTCTTCCTGCTCATTCAGGCCGAGTGCCTGGAGCTGCCTGGAGCTGCTAGAGTCTCATCTCAAGAAGAACCCCCGTCTCTCAGTTCCAGCCCCTTCCCCTGCCCCTCTCTTCTGCTGGGCGGCACATGCCCTATGACTCCACTGACTCTGGGGTTTAGTGTCAAAATAAAAAGTGAAAAAGGGCTGGGGATGGAGTTCAGTGGGTTCAATTCCCAGTATCAAAAGATAATACTAAAAAGAAAAAGACACACTATTAATTCTGTTGACCTATCTATCCACCATGATGGACAGAACACACACAGACCAGTTTCTCTCGTTGTAGGCCTGTCTGCTGAAAATCAGCAGGATGTTGTCCACCTTCCCAGTGAAGACCCAGTGGCTCATCACACCTGACCTTGAGTCTCCGGGCATGAGGCTTCTGTGCCTCTTTCCACACAGAAGTTCTCACCAAAAGTGCAGAGAAGGCCCAGGGCTGCCATGGCTGGATTCCTGCAAGCCAAGACCCACAGGGATACTGAAAACATTCCTCTACCACAAAAAATGTTTCATCATGGCTGGTAAGAATACAGGTAAGGAGCCAGGCACGATGATGCATTTCTATAATCCCAGCTACTCAGGAAGAGGCAGGAGAATCAGAAAGTTCAAGGCCAGCCTTGGCAACTTATGAAACCCTGTCTCAAAATGAAAAGAAATAAAAAGGGCTGGCGATGCATCTCAGTGGTAGAGCACCCCTGGGTTCAATCAGTACTAGGGTGGGGAGGAATACATAATTGGCGACAGGAGAAGGAAAGAAGGAGGAGGAGAAAAGAAAAGGTGGGGGGTAAGTAGAAATAGAGCAAGAGAGAGTCTTGCAAGTCTGGGGACAAACAGGGACAGAAACAGGGCTCTCCCAAAAGCAAACACAACAGGCATAGCAAGAGACACAGGGAGACAAAGGTGGAAGAGACAGAAAGAGGGCAAGAGTGAGAGTACCACAGAGACCAGAGAGAGCAAAAAAGGTGCAGGGAGCCGGGGTGTAGCTCAGCCGAAAAGCACCTGCCTGGCATGCTTGAGGCCCTTGGTCCCACCCCCAGCACCACACAAGAATATAAGACGACATCCTGTCTGTGTGTTTTGGCTAGGACAAAGTGCAAAGGTAGAGCAAAGGGAGAGCACCAGAGATTTCTAGGGCTGAAAAGAAGAGTAAGAGGTTCTTTCTCTCTCTCTCTCTCTCTCTCTCTCTCTCTCTCTCTCTCTCTCTCTCTCTCTCTTTCTTGTTCTAGAGATTGAACCCAAGGGTGCTCTACCCCTGAGCTACACCCCCTGCTCTTTTTATTTTTTATTTTAAGACAGGGTCTCCATCAGCTGCCCAGGCGCTTTACGGAAGCTGGGCTGCCAGCAAGAGGAAAGGTGGCAAGAGTGAATGGAGCCATGCTAAGGAGCCCAGGGCCTTCACCTTGAAGACTAGAGGGAAGCTTGGAAGATTTTAAGACCAGGATCCCTGCCCCTCTCTCTCCTCATTCTACAGAAGAGGAACCTGAAGCTCAGAAGGGCTTCCCTCCCCTGCAGCTAGGTCACACAGCCGGCTCTGGAGCCAAACCCAGGTCTCCAGGCTCCCGCCCCGGCAAGGCCCTGCCCCCCAGAGAGTGACAGAGGGCAAGGGAGAGGATGCAGAACACTGGTTTTAACACTTCAGACGGAAGATTGAAGAGCCTCAGAAAGATAAATTAATCTGCTCTGATTCCAGGCGCTTGCACACCCTGGGTGAACCCGGGTTGTTCTTCTGGCCCCACCCTCCTCCCCACCCATCAGCCTTTTGCAAAGGGAAGGGATTCTCTGAAAGGCCAGGTCTGAGCGCCATACAGGGCCCAGCCACTAAGGAAAGGGGCTCAGATGGGTTGGAGACCTGCCACTCGCACTGGGAGGTGGATAAAGTCCCTGGAAACCAGGTGGAGCCGGTAGGCG